>NC_045629.1:51510597-51839972 GCF_009829155.1 Mustela erminea
GTACTATTAAACTTTAAATAAATAGCTTTTGGACATACTCTTAAGTTCTTAGAGTTTTCAAGTCTAGTAAATATGATCTGAAATAATTTATTGGTCAATTAAATTCACTTTTAAAGAACACATTATTTATTTATTTAAGAAGAGGAAGAGAGAGAAGGGAGCTCGGGGCTGAGGGAGAGGGAGAGAGAGAATCTTAACCAGGCTCCACATTTAGCATGGAGCACGGCATGGGACTTGATTTCATGCCCCTGAGATCATGACCTGAGCTGAAATCAAGAGTTGGACGCTTAGCCAATTGAGCCACCCGGGTGTCCCTAAAGAACATTTTAAAATTCAAATTATCCATATGCTTCAAATAAAAATATTTCTCCACAGCAAGTAATTTCTTATGTTTCATATATTTATATTATATATGTTTCATATATTTATATTTTATATTTCAGAATATAATTTTTTTTTTTAAAGATTTTATTTATTTATTTGACAGAGAGAGATCACAAGTAGACAGAGAGGCAGACAGAGAGAGAGGAAGGGAAGCAGGCCCCCTGCCAAGCAGAGAGCCCGATGCGGGACTCGATCCCAGGACCCTGAGATCATGACCTGAGCCGAAGGCAGCGGCTTAACCCACTGAGCCACCCAGGCGCGCTCAGAATATAATTTTTTATATTTCCATCACTCTTTGCCCTGAGATCCTTGACAATATTTTATATTTATATATTTATACATTCCCTTTGATTTTCATGCAACTCAATTCCAGTTTACTGATGAGCCTTATTTCACTTCTTACAAGTAAAGTGACATTGAAACTTCTGATTTAATTGTATTACTAAAATCTGATTAGAAAGTAAAATCTGGGCGTGCTTGGGTGGCTCAGTGTGTTAAAGCCTCTGCCTTCAACTCGGGTCGTGATCTCAGGGTCCTAGGATCGAGCCCCATATCAGGCTCTCTGCTCAGCGGGGAGCCTGCTTCCTCCTCTCTCCCTCTTTGCCAGCCTCTCTGCCTACTTGTGATCTCTGTTTGTCAAATAAATAAATAAAATCTCTAAAAAAAAAAAAAAGAAAAGAAAAGAAAGTAAAATCTGTTTTGAATTTCTTTTCTTGGAAGGCTTGCTAGTACAAAGAGAAAGACCATTTTGATTAGGGGTCATTCTTCCTTTTCTTCTAACAATTTCCTGGGGGGGGATTTTATGGACTCCTATAGCTTCAAATACTGGGTACATGTTGCTGATTTACAGCTATGATTTCACTAGCTAGATTAGTCTTTGGAGCTCCAGATCCACCTATATAGTTCCTACTGAAAAATCTCTGTTTGCATGTATTAATTGGCACCTCAAATTCACCTTGTCTGTACCTGAATTCATTATTTTCCAAGTGTGTTTCTCATGTGTTTCTTCTTTCAAGGAATGGTTCTTTCCAGTTGTCCAAGCCAGACTTGGAGTCCTCCTCTACTTCTTCATTCAAGTATTAGTAGCCTTACTTCTCAATGTCTCGTAAATCAGTCTACTTCTCTCCATTTCTCTTGATACTACGATAGTTCACACTGCTCTCACGTTTGTTTCTTACCCCAAAATTTCAGTATCTTTTTTTTTTTTTAAAGATTTTATTTATTTATTTGAGAGAGTGAGAGAGTGCATGAGTGGGAGGAGGGGCAGGAGATGGGGAAGCAGACTCCCTGCTGAGCAGGGAGCTGGACCTGGGCCTCGATGCTAGGACCCTGGGATCATGACCTGAGCTGAAGGTAGATGGTTAACTGGGCCACCCAGACCCCCCATATTTTGGTATCTGCTTAATTGTTCTCTCAGCTTCCAGATTTGTTTCCTTCCAATTAGTGTGCACTTTGTCACACAGTTGAAGACTCAGTCAGTAGTAGGTAATGATATTTTGCCTTATTTATAAATCATGTGATAAGTTTTTTTGTTTATTTTTTATTCCTGTTGACATAATAAAGATATGATGGCAACAGTATTTCATAATGTTTTATAGCTAAGTTTTTCATGTATATGTTATAGCTGAAATTTAATTTACCTGTTCAGAGGAATTAACTTGGCAAATTTGTTAGTTCTAACTTCATTTTGTTTCATTTTTTTAAGTTTCTGCAGTGTGAATTAATTTTCGTTAAAGGGTGATGCTTTTAGTTATTCATGGAGACTTCAGTTCAAACGTATCAGTTATAATCTAGTCATTCCCTCATACTTGTATTCCAAATATACCAGTCTTGTTTGTGCTTTTGTGCTTTTTGCATACTTCATGTTCTTTGCATGAAATATTCTTCCTTACTGGTTTTGCTTGACATTCTCTTCTTTATTCTTTAAAGGCCTGCTTACATCTCAGAAACTTTCTCTTAATCCTTTTTCATAAAATCTTGGTATCTCCTCCATCATTCCTGTTTCTATAGTGCTTTGTTGTTTTCCTGCTTTCAGAGGTCTCTCCATTCTGCATGGTTTTCCTTCTCTTACTACATTTAGTTCTTTGATGGCAGAAACTGTCTTACTTAGTTTTTATGTCCCAGAAATCTAGTTTAGTGCACGATACAAATAAACTGAGTGCTTCATAAGTGATTTTTGTTGGACTAAATGATTAGCAATAGACGTCCTGGATGGTGCACAATAGTTTTTATATGATCTTTACCATTTGTAACAAATGAAGCAATCAAGAGCACAGTATAATGTAAAGAATGCAATTCTGTCCCTTCTAGGCAATATCCTATGTTTCAATAGGTTAGAATAGTATAGAACTCTATGCCAGGCACTGTACTGAGAGCTTTCCATGTTATTTTATTTCAGAAAATCCTATAAAGTAAATATTGATTCCCTATTTTGCAGATAAAGGCTTAGAGAGTTTAAGAAAATTATACAAGGTATACAGGTAGAAATGTTACTTAAAAAAAAGGTGGAATTTTAAGATAGGTCTCTCTTAGTCCTTCCTCTTAGTCACAAGTATTATAAACGGCTAACCATAACATCAGAGAAGCAGTGATACTTCAAAACGCATGATTTTAATTTTTAATCTATATGTTCTTATATCAGATCATTATTATTATGTTACCACTTTTACAGTTATTATTATATTTAAGTAATGAGAAATGCAACAGTTTTTAACAATATCTAAATGTGTTTCCTTGACCAAATCATGCATCTTGCCATTTTATTAATTTATAGTGTCTTATCTTTAATTTTTTTCTAATTTTTTATTTTTAGTTATAAAGGTTAGAAGGCTTCTAAATTAATGGAACAGAAATAACTTTTAGAAGCAATATGCATAATTCATATAAAATTTTATCTACTTTTGACAGTATACGATGAAATTAAAGATAAACAGTGATGCTGTGTTTTATTGTCTCTACTTAAAAAGCTATTTTCTTTAACATTGTTCAGTTTCTCTCTTTGGGTTAATTGAGTATATAATTGGGATTTTATTTATGGAAAGAACATTTTCATTTTTCTGATGTTTGTATATTTAATTTCTTTTATAGAAACTATTGTTTATATATCTTTATATATTCTAGTATATGGCATACTCTTGCTTGAAATGTGTGGAAAAAATTTTCCTTTTAAAATGTTTATATTTCAGTCAAAATGTAACAGACTTTTTCAGAATTTTTATTTCACTAACAAACTCTTAAAAACTCTTACTTATTTTAGGAATGGAATTAATTATTATTTTTTTTGTTTTGTCTTTTCTGTCCTTTCTAACTTGCTTTCGTGGATTTCACACCAGGAGGACAAAGTGGTTAGAGTCTTTTTTTTCTGTCTAATATTATTTTTTTCTTGCTGTTATTATTGCTAATTTTAATTTGTTAGCTATATTTAATTTATATACTTCTAAGTGTTTTGTTACAGCTGTAGTGCATGGTAATTGCTATATGTTGATATATTTTAAGCATGCTATCTGATTTTACTGATAAACACATTTTATTATATTATAGATGAAAATTTGATTACTTTATTTGACTCTTAAAAAAGCCTGCCTCTTTGATTTCGTATTTTTTTTAAAGGAAATATTCTAGCATTCTTCATTGTGATAAGAACTTCTTTCATCTTATTATGGTTTTCTCAACTCATTGTATTGGTCAGTTTTCAAGTTTCTGAGTTAATATAAAGATGTAATCTTTGTAATAATGAGTCTCAATAACATTGAACATGGATTTTCTGAAGCGTATGTTTATAGTTGATCTGAGCATTTGATATATTTTTATTTTTATTTATAAAATGTTTTAGAGATTGGCAAAATTAGCTATCTTATATCCTCATGTTGCATATTAGATATAATTATAATTTTAAAATACTCAGGTATATAGAATTTGGCCACAGGCCGGATTGGAATAACCTGCTAATGTCTGCAGAAGTCTGATTTGGGTTTGGATGTGCTCTGGAGACTGGTGACTTCCTGCAAACATAGATAAAATCTTCCTATTCTGATTCTTTTGATGAGTCATACTAAAACTTAAGGTCTTTTCAAGCTTTCCAAATTCAAATTGGCATAAAACCCAAAGAGAGATCCTTTAGCTGATATCTTCCAACAGTACCTTCTTTTTTGTTGGTTGGAGCATTTTTATTCTGTTCAGTTTTCAGTTACTTGGTTGGGATAATACGAGTGTTGGCAAATACTGATACGGGTTTAGAATGAAATCTCTGAGCAGAAGAAAAGATACTGTGATTTCCTTCTTCTTCTTCTTCTTCTTCTTTTTTTTTTTAAAAAAAGCTATAGGAATTCTACTAAATATTTAAGGCAGTTTTGAGGATATATAGGCAATTATTGTAGAACCTGCCCCAGACTGTACATCATCCTCAATTCAGGGCAGGTTCCCTAGAGAACCCACCAGCTTTCCACCAGCCAACTTTATTAGTGTAAGTCAGGCAATTCAAAACCTTTAGAATCTCTTGTGCTACTTTTATGTGCAGAGTTAACACAGGCTACATAATAGTTTGTCATCTGTAGTTTTCATAATGAATTCTGACACCTATCCCAGAAATGAGACTTTCAGTGATAACTTAGCTACCGAATGACGTTCATGTACTGACAAGATTTCATAATATAACAGTTTGTATTTTAAACCACAGAGAGGCTAACAGATAAAAGTATGTGAATTTTATGTGGGTTTGGAACATTGCAAATAAAATTCAACAGGACTTTTTAATGACACTCTTTTTTTTTTTTTTTTAAAGTTATTTATTTATTTATTTATTTTTTAAATTTTTTTATTTTATTATTATTTTTTTTATTTCCAGCATAACAGTATTCATTATTTTTGCACCACACCCCGTGCTCCATGCAATCCGTGCCCTCTATAATACCCACCACCTGGTACCCCAAGCCCTGTTTAATAGAACTTTCACCAATGATGACAGTGTTTTGTATCTTTAACATCAATGCAGAAGGTTCTTGTCGCAGGTAGCTGTTGAAACTGTGAAATGTGGTGAGTGTGGCTGAAGAACTGTAATGGAAATTTTATTTAATTTTAATTAAATTTAAATAGCCATATATAGCTAGTGGCTAAAGAAACCCCAAGCGTGGGTAGCAAACGTCCCGTGACTAGTCAGCCTTTAAGGCACTACCCTGACCTCACAGTAGCCGTGTGATGTGTAAACTAGTCATGGAGATACAAGCTGTACAGAATGCAGGAAAGCTACACTCGCCAGGGCCAGTCTCTTATGCAGCCCAGGAGAATAATGGACAAGGGACACCCTCCTAAAGGGCAGAACAAGGGGACATGAATGACCACAGTCAAGGGAGACAGCTGAATCAGGAGCTACCAGATAGGGTGACCAAAGAAATGAAGGTATGTCCATGGAGGGATTGCTGGGTGCTATACAGTTGACCACTGTATCTTTCTGATTCTTCCTGTTTTGGACGAGAGTTTCTGTTGCGGTCCCTCTGTTCTTTCTCCATCATCGTGTGTTGAGTGTATTGGGAACAGGTAACTTGCCTTTCAGTGTGTAGTCAGTGTTTTACAATGAGGTACACTTGACCTTGGTGGAAAGATTTGCTCTACCTCTACCTCAGAGATCCTGGATTCAGAGCCAGATTTTGTAAGTAGATGAGACTTTGGGACTGTCTCCTTTTGGGAGGGAGCGAAATGGATTATGAGTAATGTGTATACATGTGTGTGTTTGTGTGTGTACACATATACATACATTTTAATGCATTCATATATATGTATACATATAAACATGTGTGTATGTATATATGTACACACACATGTGGACTGTTGGCTAGTTGAAGAGCAGACTGTTCTAGAACCTGTTCAATGGCTAGCCTGACTTCTTTATCTCTTGCAGTCCCCAATGGGAGGACCTGAAAAATATAAAAATTTCTAGATTTCTCTGCAACTGGGACACAGTTCTGTGGCTGTGACACAGTTCTAGGAAATGAGGTGTAAGAAAATTTATGAGAGCTTCTAGAAAGTCATGATAAAGAATGAAAGATGTAGCTGGCACTACCTTTTTTTTTTTTTTTTTTTTTTTTTTAAAGTGGCACTACCTTTTAATGCAGAAGTGTTATCTTGGGCTTTACCAGCCCTCGTGAAGATGAGGGAAAAGCCAAGAGTATTGGAATCATGAGGTGCATGACCTTTTCTGAGCTCCTGGTTTAATAGTATTGGACAGCTTTCTTCAATGTGAGAGAAGTACCCATCCTCAATTAATTCTTGTCACTAGAAGTCAGATTTTCTGTTACTTATCGACAAAAGCATTCCTAGTGGAAACCTTAGTAGAGATGTATTGTGCAGCAGGGAAACCCTATAAACATCCAGAGTGTTCTTCAGAAATATGGAACTGGAAGAAAGAAATATGTGTTGATCACTGTCTAGATACTCATCTATTTGCTTTTGCCTCTGTAAGTGTTTGAAGACTTAGGGTCACTTAACATGTCTGCTTATATATTATATATGAATTATCTCAGGTTACAAATAGCAAATTAATGTGAATATGTTGGTTTTAGAGAGAATATTTTCTTAAATATGAATTTATCCTATTTCACATGGAATCAAAGAAAAAGGGATCGAATTATTTTTTATAATATAATTTGGGTGTTTCTTTGAAAATTGTGTGGAACAAATAAGGAAACTAAAGCTCTATGGTAAATTATTTGCCATAGGTTAGAACATATCTCTGTTTATCTTGTAATAAACATTGACCTATTCATGTCTAGTGAGAGTAAAATGAAATTATAGCTTTGGGAACAAAGTGATGCTCATTTCACTGTCTAGTGATAATATTATTATTTATATAAAGACCACTTTAATGAGGATCCTCTTTCTTTTTTTATGACAGTGATGACTTCTCTTAGGATGCCAGTGGTACTTGTGGTTATTGTTACTGAAATGAAAGGTGTGGAAGGATGACATGTGATGTGTAGTGTTTCTCACATTTCAGAAGCGGAAAAGTTATCTGTTGGGTTGCAGCTGTAGCTGTGATATTCAGAACAAAGTGCTTGGTTTTCCCTGAAATTTGATGCTTTTTCTGATTTAAGCTCGTTATTGAGGCTACCATACCTACATTTTCATCTAGCTGCTGATTGTAGTTCTCATTTGGAGTTGGAGTTCAACAAGAAAGTATTTTTATAGTATATTTGTTCCATTTCATCTGGGCAATAGCTGTACAGAGCTGCATTTCAATAGATACTGTCTTAACAGTAATAAATTAACTTAATTGCTTCTGCATTTCTATTTGATAATAAAATAACATGTATATGATATTAATGAAATTGTTCTAGAAATTTAATAGAAGAGCTCTGTTAGGGCCAACTTTTATAATAGAATCATAAGTTAAAATGCTACCACTATGCTGCCTCTTAAAGTCTGACAAAGACCAGAATTTGTACTTTTTCAGTAAGAATACTATTCAAACCTCCCAAGTTTTTGTTAGCAAAATAGAAGTATTTTGAACAGTATTATTTAGATGACATATCTTACAACAGAAATATGGAAAAATGCATTTAGAAAACAGGGAGAGCTGAAGGGAATGGGTGAAAATAGGTAAAGGGGATTAAGAGATACAGGCTTCCAGTTAAAAATAAGTAAGTCACAGAGATGAAAAGTACGACATAGGGGAAATAATAATATTGTAATTGCATTGTATAGTGACAGATGGTGACTACACTTACAGTGGTAAGCACTGAATAATGTATAGAATTGTCAAATCAATATATTGTACAGCCGTAACTAATATAACATTGTATGCTAATTATAATTCAACTGAAAAAAAGGCAAGAAGAGTTTTGATTAGGGAAAATTGAAAGGGAAATTGTAGAGCTGGGAAAATGTTGTGCATAATTTAAAAGATAGGGATAAAAGTCACATCAATAAAAAATATAGGGACTGCTGAATATTTACTTGGATATATTATATATTCAAAATTCAGTGAAAAATTTGTAATATTAAAAATCATTCACCTGATCAGTTGCCTAGTTTTGGTTAAGTGTGCAAATGAACTTTGGAAATCTCATTTAGGTCTCTTATAAAAAGGGATTAAAACTCACATTGTGGAAATTCTGTGAAATGCCATATCTGTAGGATAAAATATCCTACAGGGAAATTATAAAGAATATATGGGACAAGTGAAAATACTGGTAACTATAACATGTTGGAGGTTTGGGAAGGTCATGTTACTAATAAGAACTGATTTAAAATGACTCTTAGTTTGGCTTTGATAGAGATCAAAAGAAGTTAGAGAGATCACGAGGTATAGTTACAGTTGCAGCATAGCTAACTTCTTGGGAGCAGAGACAGGTTGTACATTTTGATTATGTATTTTGCTACTTCTCCACCTGTAGCTAACTTTTGCTTTGATCCAATCATTCCAATCAGGTCTTCCATTCTGTTGAATCTACAACTGAAAGGAGCCCTGTTTCTTGATCCTCTGTGAGGCTCCCGTAATTACACCAAGTGCCATAGATGAGAGCTTATGAGCTCCTGAAATAGGAGAGTGTCATTGGCTGTACTGTGGGATCAGAGTTGAGAGTTAAGTGACGTGAGAGTTGAGAGTTAAAAATGAGAAGTTCAGTGGTTGAATAGAGAGGATGAAAAAGAGTAGTATAGGATTGCAACTAGATTTTTGCATTGAATGAAGATATTTGTGCTGAAGCCAGCTTGTGGAAGATAGAGGGCATATTTGGGGCAAGAAGGGATGGCAGTGATTGTAGTTACAGCGGTACGGAGTTTGAAGAGCTTTTAGGACACCAAGAAAGGGGTGTTCATTAACTTTATTGAACAGTCATTGTGTATGAAGAGCATTGTGATAAACTTTTCATTGTGTATCATTTCATTCTCATGACAGCTTCTATTAACATTGAGTGGTGGGAGTCCTAATAGGGTCTGAGATGGGATGCAACACAAAATGGTTAAGAACAAAAATTCTACTTGCAGAATGCCCAAGTTTAAAGCCAGCCTCTGTCACGTTACTAACTATATTATTTGGGACAGTTATATCACTACTATAAGCCTTACTTTCCTCATCTCTAAAATGCAGGTAAGATTCTTTTTTTAAAAAATATTTTTTATGGCTAAGTAATAGTCCATTAAATATAGATACCACATCTTTATCCATTCATCTATTGATGGACACTTGGGCTGTTTCCATAATTTGGCTATTGTAGATGCTGCTGTAAGGGTCAGGGTGCATGTACGCCTTTGAATTAGTATTTTTTTTTTTTTTTTATTCTTTGAGTAAATACCTAGTAGTGTGATTGTTGGGTCATAGGGTAGTTCTGTTTTTAACTTTCTGAGGAATCTCTATACCATTTTCCACCGTGGTTACACTACTTTGCATTCCCACCAACAGTGTAAGACGGTTCCCCTTTCTCCCACATTCTCATCAACATCTGTTTCTTGTGCCGTTGATTTTAGTCATTCTGGCAGGTGTGAGGTGATACCTCATTTGGTTTTGATCTGTATTTCCTTGATTATCAATGATGTTCAACATCTTTTCCTGTGTCTGCTGGCTATCTGTGTGTCTTCTTTGGAAAAATGTCTATTCATGTCTTCTGCCCATTTCTTAACTAGATTATTCATTTTTGGGGTGTTGAGTTGGATAAATTCTTTGTAGATTTTAGATACTAACCCTTGATCAGATATGTCATTTGCAAATATCTTCTCCCATTCTGTAGGCTGCCTTTTAGTTTTGTTGATTGTTTTACTTTGCTGTGCGAAACTTTTTATTTTGATGAAGTCCCAACAGTTTTATTTTTGCTTTTGTTTCCCTTGCCTCAGGGAAGGGAAACATTTCATTTCTAGAAAGAAGTTGCTATAGACCATGTCAAAGCTGGTACTGCCTGTGTTCTCCTTTAGGATTTTTATGGTTTCATGTCTCACATTTAGGTCCATTTTAAATTTATTTGTGTGTTTGATGGTAAGAAAGTGGTCCAGTTTCATCTCTTTGCATGTTGCTGTTCAGTTTTCCCAACATCAATTGTTGAAGACTATTGTTTTTCCCCCATTGCATAGTCTTTCCTGCTTTGTCAAAGATAAATTGACCATATAGTTGTGGTTTCATTTCTGTTTTTCAGTTCTGTTCCATTGATCTATGTGTTTATTTTTGTGCCAGTACCATACTGTTTTGATCAGTACAGCTTTATAATGTAATTTAATATAACTTAATATAATACAACTTAAGTCTGGAATTATGATGGCTCCATCTTAGTTTTTCTTCTTTGAGGTTCCTTTGGCTATTCAGGGCAATGGCACGGGCAGAACTAGATAGTATTATGCTAAGTGAAATAATTCAATCGAGAAAGACAAATACCATAATGATTTTATTCACGTTTGAAAACAATACAGATGAGCAAAGGGAGAGGAAAAAAAGAGAGGCAAACCAAGAAAGAGACTCTTAATTCTTGAGAAAAAACTGCCAGTTTCCAGAGGGAAGGGAGGAGGGAATATGGGTTAAATAGGTGATAGGGATTAAGGAGAGCACTTAATGGCAATGAATTGTAGGGAATTGTATGTAAGCGTTGAATCACTATCTTGTACACCTGAAAGTACATCTGAACGTAATATTACACTGTATGTTACCTAACTGGAATTTAGATATAAACCAAAAAAAAAAAAAAAAA
The DNA here is from genome assembly GCF_009829155.1 of Mustela erminea. Classification (NCBI taxonomy): domain Eukaryota; kingdom Metazoa; phylum Chordata; class Mammalia; order Carnivora; family Mustelidae; genus Mustela; species Mustela erminea. The sequence goes on from NC_045629.1 coordinate 51,521,646, forward strand.
AAAGGAGAGAAAGAAAAAAAATAGGGGCAATAAATAAGTATACAAGAACAGTGCCTACCCTACCTTTGATTATTGATTCTTTTCCCAGGACTCTGAGGACCCTCCTTCCTAAGTGCAAAGGGAAATAAAACCCATTATCATATTAAAAAAAATAAGAGAATCTATTCTATTTTAACATATTATATTTTATATACTTTATATTTTTATACTTTTATATATTTTAACATATTATATTTTAACATGAAATAGAACAGTATATGATAATTGGTTTGGTGATGGCTCTGTGATAGTCATTGGGTCCAGTAATGATCTAACTGTCCTGGATATGTTCTTCCCCTGTTGGGCCTCCTTAGGTCTCTGAAGGCCCTGGATTAATTTGTCTGACTAGGACAAAGGCAGTGAAAACTGGACCAGTTCTTTTTTATATGGAGCTGCTTGTGAGTCCTTATCCCCGGTAGGAAACATTTAGGAATTATATTCATGATCCCCCCATTTTCCTCTTCCTCGACAGCCGCCTTTGTTCTCAGGGCTCCTCCCAAACAAAAGGCCCTTTTCAGTTCCTTTAAGTCTTCCTCTAGTCCTATCCTGTCCTCCAATTCCTATGTCTCTCTGCAATATAGCTCTTCCTCACCGCCATATTACACTATATACAATGTTTAACTCATTTTATCAGCACCATGCTCTAACCAACTGAGCTAACTGGCCAACCGTTGTTTAACTTATTTTAAAGAACATTATTATGTATAGGAATAAGTAACCGAGGGATGTGGTACAAAATTCAAAAGATACAAAAAACATAGATAGCTAAACTAAGTTTCTTTCCCGTCCCTGAGTCTCCTAGTTTCCCAGTATCTCCATTCTTGTCTCTACAGGTAGCCAGTTAGCATTTTCTTTTATATACTGTGAGATATATTGATGGGCATACAGTTTTTACACAAATATTCTGCACTTTTAATTTTAATCTCTTACTTGTATAGCTTGGAAATTTTCCCATATTGATACATATGGAATTATCACATTTATCTTTTTTTTTTTTTTAAGATTTTATTTATTTATCAGAGAGAGAGAGAGAGAGAGAGAGCGAGCACGGGCAGACAGAATGGCAGGCAGAGGCAGAGGGAGAAGCAGGCTCCCTGGCGAGCAAGGAGCCCGATGTGAGACTTGATCCCAGGACGCTGGGATCATGACCTGAGCCGAAGGCAGCTGCTTAACCAACTGAGCCACCCAGGCGTCCCCTATCACATTTATCTTAATGAATCCATTATTACATGTATGGATATGCCACAGTTTATTTAATCAGATTATATATGATCTCTTGCTATTATAAACCCATTTTTAACATATGTCGCATTGCATATATGCAAATATTGCTGTAGAATAAATTCCTTGAGATGGAACTGCAAAACATTTGAAATTTTGCTCAGTATGCCAAATTGCCCTCTCTAAAGCGTATACATACGTATATTTCCACTACGTATGTGAGGGTGCTGGTTCTCACATTCTTGATTACACGATATATCCATCTTTTTTATCTTTACCAAGTTGACTGTAATTTTACCTTGCATTTATCTTATGGTGAGTGATGTTGAGCATCTTTTCATATTTAGAAGCTGCTTGTATTTCCTTCTCTTCGTCCTGCTCTCAAGAGGAAAGCTCTGTATTGTGTTTAGGTCCTAAAATCATCAAAAGTACTTTTATTATTGTGTTTTCATATTGAAGCAAGATGTTTTACCAGACACTGGAAGTTTCAGTATGTTTTAAAATACGGAGCCAGAGGACAAAGGGCTAGAAAAGGAAAATAAACTCCAAAGTTCCATTCCCTTTTACAGAATTATATGGTAACTTTGCGTGTTTTTCACATGATCATTTAGAAACAGCTTGTATAGCAAGTTCACTGCAAAGTGATATATGTCTTAGAAGATAAAGAAGTATAACTTATATACTATCACTTTTGGCCATACTGTGTTTTAAGACAATGCATTTATTTTCAAAATGTTGTTTCAAGTGTTTTTAAAACTTAAAGTATATAAAAATGTAGAGGTGGGATTTATATTTTTAAAGATAAAGACAGGTTGTGTCGTATATCTGAAAGAGCTGTTTATTTCTCATACTGTGTCAGGAAACATAGGGAGGATGGAACCCATGAAGGAAGGGGGGATAGGAGAATCCCATTTGAATTGACACATTTGGTTTTAATCTAATGAGTAAAAATGATGAATATTTGTAACTAACGAGGTGTTACTGAAAGTCCAAAGGACTACTTCCTAGATTCCCTTTAATACAAAATACAGAGATGCTATAAATATTATTCCAGGTCTTTCATGGACATATAATTTTATTTCTCTTTGATAAATACTGAAGAGCAGAGTTGTGAAAAGTGAGATATACATTGAACTCCTATTACAAATAGTTTTCCAAAGTTCATGTACGATTTTACACTTCCATGAACAATATATGAAAGTTTTAGTTACTCTACAACCTTATAGCATTTGGTGTGAGCACAAAGTGATTCGGTTTTTATTTTTATTTCCTGAATGTCTAATGATGTTGAGCATCATTAGTGTTTATTGGCCATTCCTATTACTTCTTTTGTGAAATATCTTCTTACATCTTTTGCCTAATTGTCTTTTCATTATTGATTTGCAAGAATTTTCTCCATACTCTAGATACAAGTATCTGATATATGTATTAAGAATATTTTCTCCCTCTCCGTGGCTTGCTTTTTCAGTTTTTAATGGTGTATTTTGGAGAACGGAAAAATTTAATTTTGAGGAACTCCAGTTTATTAGCTTTTTCTTTATTGGTTAATGCTTTTTGTATTATAAGGTGTTCTTTTCTGCTCCAAGATTACAAGGTTTTCTCCTGGCTATACTTGCTTGTTTGTTTTTCCTTCTATATGTTAGAATCAATTTGTTTAGTCCTAAATAAACCATAATCTTATTTAATTTCATCTATATGATATGAAGTCATTATATTCAAAATTAGAATATAGTTTTTGATTTATATCCCTCAGTAGTATTTATATTAATTTTGTGTACTTCTCAATAATTTTATTTTAAAATTATAAATGAAATGTTTTATTACTTTTTTCACTTATCTTTTATATAGGAATATATTGATTTTTGTATGTTATTGTACATAGTCACCTTTCTGAATTATATTGCTTCTCAGAGTTTGCCATTTGTTTCTTTTGAGTTTTAACAATATAAAACCATATGAAAATAATATAATCTATATCCTCCTATATGATTTCTCTTGTTTAATTGCATTAGCCAGAACCTTCAGAAGAATGTAAAATAAAAATTTATTCACTTAAATAATTAAAATAACCTATGTAACTTGTCATATTTTTGTATTTTAAAATTTACTTTATAATTGTATGATTACTTTCAAGTTCTTCCTCCTACCCCCAAGACTCCTATGCAAGCAGGTTTTCTATTTCTGTTGCAAATTTAACTCAGTTTTATCAGAGCTTTCTTGACCTACCAATTTCCTACTTTTTGTTCTTTAAGGGCTGTAAATCATCCAACTGTCTTTCTTGTCTTCTGCTACCTTCTGGCCAGGTTCAATTCTAAGGCTAGTCGCTGAGACATGTTACTGATATCACCACATGATTTTACTCCTTGAATCTGTTATGTGGTAAATCAAAATCTTGGATTTTCATAAGCGATCATGCATCCTTGGGATAAAACTCACTGGGTTATGATATAATATTCTTAAAAATATATGCATGTAATTTTGGATTTGATTTGCTAGTGTTTTGTTGAGGACTTCTCCATCGATGTTCATGAAGGATAATGTTCTATACTTTTCTGTTCATCTGTGTTCTTTTCTAGTTTTGGTTTCAAGGTTATGTTGACCTCATAAAATGAATGATTTTATTCCTTCTCTATTTCGAAAGTTCATTTTATTTCTTCTTTAAACATTGATAGAATTTACCTTTGAGGCTAATGGAGTCTGGAGTTCTCTGAGGGAAGGTCAAAAATTTTGTGTTTGATTTTTTAAAGAGAAATACAACCATTCAATTATTTCTTATTGTGTATTTTTTTTTTTTTTAAGATTTTATTTATTTACGTGACACATGGAGAGAGAAGTCACAAATAGGCAGAGGCAGAGGGGGAAGCAGGCTCTCCGCTGAGGGGAGAGCCCAATGTGGGACTTGATCCCAGGACCCTGAGATCTTGACCTGAGCCAAAGGCATAGGCTTAACTCACTGAGCCACCCAGGCACCCTCTTATTGTGTATTTCGTTAAGTTTTATTTTTGAGAGACTTTACTTATTTTATCTAAGTTTTTGAATTTGTTGCCATAAAGCTGTTCATCGTATCTACTTATTAACCATTAATGGTGATATAATCTATAGAGATGTCCCCTCTTTCATGCTTGATATTGAGAACTTGTGTTTTCTCTCTCACCCTCTGTTTCTCTCTGTCTCCACAAGTCTTGCTAGGGGTAAATCAATTTTTGGTTTCTTTTCTTTTTGTTTATTTGTTTTGCTTTGTTTACTTTTCGTTCAGTTGTTTTTTTTTTTTTTCTATCTTCATTATTTCCTTTTCCTATTTACTTGAGTTTACTTTGTTTCCTTTGCTAGTATCTTAAAATGGAAGCATACCTCATTAATTTTATACTGTTCCTCCTTTCTAATGCAAGCCGTTAAAATTGTAAATTTCTCTTTAATATCTCCTTTAGCTGTATCACATCAATTTTGATAGGTGTGCTTATCATTAGTTTAAACTACTTTAAACATTTCTCTTTTGATATTTTAAATTGGATTTTTAGGTTGTTTGAAAACATGTTGCTTTATTTCCAAATATTTGAATTTTTTAAGCTACCTTGTTGATTCCCAATCTAATGCCATTGCAGTTAGAGAACATATTGTCTTAGATGTTATTTCTTTGGAATTTGTTATTCCTTTGGTTCTGTGGTTCTGCTTAGAGAATGATCCATGTCACTGAGGATTGTTCTTTCTGATGTTGTTCAATATATTGTTACATACATATCAGTTAGATCAAATTGGTTAACGGCATGGTTCAAAACTTAAATTCTTGCTGGTATTTTGTGAAATAAGTTAATGAGGGAAGAGGGGTTAAAGCATCTTCACTGTGGATTTATTTACTTTTCTCTTTCATACTTTAAATTTTGTGTCATCTGTTTGAGAACTTTATTATTAAGGCACATTCAAGATTGTGAAGGTGAATATCATGTTTTTTGATGAATTGATCTTTTATTATCATGTAGTGCTTCTCTTTATGTTTGGTAGCACTCAATTTTGATGTCCACTTTTCCTGATATTAATAAAGCCACACCAGCTTTCTTATGCTTAGTGTTTTCCTGGTAAATCTTTTCCCATCCTTTTTACTTTGAACCTGTCTTTGTCCTTATCTGCAGTTTTAAAGAGAAAAGTAGACAAATCCACAGAGTTGTGGGACTTCAGCACCCCTCCCTCCGTTAAGTGATAAAATAAGTAAAAAAGTACTCAACAGGTCTTATGTTTGAGATGAATTTCTTATAAACAACATCTAGTTGGGTCTTGCTTTTTGTATCCTGTCTGGTAATCTCTGCTTTTAATGAGTGTATTAACATTTAATGTAATTATTGATATATTCAAGTCTATTGCTTTTTTTTTTTCTCTCTTTGTCCTCCCTTTTCTTTGTTCCTCTGTTTCTTCTCTCTTGTCTCCTTTGGGGAATATTAAATGATTTTTTTTTCATTGTTTATTTCCTTACCTCTATTGACTTTTCAGTTGTGTCTCTTTCTGACATTTTTAATGGATTGCTCAAGAGATTATGGTATATATCTTTAGCATATCACAGTCCACTTTGAAAATATTCTTTTACTTTGTGAATATTTTGAGAGTCTTACATCAGGTTACTTTCTTTTATTTTAAATTTTTTAAAAAAGATTTTATTTATTTATTTGATAGAGGGAGAGGGAGAGAGAGAGACAGTACAAGCAGGGAGAGGGGCAACTCTCTCCCTGAGAGAGCAACCTCCACGCTGAGCAGGGAGGCCCAATGTGGGGCTGCATCCCAGGATCCTGGGATCATGACCTGAGCCGAATGCAGTCACTGAACGAACTGAGTCACCCAGGTGCCCCAGGTTACTTTTAATGACCACCCTCCTGCTCTATGTACCTTATCTGTATATACTAAATACCCACATTACATTGCTATTAAAAATAACAGTAAGTAGTCAATAGTTTTTAAAAATAATTTTGTATATGTCTGTGTATGTATATATAAATAAATTTAAACAACAGACTTTTACTAGCATTTATTCTTTCTGGTGTTCTTTATTCCCTCTTATAGAAACATACCTTTTCTTTCAGCCCAAATCTGTAACACTTCTTTTAGCAGGTCTGCTGGAGATCCCAGACGTCAGCTTATGTTTTGTCTGAAAATGTCCCCATTTCATCCATATTCTTGAAGCATATGTTTGCTGGATTGAGAACTTGGACTAAATGGGTTTGTGGGTTCCTGGACCATGTTGCAAATAGTAAACCTGTGTGAAGTGCAGGACAATGTTTTGAATTATCAGGGGGAACATCTTTGTTAGTCGAGCGTGTAAGCAGAGAGGCACTTATCGTGCTTTCCCTGTCAGTATGCAAAATTTTTCTAGCTTACTCCCTCACTGAAAGCACAGAGTTCTCAGTACCCTGCATTGTGCCTCATCATAGATCGTATGATTCAACTCCTTAACCTGTGCAGACACTGGGCTTTAGTTTTTGGTCTTTGTGTGGTTCCTGCGTAGGTGTTAAAGTCTTAAACTACACAGTGTCAATCTTTGAGCATACTAATCTGGTTTGTAACTCTCATTTTCCTTTGTGGCCCCTCAGCTTTTCCTTCCCTATGTAATGAGCTTTTCATTTAAACTTGCTATCTTTTATACATTGTTATCTAGACTAATTTTCATTTTAATGAAATTAAATGAAATTTAATTATATATTTTATAATATTTTATATTTATTTTTATATTTTATAGTATTTTATATTTAATTTTATATTTATATTTTATTTTTAATTATATATATGTATTTAAAGATTTTATTTATTTATTTGTCAGAGAGAGAGAGAGAGAGAGAGCACAGGCAGACAGAATGGCAGGCAGAGGCAGAGGGAGAAGCAGGCTCCCTGCCCAACAAGGAGCCCGATGTGGGACTCGATCCCAGGACGCTAGAATCATGACCTGAGCCGAAGGCATAGGCTTAACCAACTGAGCCACCCAGGCATCCCTAATTTTATATTTTAATGTCTACAAAACAATGGATTTTATGTGTGTGTGTGTGTGTGTGTGTGTGTGTGTGTGTGTGTTTATGTTTACATCAAAGCTGTTCCTTATAGAGCCATGTCCTAAAGAAGAGAACGATCCAACAGGAAAGAGCTTGCTCCATTTTGTCACTAACAAGAGTAGACCTGACCACTTCACTGGGTTTGAAATTATGCTTGTTTCAAGTCTAGTCATTTATAAGAAATGACTTACCGAAGTCCTTTAACAATGTGAGTAAACACGAAACTGTAGTCTGGCATTGAAGAGATTGTAGCTTTGATTTTTGTTTTTTAGAGCTTACGATCGACTAATTTTCACCTATTGTGAGCAATTAGGACTTGGCTAGACTGACTCTGGAAAACCTATTCTCTTTAGAGTTATTCCAGGTTTCGCTCAATTTGGGTTCTCGATTGATTTTAATCTGAGAATGGGCTTTTATATAAAAACATTGTGATATATTTTGGGGAAATCTAGGGTATTCATGAAGCATAATATTAATGTTCTCAAATCAAGTTTTGTCACTAGAAATGATTCCTATGAAAGTTTTATTTATTTATTTTTTATACTAGAGACACTATTTAGCTAAAACGGATACTTATAGGCCTTTCTAAGCAGGAGCATATTATGAATTATTAGGCTTGTATTCCTCAGAACTGGCCTCCATTTCATCTAAAGATCAACTGAATGTGAACCAAATTCTAAGGATTAGAAAGTAGAATATGGGAAATCCCAATGGCTTTAAGTACCATCTGCACAGCTTACTAATGTCTTAGACCATCTGGGCTGCTATAACAAAATACCACAGACTAGGTGGCTTATAGACAATAGAAATTTATTTCTAACAGTTCCAGAGGCTGGCAAGTCCAAGATCAATGCACTGGCAGATGAGTGTCTGGTGAGGATTCACTTTCTGTTTCAGAGTATCTTTTTGCTGTGTCCTCACATGGTTGAAGGGGTGAGAGATCCCTTTTATAAGGGCATTAATCCTGTTTGCAGGGACCCCATCCTTATGATTTAATTACCACAAAAGTCTCCATCTCCTAATATCATCACCTTGGAGGTTAGGATTCAACCTAAATTTGGGGGAGGGGGGAGCAGATATTTAGTCTGTCCCAACTAATGTTTTCCAAATGCATATTCTAGTCCTGACCTGTACTCTAGAGTCATATATCTAATTTTCTCCTTGACATCTCTCCGTGGAATATATAATAGGTATCTCAGACTTCATGTGCACCCCTCAAAAGAGAACATTATTGCATGCCCTGTTCCTTGAGCCAAAAACGTAGGCATAATTCTTCATTCTTTCCCCTTCCTTCTCAACAGTTTTGTCAGTCAATCCTCGGGGCTTCTATATCTCACTTGAATTCCTACAATAATCTCCCAGTTGGTCTCTCTGCTTCCTTTTTCCAACCCAGTCTCCGTACATCTCTTTGGGTGATCTTTTCCAAAACGGAATCGGATTATGTAATTTCTGTGCTTATCCCTTAAGAGCTTTCTCCCACCACTTCTTATGAGGACATACAGGGAAGATGACACACTTTCTGGCTTCTGACTATCTCTTTAACGTCATTCCCATACCATCCTCCCCGTCATTGCTATCCTTCGCAGGCATTTCTGTCCCTGGAGGCACTGACAGATGCTGCTCTCCTCTGCCTGGCATGCATTTCAGCAGCTTTTCCCGTGCAGAGCTCATCCGCATTTTGCTGTCATTTCACCTGTCGTCACTTCAGGGAAGCCTTCTCTGACTGCTTTCTGGAGACTGTAACTTACTCTCTATCCTCCTGCCCTTCATTGTCTCCCAAGCACACAGGTATAGTTTGCCTGCTTGCATATTTGGTCATTTATTATCCGTCTCCCTCACTGGATCACAAGCCCCACAGCAAAGAACTGTGGGTTGTCTTCTTTATCACTGTATCTCTAGTAAGTCACACAGGACTTGGTATATGATAGTAGATTTCAAAACGATTCGTGAGTATAAGAATAATTAAGTGCTCGAATGAAATAATTTCCCGAGATCACTAGTTTCCCCCTGTCCTAAACCCCAGATGAGCAGATAAAATAATGAAGACATAAAATGAGACAATTAGTTTATTATTTTTAAGAGATAATAGTCTCGTGAAACTAAAAGTAGAGTGGAAAGATTTTAAATTTCATTCACTTTGATTTATGTTTCATTATGATTTAAAATTAAAAAAAAAGTGTCAGGCATGAGCTTGTATAAAAATGGCTGCGTCTGGTCGGGTGATTCTTTCTCTGTGAATGCAAGTTTTCAATATTTGGTCCTGTCATTTAGTATTAAGAGAGCTTAGAAAAGTGAACAGTTCAGTTAGTTCAGTAGACTGTGACAGGCTCCTCTGTGTCAGCACTTCCCATTCTTCAGTGTGCATTCTGAGGGCTTTCTAAAATCTGTGTCTCAGGGACCAGTCATACCAGGAACAAAATATAGTACTTCCTCTTCTAAAATTTATTGATTTGTTTATTATTAAATTTTAATTCCACTGTCATTAACGTACAGTGTTAGATTAATTTCAGGTGTACAATGCCGTGATTCAACAATTGTACGTATTACTTAGTGCTCATCATGGTAAGTGTACTCTTAATCCCCTTCACCTGTTTCACCCAATATACTACCATATACCAAGTCCTGTGCGACGTCCCTCTAGGAACCATCAGTTTGTTCTCTATATTTAAGAGTCTTGTTTGTTTGTTTGCTTGTCCCATTTTTTCTGTTTGGTTTCTTAAATTCCACATATGAGTGAAATTGTATGGTATTTGTCTTTCTCTGACTTACTTCTCTTAGCATCATACCCTCTAATCCATCCATATTGTGGCAAGTAGCTAGATTTCATTATTTTTTATAGCTGAGTAATACTCCACTGTGTGTACGTACCACAACTTCTTTATCCATTCATCTCTTGACGGACACTGCTTCCATAATTTGGCTATTGTAAATAATTCTGCTATAAACACAGGGGCGCATGTATCTTTTTGAATTAGTGTTTTTGTATTCTTTGGGTAAAAACCCAGTAGTGAGATTATTGGATCATATGGTAATTCTGTTTTTATTTTTTTGAGGAATCTCCATGCTGTTTTCCACAGTGGCTGTACTAGTTTGCATTCCCACCAACAGTACATGAGGATTCCTTTTTCTCTGCATCCTTGCCAACACCTGTTGTTTCTTGTGTTGTTGACTTCAGCCATTCTGACAGTCGTGAGGTGATATTGCATTGTAGTTTTGATTTGCGGTTCCCTGATGATGAGTGATTTGCAGTTCCCTTATGATGAGTGACGTTGAGCATATTTTCACGTGTCTCTTGGCCATCTGGATGTTGGAGAAATGTCTAGTCATGTCTTCTGCCCACTTTTGAATTGGATTATTTGTTTTTTTGTGTATTGAGTTGTATCAGTTTTTTATAGATTTGGGTACTAACTCTTTATTGGATATGTCATTTGCAAATATTTTCTCCCATTCAGTAGATTGTCTTTTAGTTTTGTTGATTGTTTCCTAATAGAGTACCTTAAATCTAACACAGTACTCACTCAGGGTCTCTTTCTTTTCATCACAGACTAGCTCTTTAAGTGCCATAATCATGTATCTTGTGGTCTGTTCCACTCTTGAGAATCATTCTTATCATATTGGATGGTGGAACTAGATTAAAATGGGCCTGGGTAAGAAAGGTATGCTCTGGTCTGGAGCCCTCCTAGTAAATAAAGGAAAATATAACCTATGATGGGAATTCAGATTCAGTGCTTCATTACAACAAATTCTGGATCCATGCCCACCAGAGCCCACCAGAGTATAACTGGCCTGGGAGCTGACCAGATTGGATCTCTAAGAATAGCTCTGCATTAGCTCTTGCTGTCCACAGAGTAACTGACCTGGGCTTTCAGGGGATAAGGTAGTGGTTTCAGGGACTGGTATGTGCTAGGCAGGATGTGCATTGGTTGGTGGCCTAACTTTTTGTCCAGAATTTCTTTTTAGGTATTCATCATGAGAGAATTTGCTGGGGTTTTTTTGTGTGCCTTTTAAAAATACCAGCACAGTGTGCTTTTTGGAATTGAGGGTAGGCTCATGTAGTTGTAGGTGATACCAAATGAGGGTTGTGTTAACCCTAATAGCCTAGTATTAGAATTTATTGTGATGTTCAAAAAGCAGGGAAATGTCCAACTAATGGTAAGATCATGTTCATTAGAAGTACACTACAAATAACCCATAATACAGCCAGACAGAGTGTATGAACATCCAAGAACCATTGACTTGGTTAAGTATATTTAGGGTAGTGTAGGGTAAAGCAGAACCTAATCACTGCTATTGAAAATTAGTTATCATGGCATATAATCATCATTGGGATTTTTTTCGTGTTGTGTTCTTAAAATTTTTTTATTGTGGTAAAATACACCGACATAAGATTTACGATCGTGACACTTTTTAAGCGCATAGGTTAGTGGTGTTAAAAAACATTCATAATGCTCGGCAACCACCACCATCATCTATCTCTGGAACTCCTTTTATCTTGTAAAATTGAAACTCTGGGGTCGCCTGGGTGGCTCAGTGGGTTAAGCCACTGCCTTCGAGCTCAGGTCATGATCGCAGGGTCCTGGGATCGAGTCCCACATCGGACTCTCTGCTCAGCAGGGAGCCTGCTTCCCTCTATCTCTCTCTGCGTGTCTCTCTACCTACTTGTGATTTCTCTCTGTCAAATAAATAAATAAAATCTTAAAAAAAAATCTTAAAAAAAAAATGAAACTCTGTACCCATTAACTGCTCTATTCTCCCCCTTCCCCAGCTCCTGGCAACGACCTTTCTACTTTCTATCTCTATGATTTTGACTACTCTTAAGTAACTCATATAAGTGGAATTATACAGTATTTGTCTTTTTGTGCCTGGCTTATTTCATTTAGCATAATGTCTTCATGGTTCATTCCTGTTGTGACAAATGACAGTATTTCCTTACTTTCTAAGGCTGAATAATATTCCCCTGTGTGTGTGTGTTGTGCTTATTTACTGGTTGATGGACAATTGTGTTGCTTCCATGTTTAGCTATTATGAATGCTGCTGCTACAAACAATCTTAAGGCCCTGCTTTCAATTCTTTTGGGATTATACCTAGAAGACGAATTGCTGGATCATATGATAATTCTATTTTTAGTTTTTTGAGGAATTGCCATTCTGTTTTCCACAGGGACTATACTCTTTTGCATTCCTTCCAACAGTGTACAAGGGTTCCAGTTTCTCTACATCCTTACCAGTACTTGCTATTTTCTGTATTTTTTTTTTTTTTGGTTGTTGTTGTTGTTTGTTTATTGTTTTTTTGATAGTAGCTACCCTTAAGGGTATGAGGTGGTTTCTCATAGTAGTTTTGATTTGCATTTCCCTCATGAGTGAGGTTGTGATACTGTTATTTGTAATAAGAAATACATATTTAGTTTTCTCTTTCCATTTGCCTCTGTGTATTCTCTAATTTCCCTTGTGACTTCTCTGATCCATCAATTGTTTAATAAGAGAATATTGTTTAATTTCCACAAATGTGTGAATTTTCCAGTTTTTCTTCATTATTGATTTTTAGCTTCCTACCTTTGTGGTTGGAAGACTAACTTTGCATATTGTCTATCTTTTTAAATTTATTGAGACTTAATTTGTGACCTACAGTGTGGTCTGCCCTAGAAAATATTCCATGTGCAGTTGAGGAGAATATGTCTGCTATTGTTGTTGGGTGGAGCATTGTGTATATGTCTCTTAACTCTCCTTGGTTTATTGTGTTCAAGTCTTTGATTTCCGTACTCATCTGTTTGTTCTGTCTGTTATCGAAAGTGTGGTATTGAAGTCTCTAACCACTGGCATAGAACTATTTCTCTTTTCAGTTCTGTCAGTTTTTGCTTCATGGATTTTGCTGGTCCGTTATTAGAAATGTAATGGTCTATAATTGTTTTATCGTCTTGCTATTGAAGATTTTATTAATATATTATGTCCTTCTTTGTCTCTTGTAAATCTTTCTGATTTAAAGTCTATTCTGGGTGGTGTCAGGATTGCTGTCCTGGCTCTCTTTTGGTTACTGTTTGCATGGAATATCTTTTCCCATCCTTTCACTTTCCATCTACTTGTGATTTTGGATCTAAAACGAGTCTTATGGAGCATATCGTTGGATCATGTAATTGTATCCATTCTTCACACAGCCGTCTTTGAAGAGTTTAACCCGTTTACAAAGTAATTCTCGATTAAGAAGGACTTCTTTAATTTTGATGTTTGTTTTCCATATGCCTTATAGCTTCTTTATCCTTCATTTCCTGCATTACTGTCTTTTGTATTTTGTTGATTTTTTTGTACTGAAACGTTCACTTTTTCATACCCTTTTCCTGTATAAACTGTTTTCTTTGTGGTTATCACAGGGATTACATTTACTGTTATAAAGTTATAAAACTCTGATTTTGAATTTTCACCAGCTTAACTTCAGTGACATACAAAATCTCTGCTCATTACAGCTCCATTTTTGCCCCTTTCCGTTGTTGATGTCACAAAATTGCCTGTTCATGTATTATGTGACCAAATATATAAACTAACAATTCTTTAAAATGCAGTAGTCTCTTAAATTATGTAGAAAACATTTGGAATTACAACCTGAAGTTGTGATAATGCTAGCTTTTAGAGTAATGATTAACAAAATAGATATTAATGTCTTAAATCATGTAGGAAATAAAAAGCGGAGTCACAGGTTGTTACAATAATATGTGCTTTTATAATTTCTCATGTAATTACCTTCATTGCGATCTTTATTTCTTCATTTGACTTTGAGTTACAGTCTAGTGTCCATTTTACTCTGCAGGATTCCCTTTAGCATGTCTTGAAGGGGGTAACAAACTCCCCCTTCTGTTTATCTGGGAATGATTGGTTTCACTCTCACTTTTGACAGTTTTTCTGGATATAGGATTCTTGTTTGATAGTTTTCCTTTAGCACATTGAATTTATCTGCCCACTGCCTTCTGGTTTCTGAAGTTTGTCATGAGAAATTTTCTAGTAATCTTATTGAAGATACTTATTGAAGATACTGTGTATGTGACAAGCCACCTGTCTGCTGCTCCTTTCAAGATTCTTTCTTTTTCTATGGCTGTAGAAGGTTTGGTTATAATGTGTCTCGCTGTGGGTCTCTTTGAGTTCATTGTACTTGGAATGTGTTGAGTTCTTGGATGTTTACATTCATGTCTTTCTTCAAATTTGGGAAGTTTTCAGCCATTATTTCTTCAAATATTCTTGCTCATTTCTCCTTCTGGGGCATCCAGAATACATATATTTGTCACTTTGATGGTGTCTAAATGTCCCTCAGGTTCTTTTCATTTTTCTTCATTCTTTTTTTTTTCTTTTTTTTAATTAAAAAAAATTTATTATTATGATTTTTTAGGGCAATTCTTATGGTTTAGGAAAGGAATCTTGTGGAAAATCACCATCGCAGTACTTCTAGGACATTCCTGGGTAGGGCTGGGGAGGTGTGGGGTGGGGGTGGGGCATTCTTCATTCTTTTTGATTTCTGTTCCTCAGACTCAATATTTCCATTGCCCTAGCTTCCCATTTGTTGATTTGTTCCTCTGCCTGCTCAAATCTCCCTTTGACTCCTCCCTCTAGTGAGTTTCTCATATCAGATGTTGTACTTTTCAGCTCCAGGTTTTCTTTTTGGTTTCTATGTAGATCTTTTTTTTTTTCCTTCTTCTTTATAGATATTTCCATTTTGTTCACACATAATTTTCTTGACTTTCTTTACACCTTCCTTTAGTTCTTTGATCATCTTTAAGATTGTTGTTTTAAAGCCTTTGTCTGTTAGATCCTCCACCAGGTCTTTTTATGGACAGTTTCTATTTTTTTTTTTCCTTTGGATGAATCATATTTTCTGTTTTTCTTTATGCCTCATGATTGTGTTGTTGTTGTTGGAAATTGAACATTTGAATCTAATGATGTATCTCTGGAAATCAGAGTTTCCCTTTTCTTTAGGGTTTATTGCCTTTTTTTTTTGGTTATTGTTTTTATTTTTTGATTGTTATTGGCTGTCTCAGTACCAAAGATCAGCCCGAGGTATAAACTTAAGGTATTCTCAGGTCTTTCCTTAGCCAGCACCTTTCTCTGGGAATGTGTAATTTTTGTAATTTTTCCTGACCATTGTTTGCTTTTGAATGTTATAGTCTTCAATATCTGGCTGCCAAGAGAGGAAAAAGAGAAAAATGAAGCAATAGGAAGGGAGAAAAAGGGCACCAGCTCTTTAAATTACCTGGAGGTAACTTCACCCAGAGAGGCAGGTGTTTGCAGCAGTAGGGGTAGGTGCAGTGATAATGGCCGCCTGCTTTTTGTCTATACCTTTTGGACCAGACATAGTAATCCACGATCAGAGTACAGGTGCATAATATTTGGAGGATAGGATCCTTTTTTAAGCTTTTTATTTTAATTCCAGTTAGTTAACATACAGTGTTATATTAGTTTTAGGTGTATGACTCAGTGATTCAGCATTTCCATACATCACCTGGTGCTCCTCACAAGTGCACTCCTTAATCCCCATCACCTATTTCCCTCATTCCCCCCCACCTCCCCTCTGGTCACCATCAGTTTGTTCTCGGTAGTTAATGGTCTGTCTCTTGGTTAGTCTCTCTCTTTTTTCTCCTTTCCTTATCTGCTTCTTAAATTCTACAAATGAGTGAAATCATATAATATTTGTCTTTCTCTGGCTGACGTATTTCATTTAGCATAATACTTTTTAGCTCCATATATGTCATTGCAAATGGCAAGATTTCATTCTTTTTTTATGGATGAATAATATTCCATTGTGTGTGTGTATATATGTATAGATACATATATACACCACATATTCTTTGTCCATTCATCTATTGATAGACACTTGGGCTGCTTCCATAATTTGGCTGTTGTAAATAATGCTGCTATAAACATAGAGGTGCATGCATATCTTTGAATTAGTGTTTTTGTATTCTTTGGGTAAATACCTAGTAATGAAATCGTTGAATCCGAGGGTAGTTCTATTTTTAAATTTTTGAGGAATCTACATACTGTTTTCCAGAGCAGCTGCACCAGTTTTCATTCCCACACACAGTGCATGAAGGTTCCTTTTTCTCCACATCCTTGCCAACACTTGTTTCTTTTGTTGTTGATTTTAGCCATTCTGACAGTTGTGAGGTGATCTTGCTTTGTAGTTTGGATTTGCATTTCCCTTTTTGCCCAGCCTGGCCTCCGCAAGTTGTGTGAAACTGTTTAGGAACACATGTGTGATGCTCGCCCAAGAGGAAGAGATGGAGGGTGAGTAGCTGACACTGTGCTGAAAACTGAAGTTGACTGAAAGGGACTACAATTTACCACCAGATTTTCTCCTGGAAGTTGTAATCTTTTCAATAAACTCCAAAGTTTCAAAGTAGGTGTATTATGTATTAGCCAGATTCGGCCAGCGCAGCTGTTGTCTAGATGGCAAACAGATTCCTGTGCTTCCTACTCCACCATCGTCCCCTTGTGGGGGTTTTACCTAATTCTCTACTTTACCTCCTTCCACTTGTGTTTTCATAATGTAAAATTCATCACCTTTGGAACTACATCTTTTATTAAGGAGATTCAATTCTCTTTAATGTTTCTGTGCCTGTTTACTCATTGTTTCCTCTGTCTAGAGTCCTCGTCTCTCTTTTGTCCATTTATACAGATTCTTCCAAATCCAGCTTAGATATTTCTTTCTTCATTAACCCTAGCTTTTATCAGTACTTGCTCAGTATCTTCTATATATTTGCTGTATATACTCTCTCTATATATATACTCTCTCTCTCTCTCTCTATATATATATATACTCTATATAGAGAGAGTATATATTCTCTATATACTTGCTCAGTATCTTCTATATATATCTTCTATTACTGTCCAAAATGTACTGTGATAATTTGTTGAGTTATATGTTTTGCCTTTTGGTTTCTTGAGGACAGAGATTATATTTCATTAATGTCTTTATCATAAGTATTTATCATAATTCCCAAGAGATAGGAAATACTTACATGGTTGATACTCAGATTATTTAACAACCAGCAGACCGTGGATGCCAACCAGTCAGACGATATAGCTGACTGAGAAGAGTCGACAATGGCTATTATTCTATACTTTCATATCCTGGCTAGATATTATTCCTAGGTGCTTAGTTAATGCCTATAGACTGAATGATTAGTGGGCAAGAGCACTTTTCTCTTTTTTAAATCTTTTGTATGTAGTGATTGTGTATGATTATGGCTTTCCTACATGAATTAAAGATCCTTAAATATGTTGCCAACTAAGTCCAAAACAACCTGTATATGGGTATTCATAGTTTTGAAATCTCTTCACCAGTTGATTCCTGTAAAGTCTCTGCATACTGTAATTTTATCAGTTATGTTGTTTTTTGGTATACCTGGGAATGATAGAAAGCATCTCTAGATTACTCCGTTTGCAAGTAGTATCTTCTCTCTCCACAAGCTGCTGAACGTTGCTTCCGGTAATTTGATGAACTCTACTAAATATAGTGGAAACTATATAAACTAGGAAACTTTATAAAATTATATTTAGGGACTCACCAGTTAATATCTTTTTGCTACTCATTGGTGGAGCAGAAGAATAATCTTTTTTCTCATGAAGGATTTCCTGTCTTTACCAGTGAGCAATGTTAATTTGTAAATGTTTTCCAAAGCCAGTCTTGATTACTGCTTATATGCTGCTAATATCTTCAGTTTTCTTCATGTAACATTAATAGATTTCTTTAGGGTTTGAATGTTTTGTAAATAAATAATGCTGCAAGAGAGATGGGTTCACACTGTTGTTTGATGATAATGTCTTAAGAGCAGAGTCTCTCAGGGTCTCCGGAACAATGCAGAGTTCGCAGGTTAGATATAACTGGGAACTATATATCTAAGATCATTTTCTTATCTATTCTCATACCTTCCTTCTTAATTTTTAACTTAACTTTTAACATATTGCAAGGTATTAAATGGCATTAGTTTATTATTGGATAGCATATAATGAATGGGCTTTATAAGGGGTGATCTACTTCAGTCTCTTATCCCTCTCCCTCTGCCCTTTGCCCCACTTGTGCTCTCTCTCTCTCAAGTAAATAGATACATAAAATCTTAAAAAAAAAAAAAAAGAACAATGCCAGTTAAGTGATAATCTTGACTGCTTCTTACCTTCAAATGATTTTTCAGTATTTTTTTAACTTTCTTTCTCTCTCTCTCTTTTTTTAAGTAAGCTCCATGTCCAGCATGGAGCTCAACACGGGGCTTGAACTCACTACCCTGAGATCAAGACCTGAACTGTGATCAAGAGTTGGAGGCTCACCTGACACCCAGGCACTCTGATATTTTTCAATACTACTGCAATCACAATTGGGTTCTTGCTTAATTTTTCAAACTTTCTTCTGCCAGTACCATGCTTAGTTATTGGTATTTAAATGTAGCATTCCTAATGTTCACTGAGTACGTAAGAAAACTCAACACACTTAATAAGCAAGTATTGGTGTTGCTTGGTGACACAGCTCTGCTTATATCAATGATCTACAGAGTGTTGTGTGTATCATGTGTATATAACAGGAAGTTCTCAAGTCATCTGCCAATTATGAATGACTACCTACAGATGTATAGAGAAACTAAGTTAAGAAAATCACAGTTACATGCAGAATAAGACTGCCGGGAGAATTTATTCATCTGTAGTTTCTGTTACATTGAGGTGTAATACTAGTGTCTGATTTGAAAATAATCTCTAAAAATTGGTAACTAGATTATTGGCGTGAAAAGCCCCTACATTTTACTTATTTAAAATTTATGTAACTATCAAAATGATTAACAGTATAACTGAACTGAAGTCTCATTTCTGTCGTCTTTAAACATTCAGCATCTCTATTTCTGAATTATTTGTCTTAGAGTTTTATTGATATATAAGATTCTTCTATTTACTTTATCTTGCAAATATATAGTACTTTATTCTCTAAGGAAGTATTTGGGAAAACAGTTTTATTTGGTCAGATAAATCTATGGTTTTTCCATTAAGTTTAATTTTTGCTAAAAAGTAATATTTGAAAAGTAATATTTACCAACATAAGGAAATGCCCTTTTATTCCTACTTCTATTACCAAGTTAAAGAAACAAACTTGTAGTTCTAATATTCTGTTACTTTAAATCATAAAATGGTATAGAATCTTATCATATGCTTTTCATCATTGATTGAGATAATCATATGATTTTTCTCCCTTAGTCTGTTATTACATTGTTTAAAGAAATTTTCTGATGTACCATCCTTACATTCCTGGGGTTAACTGGTGGTTGATTGTGATCGGACATATTTTCTAGTTGTTTTGGATTTCACTATTTAAGTTTTAGCTTATGTTTTGGCTCTCTTTACATATACTTGAGTAGAATTGGCCTATGCTTATCTTATGTCAAAATTATATTTGGCTCATAAAAGGAGATACATGACTTTTTTTCCTTATTTAAATTTAATTTATGAGATAATTTATATAGATTTGAGTTAATAAAAGTCCCTTAAAGCTTTGGTAGAATTCCACCAGCAGAATTATAGCAATTGCTACAGGTACCCTATGCATAGACTACAGCCCATTCCAGATGACACCTGCAAATGGTTCTTGAGCGTACCAATAGCTTCCTGCATCTCTGTGCTTAAGGACATTTTATGGCCAATGAAGTAGGCTTTACCTGAGGAAGAGGGACAGAAGTGCCAATGAGCTATTAGATAAATACCCCCACTTCCTTACCTCTTAGTGTGATGAGTCTGAGGGTTCTATCAAGACCCAGCTTCATTTGCCTTCAGAAATAACCTACTTTTTGACTCTTTATTGGCTTTTCTCCTTTACATATTTCACTTTCCCTCTCTTTATTGTACTTTTTGGGATTATCTTTCAAATAAACAGACAAATTTGCATTCAGATCTTTGGGTCAGGATCTGATTGTGGAGAAACCCAAAAAAAGATAAAAAAAAAAAGACCATCTGGGACTGGGATTTTTTTATAGAAGTATTTTAAAGCAATATTAAATTGCAGTCGAATTCACATAACATCAAATCCACTATTTCAAAGTACACAAGGTAGCGGTTTTTAGTATATTCACAGTGTTGTGCAATTATCATCAATATCGAATTCCAGAACATTTCCATCACCCTGAAAAGAAACCCTGTAGCTATTAGCAGTCACTCCTGTCTCCCTTCACACCCAGACAACTGCCAGGCTACTTTCCTTGTCAATGGATTTGCCTATTTTGGAAAATTTATATAAATAGATTAATATAGTATGTTGCCTTTTGTGTCTGGCTTCTTTCACTTGGCATAATGCTATAAAGTTTCATCTGTGTTGTAGCAAGAATTAGTACTTCATTTCTCTTTATCGCTGAATAATATTTCCTTGTATGGATATACCACATGTTGTTTATTTGCTCAACAAGGGAAGGGCACTGGATTGTTCGCACTTTTTGGCTATTATGAATAATGCTTTTAGGAACATACATTTACGAGTTGTTCTGTGAACATACATTTTCAATTATCTTGGGTATTACCTAGTACTGGAATTGCTGGGGTGATGTGATAATTCTGTGTAAGTTTTTGAAGAACTGCCAAACTATTTTCCACAGGGACTGCTCCATTTTCTGTTCTTTACCATCAATGTACAAGGGTTACAAAAACCCATAGTCTTGCCAGTATTTGTTATTTTTCTTTAAAAAAATTACATACATCCCAGTAGATATGAAGTTGCTTTGGGTTCAGTTACTGCCACCACTGCCTACAACAGCTCTGACTAGAATTAGATGGAAGTAAAAGAGATTTGACACTGGGTACCAGAATTATTGGCGACATAAAATTTAAAAGGGACTTAATGTGAAAAATCTAGCATCCCAGACGCCTGGGTGGCTCAGTTGGTTAAGCAGCTGCCTTCGGCTCAGGTCATGATCCCAGCGTCCTGGGATCGAGTCCCACATCGGGCTCCTTGCTCCGCAGGGAGCCTGCTTCTCCCTCTGACTCTGCCTTCCATTCTGTCTGCCTGTGCTCGCTCTCGCTCGCTCTCCCTCTGACAAATAAATAAATAAAATCTTAAAAAAAAAAAATCTAGCATCCCTTGCTCCGTATAGACTGGAGCTTGAATTCTGACTGTATTGCTTATCAGCTGGAAGACATTGTCTTTGCCTGCGTCTTTGCTCAGACCCAGGACTCAAAATCTGCATTTTAACAAGGTCCCTTGATGACTCAGATGCAAATTGTAATTTGAGAAGCACTGACTTAGTCTTATCATTTTGCTGCTGTCAGTTTATCCAAGTCCTTATTGGAGGCAGTATCTACAATTTTGTTTTTAGTTTATTTTAACAGCTTTATCGAGGTGTAATTTTTATACAAAAAAGTGCATATCTTTAATGTAAAAGATTTGATGGGCTTAAGCAAATGCATACACCTGTGAAACCATCACTACAGTCAAGAGTGATAAACATTTGGAATCCAGAAGGTTCTTAAACATTATTTTATTTTTTTTTCTTAAAGACAGTTTTATGAAAGCCTATATATTTGTATTGTAGAAATTTGCCAAGCAAATACTTGAAAGAGAGAAATATATAACTATTATGTACTTATTGTTAATATATTAATTCACTCATTCCTTGAACTTGTCTTGGTGTTTTCTAGGCATGTGGGTTAGAGCAATAAACAAAAAGAGAAAAACATCTTTAACTTTCCTGAAGAATATATTCTAATTAAGAGATGCACACAAGTATTAAAGATAAATAAGTATTATTATTATTTTAAAAAGATTTTATTTGTTTATTTGACAGAGAGAGACACAGTGAGAGAGGGAACACAAGCACAGGGAGTGGGAGAGGGAGAAGCAGGCTTCCTGCAGAGCAAGGAGCCCAATGTGGGGCTCCATCGCAGGACCCCTGAGATCATTACCTGAGCAGAAGGCAAATGCTTAACAACTGAATCACCCAGGTGCCCCATAAATGAGTATTATTAAGAAGGTGTAAATGCATTGGAAAACATTAAAATCTAGATACTTTTGGGTGGTGCTGGAAATTTAATTTGGATTAAGAGCGACACACTTAAGAGGGATGGTTGAGCAATGACTTGAAGGAGATGAGGGAGTTACTGGCATTGCAGGTATGTAGGGAAAAACAGTCCAGAGTGAGGTTAACAGTGAATACAAAAGTTCTATCGTGCGGACAGGCTTGACATGTTGGAAAATAGCCAGTAAGTGTATGGCTGGAGTAGAGCAAGTAGGTGAGAGACAACGTTAGAGAGATCGCAAAGGACCTTTTGGATCATTGTGAAGACTTTGGCATTTATTCTGAGCAAAATGGGGAGTATTAAAACGTCTGACCAGAAATGGGACATGATGGGAGTTACATTTTAAAATACTGTAAAGGGTTTATTTGACTGTTTTGTTGAGATAGATTAATGGGAAAATTGAGAAAAGGATGGAACCTGGGAGACCCGTTACGAGATTATTGCAATAATTTAAGTGGTAACTCAGACAGGGTTGTTATGGTGGAGATGGTGAGATGTTGTCTCTGTAGAGTAGAGCTTAGAGTAGAATCAGGAAGATTCTCTGGTGGAATCTATGTGGGATATGGGAGAAAAAGAGGAGTCCAAGATTTTTGGCTTGTGGCCAACTGGAAGGATTCAGAGTCCCCATTAATTGCTATGAGTAAGACTGGGTGGAACAGTTTTTAGGGTGAAGGTCTGGAATTCAGTTTGAGGGTGTTAAATTTGAGACGAATCAAAATACAAATGCACTGAAGCTTAGATAGAGCCTGTGTTTCTCATTTTATGCTGTGATGGTGTTGTGAATATGAACATACTAGAATTGTAAATTCTTAGAATAGTAAATCTCCCTTGGATAGGTCAGGTTAGAGTTGCCTTTTACTGAACCTGTTTTGTAGAAGGTCACAGGACTGTATGTGATTAGTGATGTTGCTTTTTAGCAATTAAAGGAGCAAGAAGTACAATTTAAAGGAAGTGCATATAGTAGTCTATGACTTCTTATATTTTACTTACAGGAAACTGTGGAAGATCCCAAACAATTTTGTCCCTTTAAAGTTTTAAAGAATTTCTAGTAAGAATCTGAGAAACAGGTAAATAAATGAAGCTTTATACTTGAGATTTTTTTCTCTGAGTTACTAACTCTTCCTTAAAAATCTGCCCCCCCGGGGCGCCTGGGTGGCTCAGTGGGTTGAGCCATGCCTTCGGCTTGGGTCCTGATCTCGGGGTCCTGGGATCGAGTCCCGCATCGGGCTCTCTGCTCAGCGGGGAGCCTGCTTCCTCCTCTCTCTCTCTCTGCCTACTTATGATCTCTCTCTGTCAAATAAATAAATAAAATCTTTAAAAAAAAAAATCTGTCCCCCCTCAGTGTTTCAGTGATTTCCATATCACCATATCTTGTTGGTATTATGTTAGGATTGCTTCTAGTTTTATACTCCTAATTTTCTTCAATTTGGATGAAGTATCATCATCTTTACTATCTGATAGCCTTCATATATATGTTCTGGCTTCCTTCCTTTTCTAACATTCCTCTTCAGAAATTGTCACATTCTGTTTTCCATTTTAAATAAAACCCTCCTGGTGAATGTGCTTTCTGTTTAAGAAAAATTAATCTTGCCCCTTTCCCCTATTTTTTTTTTTTTAAAGATTTTATTTGTTTACTTGACAGATAGAGATCACAAGGAGGCAGAGAGGCAGAGAGAGGAGGAAGCAGGCTCCCTACCAAGCAGAGAGCCCAATGTGGGACTCGATCCCAGGTGGGACTCGATCCCAGAACTCCGGGATCATGACCTGAGCCGAAGGCAGAGGCTTCAGCTCACTGAGCCACCCAGACACCCTCTCTTTCCCCTATTTTTAAGTCATAATTTTACTTTAAATTTATGAAATGATTTTATAATTCTACAATTTCAACATCATAACTTTTAAGCTCTTCTAAATGATGGAAAAGAAAACCGACAACTGATAGTTGTATTTATTCAAATCTTTGAGTCAGTCATTATGCAGTGAAAAATAATTATTCTAATTAATATCACATTTTATAATGTACTCTTTGAACTCACTTTTTAATTTTGTTTAAGTTACTGTATTTTTAACTGAAATTTAATTTATTTTTAGGGTAAAGGTGGGTTAACAACAAAGTACTAATATACAAAGAAGCCAGTGGGTTCCCCTTGAACAAAGTGCTGTAGCACAGACTAGTGGGAAAACTTAATAATTGCAGAAACATTCACTTGCCTTAATCTTGCTGGATTTATCTACTGTTGTAAGAGTTGTCCTAAAAAAAATTACTTAGAGAAATTTAAACTTAAAATGCAGTTGTGAATTAAAATGAGATTTGAAAGTCAAATAAATATTTATTATGAAAATAGCACTTACCCTATTCTGATAATAATATGCAATTAAAATCTTTTTAATGACTATTTTGACAGTCACTTCCCTAGAACACAGTTTATAAAATAAATCACCTGCTTTGATGAAAAGAAAAATAAAACATTACAAATTATGTTACCTTTGATAAAATTGACTCCTTTACTCACACCCCTCCATATAAAAACCCCTGAAAATAAACTATATTGTATTTTTAAAAACATGTGTATGAAAATTCAGTGATTGGTTCTCAGCTAATATATTTATGTTAAATACATCTTTACTTTCAGTGTGATTATAAGTATCAGTGAATATTTTCCCTAGTCCAGTTAACCTTAATTGGTTTCTAGTCTGACATCCTTATTACATATTCCCGACTCCTCCTCCTGTGTTTTTCTTTTCCTTCTTTTTAATTTTAAAACATTTCAGAAAGGTTGAGGTTAGAGAATAAAACCAGCCTCATACACATCTTAGTATTTTGCCATACTTGTTTTATATTTTTCCCTTTTTTTAGAGCTAGGGCAATAATCTTGAATACTTTATACATACAGACTGCTAATCCATAGATAGTATTATTTTGCAAGGTTTTTAATGCTATATCATGGATCAGACTATTTATTTCTCTGATGCTTGTTTTATTTAACTCTATATTTCAACGTATCTCAACATTTAGATTCATCAAAACCCAGTTCATTCATTTTGAACTGCTGAATAGAATCCTTCTGCATGAATATGCTACACTTTACCCATTGTCATGTTGATTTAGATTATCTAAATTTCTTTAACGGTGCTCCATGCACAAACCTGTTCAAGGCTTCTTGTGCATGCTTGGGAACTTCTCTGGGGTAGAAGTAAGATCTCTGGGTTGTAGAGCGCATGATTTCACCTGATACTGCAGAATGACTTCCCAAACTGGTCGAAGTGATTTATAGCCCTGGGAGGAATGTTCCTGAATATTGGTTCCTCTACTTCCTCTCCAATGTTTGGTATTGTCAGACTTTTAAATGTTGCCAAACTCATGGAAGTGAAATAGTAACTCATTGTTTTACATTTGCATTTTCTGACTAATGAGGTTAGGCACCTTTTTATTAGTTTTTATTTTAATTTATTAATGGGGGGAGGAGCAGATGGAGAGAGAATCTCAAGCTGGCTGCATGCTTAACTCAGATCTCACCACCCTGAGATCAGGAGCTGAGCCGAAATCAAGAGTTGGGTGCTCAAGCGGCTGGGTCACCCAGGAGCCCCTTAGTACCTTTTCATTTCTTCATTGTTTAATTTGGTTTCTCTATGGAATTGCGTGTTCATTCCTTGACCTATTATTCTACTGTGATGTTTGTCTCTCTCTTATTGAGTATGGAAACTCTCCATATATTCTGAAAGCATACCTTTTGTTAGCTGTGTCCATTGCATTAAAACCTCTTCCAGATGGTGGTTTTTCTCTTTACTTCATCTTATGATTTCACTATTCAAAAGTAAACCTTTCAATACAATAGAATTGATCTTTTTTTTTTTTTAAAGATTTTATTTATTTGTCAGAGAGAGGGAGAGAGAGCGAGCACAGGCAGACAGAGAGGCAGGCAGAGGCAGAGGGAGAAGCAGGCTCCCTGCGGAGCAAGGAGCCCGATGTGGGACTCGATCCCAGGACGCTGGGATCATGACCTGAGCTGAAGGCAGCTGCTTAACCAACTGAGCCACCCAGGCGTCCCTAGAATTGATCTTTTAAAAACATTTTTTAACTTCCATCATCTCATAGAGATAAAATAGATACTTATCTCATATAGATCACGATAAAAAGAAAAGAAAAAAATTCTTGTGTTGAGAACTCTTAGGATCTACTCTTTTAGTAACTTTCCTATATATCATATAGTGGTGTTGACTATAGTCCTCCTGTTGTATATGACATTCCTAGTACTTATCCTATAACTGGAAATTTGTACCTTTTGGCAATCTTCCTCCATCCGGTCTGTCACTAGTAACCACAGGTGTGGTTTCTCTTTCTAAGAGTCTCATCTTTCTTCTGTTTTATCTTAATTTAATTTGTTGCTGTGTAAATTGATAAGCTAAAATTCTGGGTGCAGAAACAAAAATTTTACTGTAACAGTTACGTCTGTTTTAGCAGAAAGCTGTTAAAAATTAAGAATTATATCATAGCATAAAACAAATGACTTTAATATTAGAGATAAAAATAGAGTTTAGAGAAAGTGGAAAGAGGAGTCAAGGTTTAAGTTTAGGCAGGGTGGCATAATCTTTAATTCTTTAATTTCTCTGAGGTTTTATTTTTTTTTTTTAATTTTATTTTTTTTTCATTCTTTTTTTTTTTTTAAGATTTTATTTTATTATTTATTTGACAGACAGAGATCACAAGCAGGCAGAGAGGCAGGCAGAGAGAGAGAGAGGAGGAAGCAGGCTCCCTGCTGAGCAGAGAGTCCGATGCGGGACTCGATCCCAGGACCCTGAGATCATGACCTGAGCCGAAGGCAGAGGCTTAACCCTCTGAGCCACCCAGGCGCCCTCTCTGAGGTTTTAAAGTGTGAGTTAAATTGTGTTTTTTTTTCCCCCTCAATTGGGCATTTTTGTTTGGATTAAATAGGGCAGATATCTGAAATTTAAGTAATATTGATTGCATGGTAATGTAATAAATCATTGTATTTTCAACTTAATTGTCTTGTCTTTCATTTTCATTATCATTTCCTGTCTTTTAGTTAATATTTGGCATCTCAAGTTGCCAAAATGTGAGATGGACCCATCATACTTATGGGCATTATAACTTTGTTGAAATTGCTACTCAATTATCTGATTGTCTCAGTTTTCTAACTTAATTGGTTACTTACTGTAAGATCATGCAACTGAATTCTCATATGATCTAACCATCTCAGTTCTTTAATTTAATTGGTTGAAACCAGTTTCTGCTTCATTCAATAACTCTTTTTGGAGAACACTCAAAAAGGGGATGAATCCCCTAAGACTTACATTGCTCTGTTTTTTTTTTTTTTCAAAGGAATTAGCTTACTACTAACATGCTATGTATAGGGTGTTAAAGCTCATCTGCACGTCCTAGTGGTGCCCTCCCCCCAACACCCCTACCCCAGTAATTACACAGATTGTTCCTTTTGACTCTCCCAAACTGGCTCTTTTCTTTAGTTTCTGAAGTTCGCCCCAGGCCTTCCTACCCATGATGTTTTGTGCCTTTTTTTTTTTTTTTTTTTGATTACTTACTTCAGTTAATTTTGCTGTAAAACCTGGCACTTTTAACATCTTTTCTTTAAAAAACATCATCTCTGGGTAGTATAGGCTACCATCACATTCCCTGGGGACCACTTTGCCTGGACTCAGTTCCTTTTCTCTCTCCTCCAGCCTCCTATCCCACAACTCCTGCCCAGAGCAATCAGACTCCTCTGTCTACATATGGATCTGGTCTATACTTTGTACTTAGGCAATTATCAATTTCTGAACATAGCTGACAATGCTCAAATCACGGTATAATAGGTGTATTATATTTGAAGTGCCTCCTAGTTTGGATTCTGTGATCAGTAAGCCAGCTTCCCCCGCCCCCCGCCCCATTTAAAGCAATGGTGGGTTAAGAGAAACTACAAAACAGGAAACCTGAAGCTCATGACTTCAAGCCTAAAGGTAGTTGGGGACAGTTAGGTATACAGAAAAGGGAGGTCGAGGAAAAGCTGGTCCCTTCTATCCTTGCGCATCCTAGAGAAGGTGAAAGAAGACAGAGGTAAGGTCAGTAGGTGACCAGAGGTATGGTCTAATCTCTTTTCTCTAGGCTTTGACCAGGAGGAGGATGCCTATTGGTTACATTGAAAGGTAGATTTTACCCTTGATATTCGAGGTTCTTGAAGAGATCACCTTTCAGGATGCTCTAGCACCCCCTCTGGGGGGCATGGCCACTTCAGATGCATTCAGCAGGGCATTATGGCCAAGAAAAGGCCAGCTTTAGCCTTCCAGAACTATCCTTAGTGCCAGGGTGGAACAGAAAACATGAAGGTAGATGCATGTCCCTGACACGACACCCCCCCCATCCTGAGGGATGAGAGACGAAGGATGAGATGATGTTGCAGGAGACGCTTCTGAACCGATAGCTTGAGCTGTGGCTCAGGAGAGGCTTATTCGGGGTCTAGGTGGATTCAGCAGTGCCTTGGGAGCCGAGGTGAGATCGCGTTGATAGTGGAGCACAATGCTATGAAAACTGAGAAGAGCCAGACTCTGGATTAGATGAGCTGCAGATTTCAGCAGCAGAAGCCCCATAGAACACGTAGACACATTCTTGGAAAACAGCAGGGAAAGGGGCAGAAATATCAGAAACAGAGAATTTATCCAAAGGAGCTATTGAACAGACTAAAATTACATGAGTTGTGGTTTTTTTTTTTTTTTTTTTTTAAACAAAATTTGGCTAGTATGCTGTTGAGGAAAATCAGATCAAAAATAAAGAAAGAAGTTGTGTTTCTTTGCAATTACTTTTTTCCAAGCTGCAACAATTGGTAACAGAGAAGAATTTGCAACAACTAAGATTTGGAGATGTTCCAAGTTAAAGCTTCTTCGTGCCTCTGCAGGGGCTGGGAGACTTACAGAAGACATCATAGAATTTTCTTGCTAGCTAGAGAGGCCATGCTTGTAGTTCATGCACAATTTGGGAAAGTCTTGCTGTTTGTCTTAGGGTATTAGATGAAGCAAAATTTCTGATTTTTATTTTGTGATCCAGAAGCCTGATACAGAGATTACAGAGATCTCTTAATGGCTTAAGGAACAAATTTTTTAAAACTTGAGACCTCTAGAATATGGGTCAGTACTTCTAATTTGCCAGTCTACTGTGAAAGTGCGGGGGGAGGGCCTTGTCGGTTAGTAGTCACAAATTCCACCGAATTCTGCCTTTTGAGACACAGAGACACCATGGCTCTGGTGACGGGAACACTTCGGGAGATGCTATGATTGAGCCTTCCCAGATTTCCAGGTCTTTTGAAGATCTTTTCTGAATCCTTGTTGTTTTTTCAAACACAGCCTGGGCCAGGGGAGAAGTAATCATCAAGGGATCTATGGTGTGAATGCATTAATTTTGTAGAATGTATCATAATTGTAATAGAAACAGTATTTGTGCAATTATTTGTTTTGCTTCTTGTCTCTCCCATGATACTTTAAAATCCCCAGTAAAGCCTAGGTTTCTTGAACTGTATTTACCAGCGCTTAGCATCGTGCCTGGCATATAAGAGGCATTTAGTGAATATTGTATGAATGAGTAAATAATTAATGAATTAGTGTTAATAGCTGTTTGCCCATCTATAAATACGTTGGAATTTTATGGTCTGAATTAATTTTTATGATAAATTGCAGCTTCATCCAAGTTTACTTACTAATACTGAATGCAGTATTAATCTTTTAATACTACTGGTTGGATTAACAACTAGTTTTCTGTAAGAAAAAGCCCTGATTTGTGACATTTTCCAATTTCTGTTGTCTAAATACGCCTCCAGGGCTGATTTCAAGCTAAGCCATATTACTCTGTTGAATGTGGCGTTGGGAAGAAATGTGCACCGCCCGTTCTTAGGACTTGGTGAAAGCTGGCTCCGGAAGTCCTCTGAAGAGCTTTCATGCTCAAGTTTAGGAATGCATTGTTCTTCACATATGAAGATTGTGCTGGTGATACGCATTCAAGAACAGGCAGTTTAAAAGGAGTCTCAATTTGCTAAGGGAATTCTATCAGCTGTGAAGGATAAACTCAAAACGTGTCGGTAGCTCAGTGTTATTGAAGTTTGTTTCTTATTTATGTCAAGTCCACATTGGTATGGCTGATCAGCAGACGGTTCTCTTCCAAGAGCTCATTCAGGGTTTTTTTTTGTTATCTTCTAGGTCTGGAGTGAAGGGCATGATAGTAGTATATGAGAGGTTTTTTTTTTTTTTTTTTTTTTAAGATTTTATTTATTTATTTGACAGAGAGAGGGCACAAGTAGGCAGAGTAGCAGGCAGAGGGAGAGGGAGAAGCAGTCTCCTCACTGACCGGGGAGCCCAGTGCAGCGCTCGATCCCAGGACCCTGAGATCATGACCTGAGCCAAAGGCAGACACTTAACTGACTGAGCCACCTAGACACTGCATGTATGAGAGTTTTTTAATGGTTGGGGGAATGGCGCACATCATTGCACTTACAATCAAATAGCCAGGACAAAGTCGCATGGCCATGGCCGTCCCATGGCCATGGGAGGTTGAGAAATGCAGCATCCTAGAGGAAAAAGGAAATTAATTTAATAGTTAGCCAGGATCTTTCAGTTTTCTAGTCATAAGACAGATTAAGCTGATCAATTTATATTCTCTAATTATATTCTCTAATACACGCATTTATAAGCAGGCTGGCAATGATTAGAAGTGGAATCCAGTAAATTTTTTTATGTGTACGGCGTTAGCTGCATCTTACAAGCTTGGTCTATGGTCTAACCAGCAATCCTTTGCTTCTCTGAATTACTCTATTTATTATCCCTATTGAGATGAAAATTAGTTTTGCAGACCTTTAAATTCTTTCAAATTACTGTATGCACTGGACACAATTTTGTTTTTCTTTTCTTTGGCTGTTTAGTGTAGCTGTTGCATTTATTATTTATATAATTTTAAAGAAATATTTCTATTTTCCTTAGTTTTTTTTCCTCTCCCTTTCAAACCCACCAAGGATGTTTGTAGAATGAAACATATGATAAGAAGTGGCAAATTTGGGTCATTAGAGAGTATTCTGTCTCAATACTGTTATATGACTTTGGAAAATACGGCATATTTAGAAATGGAGGTAATAATACCTTAGAATTTTTAATCCTGTATGTCTTTGTATTCTCAGGGCCTCGGTGTTTTTGATATTCCTGAAGATCAGCAGAACTAATAGGCCCTAAGCATAGGTGTTCACAGGCATATATGTTACTAAGATGTTTTTTTTTTTAATTGTGCTATGTTAGTCCTCATACAGTACATCATTCGTTTTTGATGTAGGGTTTCATGATTCATTGTTTGCGCATAGCATCCAGTGCTCCATGGGATCGTGCCCTCCTTAATACCCATCACCAGGCTCACCCATTCCCCTACCCCTCTCCCCTCTAAAGCCCTCAGTTTGTTTCCGGGAGTCCTTAGTCTCCCATGGTTCATCTTCCACTCCGATTTCTCCCCTTTCATTTTTCCCTTCCTTCCCCTAACGTCCTCCATGCTATTTCTTATGTTCCACAAATAAGTAAAACCATATGATAATTGTCTTTCTCTGCTCGGCCTTTACTAAAACCGCTTTCATCATATGGTATACTTGCTGATTAACTTAATTGGTTAAAGGGTTTCATTAACAGAAGTCCTGTGATTTTGTTCCCAAATCAGTTTAATTTCATTTCATGGACACACACCTTACCTCTGGTAGACATTAATAATTTCCTAAGCAGTTAAAAGTCATCTCCTACGGACTCATGTACATGTGTGTGTGAGATGGAGTTCAGCACCCTCAGTTGAGAGGTTAAGTTGCTCTGTGTTTGGAGGACTTTAGGAGTAAAAGCGTCAGTCTCTTTACTACTTCAAGTGAGTGGATTTGTTAACTGAGGTTTAAAGATTAACAAACTAGGAATCCATGAACGGAGGAGGTAGTACAAGAAGGAAAGGAGAGTGAATTGGGTGTTAGGATATGAGGATACTAAGAACCGGAAGTTGAGGATGGAACAGAACGTCTAGTCAGAAAAGTAGCCGCCATTGTGGGTATCCCAGAGAGTATGGGGAGAGAATTAATACGGGGGGAGTCTTTAATAGGAATTGAACAGCATCCTTCAAGCCTTATACTCATTTATCTCATATTAATATCCCCTGGGTGTTAACAGATGAGGAACAGATGAGTTCTTCCAAGTCTTGTTCTCATTTTGGGTTACACAGAAATGTTACTATCACCGTTTGTATGATGAATAGTTCATGCTGAGGTAAATCGGTGAGGCTACGTGTGGCTTTCTGCACTCACTGAGGAACACACATGTAACTCATCCCTCATATCCAGTTGGGAATCTCTGCTTCAGCCAGGTGTTCTCTAAGTTTATCTGGCGTCAGAATCACCTATAGGATGTGGCCAAAAAAATCTCAGATTTTTGCGTCCTGCCCCAGAATTTCTGATTCAGTAGTTCTGGAATGGGACCTGAGAATTTGCACTTCAGACAAGTTGCCAGGTGGTAGGGATCCATTGTCCCAGGGATAGGAACTTGCTTACCTTGTGATAAATAATGAAACAGCAATAGGTTGTGTCTGCAGATGACTGTGACTGGATACTTGTCTGTCTCACAAGCTCACTTCTGTTTTATCGTTAGTTACCAGGCACAAAGGGTATTATTCTCAGTACTCTGACTTATTCTAGGTGAAGTCACATGGTGAAATCATATAGCTTATCTTATCATTATAATATGAATAGCAATCTGCTTAAAATAAGACAGAAAAGTTGAAATTCAAATTTATTTTAACATTATTTTGTGGTTCTATATTTAGTTTACTTTTCACATTTAAGAGAGAGCTGCAATACCAACATTTGTCACAAGATGGCATCAAAAGGCTGAAGATTTTGGTTGAAACTTCATTTTTGAGAGAGCTAGCTATTTCAGAGTATACAAACCAAAAGAAATCTGTACCCTGAGGTATATTTTTGTGTGTGGGTTTTTTTTTTTTGGTGAGATTTTGGTATTTTCATATCAAAAATGCTTTCTTATTTACTTATAAAAGAATATAAGGCACATATGTTGACATTATTGCTGACTAATTCTTTTGGAAATCAGTGAAACATAAATCTTAGTGTAATAATATCCAGTATCTTATCATCTTTCCCCAGAAAGGATTTCAAAAGAATTCAAGTTAGTAAGCATTTAGACGGTCTTACTATCCTGTGATTGATAGCATTTCTTTATGCAAATAGACTGTGTAAATCGTGTCCCCAGCGAGCTTTGAATTTAGTGGGGTAGGGAAGAAATGTATATACAGTTCAAAGAGATAACAAAGTAATATAATATTAAACAACGTTGTATGATATGAATTATACAAACAATATGAATGAGAATGAGGACAATAAAGCAAACATTTTAAATGGCATTTTATAAAAAAATCTTTGCATCAGTTGAAAATACCATAATAAATCTTCCTTTTACTGTAGTTATCTATTTATTATTGTTATAACTTATTTAAACTATGAGGAAGTGTTGGCAATATTGAGAGCTCTTTCAGTATTTGACATAAACGTCAGAAAACCCTCACTTGAAACATGAACTCACCCTTTTTTTTTTTAAAAGATTTTTATTTATTTATTTATTTGACAGAGAGAGAGAGAGAGATCACAAGTAGGCTGAGAGGCAGGCAGAGAGAGAGAAGGAAGCAGGCTCCCGCTGAGCAGAGAGCCTCATGTGGGGCTTGATCCCAGGACCCTGAGATCATGACCTGAGCCGAAGGCAGTGGCTTAATCCACTGAGCCACCCAGGCGTCCCATGAACTCACCTTTTATTTCATGAATAGATAATTTTATTTTTCCTGATACATTGAAAAAGATTTCTTAGAAAAAAGTGAGGGTTTTCTGGTCACAAAGATAGTAGTTAAGATATTCTTAGATTCCTGGAGTCTGAAAAACGTACTAAAAAATCAAGGGTAGGACGGTTGTTTCGTGGCGGTGGGGAGGGAGAAAGGGGATTTACTGTTTAGTGAGTACAGATTTTGAGCTCTGCAACATGAACAAGTTTTGAAGATGTGTTTCACTGTTCTGTGAATATACTTTTGAACTGTGCACTTAAAAATGGTTAAAGAGGTAAATTTTTAAAATCACAAAATGTAAAAAAAATAACAACAAGTATCCTTCTATAAATTATGAGCAACTAATAGGTTTATGTTGAAGATCAAAAATGTTCCTAGCTTTATTTTAGCCATTAAGAGCTACTTAAAAGGAATAAATACCCCTTCAAGAAGCTTATAATATAATTATTTGGTGATAGAAGATTAATATAATATTAGTAGGTAATCTACTAGAAGTCTAATATCTAATAAGCATTGTGTTAGACATTTTATATAAATTATTTCCAATCTTTAATTCTCAAAACAATATAGAAAAAAGTATTATCATCCCTATTTCCTTATTTTATCACTAAGGAAACCTTAATAGATACGAAGGTTCAGGACCTTGTTCAAGGTTACTGTTTCTATATTGGAGTTAATATTTAAACCCAAGTCTGTCTAGCCTCAAAATCCATTTTCCCTATATTACACCATGCCCCTAATTTAAATAAAAAGCAATTAAAGAATACACGTAAACAACCAGTAATTTGGGACTCTCGTTTGGTATTTCTGCTGTCAGTTAACATTGCCTGTTTCATTATAATTGTGCTGACAAAATGAAAAGATACGTGATATAATTAATGGTAGCAGTTAATCTGGATTACATTTTAATTTCAGGAAAGATAACCATTTGATTTTTTGTTGTTGGTTTGAACTGTCTTCTCTTTTGACTTGTGTTTAACTTTTGGAACCACTAATTTTTCTTCCCTGTGTATTCGTGTGCAGGTTATGTGGGTATGTAATTTGTGCCGAAAACAACAAGAAATCCTCACTAAATCAGGAGCATGGTTTTATAATAGTGGATCTAACACATCACAGCAACCCGATCAGAAGGTTCTCCGAGGACTGCGGAATGAGGAGGCACCTCAGGAGAAGAAAGCAAAAGTGCATGAGCAGGCCCAGTTCCAAGGACCCTCAGGTGACTTATCTGTACCTGCAGTGGAGAAAAGTCGCTCTCATGGGCTCACAAGACAGGATTCTATTAAAAATGGGTCAGGAGTGAAGCACCAAATTACCAGTGACATAGCTTCAGACAGGTAAACATTTTGTTTAATCTTTAGGTAAACATTCTTTTTATAACCTTCATTCCAAACAGAAATAAAAATACATGAAATGTTGAGGCAACGAGTTGTCTAAATGTAATGTGAATGTCCGTGTGTTTTATATAAATGGGAAAGTGATGTTCAGGACTTGAACTTCTAGAAGTTTGAACAATCTTAGGTTTATTCTGATTTTCCGGGATAAAGAAATCAAACAGAGGATTTATATAGAAGGCTGTTGGCATAGGAAAGACAGACTGGGGTAAGAGCAGTGGGAAGGAAGAAGAGATGGTTGTAAGACATTTTAGAGAGGTTGCATCAAAGGAACTAGCTAGAGTTGGGGGTAAGGGAATGGGGAATGTTACTGATGTCCACCTCGGGCTGAAGGATGAGGTAGTTTTCCAGGCAGGTAGATCCAGACGAAAGGATTTCATGAATTTGCTGTGTTCGTGGGCTAACTCTGTTATTACTACTTGGGATCAATTCTATGGGCTTCTTCATGTTCAAAATGTTGGACTTTTATAAATAGAATTTATGGTCCTATATTTCCTACCTGTGGAAGGGGAGAATGAAACATTTTCATGGGAAGATTATTTTTCTATACCATATTCCTATTTGAATTGCAAATTAAAAAAAAATCTGGTTTATGCTATTTCTGTCACCCAGAAGTGGCCAATAAATTTCTATGTGAATAAGTACAAAGTCATGCATTTGTGGAAAATCAAATCTAAAATTATACTCATAGGATGGTGGGTTCCGAGCACTCATTTGTCACAGGTAAGATAATTGGAAGTCAGTTTATATAGTGCCTCAAATGTCATCCCGATGAATTGCTGTGTTTTATGAGAACTTTGCTAGTTCTTTTGAAAACTAGCAAAAGTGAAACAATGTAATTCTGTCTTTGGGCAAAATAATGGTGGTTTCACAGCTGAAATACTATAAACATGTCTCAGTGTAAAATCTCAGGAACCCCAAAATTTTAATTTTAGAGGACCATCTTCAATTGAGGTCCACGTTAAGCAGACAAAATATTTGGAAGGCAATCCCAGGCATGACCTGTAGGGGAGCAAGCAATGGTCTAGTTAAGAGAAAAAACGCAATCCTAGGCACATTCAAGAACAGGTTATTTCTTATAGCCAACGTGTCTCAGTTTTACTTAGACACCTGGGAGTCAGGGTACAATGGCCTCAGCCTTATCCTATCTGATGGGCAAGGAGATTTGGGTATTTATCCCTATCTCTCCTTTGTTACTGGTTTAGGGTTGTTCTAGAGGGTGTTAACTCGTTTTGGAACTCACTGGCCAAGCATGTTCTTATGGCCAGAGGAAGCACTCAGGCAGAGTATTACAATATGGTAAGAAGACAGTGCTGTGTAGGGACTGGTGAAATGATGATGCCGTGTGAGTTGGGACAGTGGCAGTGTCTGCTACACAAGGACTTAAGAAATCAACAAAGCCTGTAAAATGGCAACGACAATAGTTGTGGTATCTGAATTTGGATGAAAAAATAGATGATTACCAGCGGAGGTAGGATTTTCAATGAAAGAATGAATGACTAAGTAAAATGGATAATGGGGACATAGATGCATTCTGCAAAAACTAGATGGATGCACGAGATAGTTTTCTTTGGAGTTTAGAAAGATGGTTTAGGAAGAATACAAGGAAATACCTGAAATACTGGATCACGTAATAGATTATGAAGTTGTGGGATGCATTTCATCAGGAAGTTGTAGATGTGAAAAATAAATCCAACAAGTTTATGAATGATTAATTCATCTTTGTGAGAAAGCTGGAATCATCTCTCTAATCTTTGAAGAAGGCGGTGATGAGAACAAATATATCTCTTCCAATATTATCTTTCAACTCTTCTTCTGTTGACAAAGTATTAGCCTGGATGAACAATAGAATCTGATCCATTGTGGGGAAGCAAGATATAGTACTTCTCCCCCCTTCTTCTCTTTTGTCTGGTGGCTTTGGTACCATTACTAATAATTGTGTATCTTAATGACTCAAAGCATCCGGTAAGTACATCCTTCTTCTCCCAATCTCATATAAGTCAAACAAGTAGCTCCTTTTGTGTACAGGAATTACTCTAGTCAGGGAAGAAGTTAGAATTTAACATTAGATTTAGTAGTTATGCCTAGAAAATGGGATTGGTTATAAGTTGTAAAAGCTATTATTTGAAAAATACTTTCTCTTCAAAAATAATTCAGTTTTCCTTACCATAAGCAAAAAAGAGCATTTGTTTTATTATTTTTAAATACAGATTCTATAACAGTTTGCTATGTGTGCATTTATGAACCCACCGGATTCTCTCCCCTAGACCATGGCATCAGCAGACTATGTCCCTGGGCCAAATCTGGCTTGCCACATTTTTTTTTTTTTTGTAAATGAAGATTTCCTGGAACACGGCCATACCTATTCATTTATTTAGTGTCTTTGGCTCTTTTCATCTACAGCTCCAGGGCTGAGTACTTTATAAGGGACTATATGGTTCTCAACAGCCTAAAATATTTACTCTCTGACTGTTCAAGAAATGTTAGCCAGTTCCTACCCGAGAGAGTAGTTAGCTCTCTTGTTCTGTTGGTATGTCTGCTTTCTTTGCCCATTTCCTTTTGTTACTGTTTAAATCATTTCGGTTAAGCCTGTTTTATTGTAGCTCTACCACATCTTCTGTATCTTCTTTATCCAGTCATCTGCGGATGGACATCTGTTTTAGGCCTGTTTTTTTGTCCTGCTTTCTCCCTCTCCCAGGCACTCTTCCCTTCCTTTTTTCTCTGGGTCCCCATCTCTCTCTCTCTCTCTCTCTCTCTTTTTCTCTCCACATCTCTCTCTTTTCTTACCAGAATGATTCTTCTAGCAGTTTGAGCTGGACAGTGAAATGCCGCTACTGATAAGGAATATAATTTCAGTTTAAAGTATTATTAGTAATTTGTTTTGTCAGTATCATTCAGGCACTAGTAGCCTCAAAAAGAGAAGCTTCAGTTCAATTAATTTAAAACTCTATAGATCTTAGAATTGTGTTTGACAGATACAAAAGTATGTTACATTGTCTTCTTTTGAGGAGTTTTCATCTTTAATTACAGTAACTTTGATCTGTTTTATGACTTCTTTCTCCCCTGCTAGGTTTTAGCACAGTGCTTTCTTTACACATGAACCCTTCATGTTCATTGAGTGAATGACTATCAATTGGCCCTAGATCCTGGCTTTGAGTTCATGAATATTTACTTACTTAGTTTATTTGTGAAAATGGCAAATTTTTTTTGTCGATTTAGATGCAAAATATTGTTAGAAGTTTTCAAATATGCTTTTTATTTCAGATTAGGTTTTGAAATCACCATTAAAAAAAAATCATGTGCACTTTGCTTACCCTTTGTTATGTCCCTCAGCCTTTCATTTACATACATATAATGTGGGGATTTCATTAAAATATAGATTTGAATTCAGTAGTTCTGAGGTAGGACTGGATAATCTGTATTTTCACAAGCTTCTGAGGGATGCCATTACTTCTAGTGCAGGTTAGTAGTGAGGCAGTAGGGGATCTGAGAGGATCTCAGGGAGAGAAACACCAGTGGCGTTCAGTAGCTCAGTGGCAGTTGTCCTCTGTAGCTCTACCACTAGGGGGCACACCACTCAGCAAATACGGAAGGTTCCTAGAAGCAACGTAATGGTTCATTTGATTATATGGTTCCGACATACTTGTTGGATGGAGGACAGAGGTGGAAACCAGCTACCTGGTGGTGGATTGACTACATCCATGGAGCTTCAAGCTCCTACCTCCTTTATTATGACAGCGTGGCTGAGCATTTACTTATTTAAATATATTTTATTTTTTATAAATTTATTTATTTATAAATTTATAAAATAATTTTTAAAATAAATTTTAAAATTTAATTTAAAAATAAATTTTGAAAATAAAATTTAAAAATAAAAAATAAATAAGTTTATTTTTTATAAATTACTTATTTCCCCATTATTATACAGTAGGGAATATCATATATATATATGTATATATCTATATACGGATATAGATATATACCTGGATTCATTTTCAGAGTGGTCAAGGGGATGTTACAGAATATTTGTTTTACAAAGAGGCCTTGGGTTGGAGGAGGATTGGGAACCACTGTGGTAAGGAATCTAAGGGAGGATCTAGAGGAGGGTGGTTAAAATAATCATTAAAAAACTAAATTTCCAGAATGCCTGGGTGGCTCAGTCTGTTAAGCATCTGCCTTCAGCTCAGGTCATGATCCCACAGTCCTGGGATCCAGCCCCACGTCGGACTCCCTGCTCAGCGGGGAGCTGGCCTCTCCCTCCGCTGCTCCCCTGCTTGTGCTCTCACTTGGTGTCAAATAAATAAAATCTTCTAAAAAAATAAAAACTAAGTTTTTGTTAAGAAAATAAATTAAATATAAACTGAAATAAATTTGTCTTACAACATTTAGTTGACATTTTATACACTGAAATTATTTAAAAGTTGGGTGCTTTATAATATTCATAGTGGAAAATGGATAGTTAAAATTTAGGAAATAGTTAATTTTTTTCTTTTACATATAATTTTAGCATTTATTTAGCACTTCTAGGACATTGGGAGAGGTTTAAAAGTAAGAAGTGTTAGTGCTAATTTGTTTGGTGGAAGGCATGAAAACTAGAAATCAGAAGGCATAGTTCTTAGTCTTCTCTTTACTGTTGTCATTTGTAGATGTATATCTTTTGTGTCTCATTTTCTTATCTCTGAAATAAATAGGCAGTCTGCAAGATCTCAAAAAGACTTCCAGTTGTAAAATTCTTTGCTTTGTTGTATTTTAAGGTCTCTGCCATGCTATAAACTTAAACTATTCTCTTCCATTACTTTTTTCTTTCTTATAACTGGTAGTCTTATGTTAAATTAATAGAGGGTTATCTTCCATATTGTATTAACTCATTGTTATAATCTATTTATTCAATGGACATTTATCAAATTTCTGTTAGATATGATCTGTTACTATATGCCTCAAATAATTTTACCATGATTCATACATAAAACTAAATGTATCTGACATATTAGATTAAATCTCCAATAAGGACATTTTGACTCTGATCTTGTAATTATAGTATCATGTAATATTTAATCTTTATATATTACCATGTAATATTTCTCTATTTTCCCTACTTATTTATTCTATTATAAAACAAAAATTAATAATAGGAAAAAGTAACAGAGTTAACTGCTTCTAGTGGACTATGAAGCATTTTAAGAAACATAACTACAAACAAATAATATTTCATAGGCGTCCCAGATTCTTAAGTATCTTTTTCTACATTTTACTTCTTAAATAATGACACTTAATGGAAGTACTGAGACACCTTATTATCATTTTTTTTTTCTGGAATTTTGATTGAGAGTGGAAAACAAAAAATATCATGACTCAATTATATTTCAGTGCATTCTGTTAGATGGTGAATATGCTACCAGCTGTAAGTGATGATAAGAGACTAATAAAAATGTAAGGTGATTATCTTGGATCAAAATGTAAATTTTAAGGGCAAATTAAGTATAAGGAAAATTTAGTAGTTTGGTAATCACCATAATTTCCTTATTGTAGGATACTTATAACCTACCAAATACTTTCGTGATGCTTGATTAGATAATTAATTTAAAAGTTTGATTCAAATTTCAGCTAGTTAACATACAGCGTATTATTAGTTTCAGGTGTACAATATAGTGATTCCCTACAACACCTGGTGCTCGTCACAGCCAGCACCCTCCTTAATCCCCTCACCCACCGCCCCTCTGGTAAGCATCAGTTTGTTCTCTGTAGTTAAGAGTCTGTTTATTGGTTTGCCTCTCTCTCTCTTTTTCTCTCTCTCATTTCCCCTTTGCTCATTTGTTTTGTTTCTTAAATTCCCATATGAGCGAAATTATATAGTTGTCTTTCTCTAACTTACTTCTC
This sequence comes from Mustela erminea, assembly GCF_009829155.1. Lineage (NCBI taxonomy): Eukaryota > Metazoa > Chordata > Mammalia > Carnivora > Mustelidae > Mustela > Mustela erminea. The sequence continues at coordinate 51,563,062 of NC_045629.1, forward strand.
TTAGCATAATACTCTCTAGCTCCAACCACGTTGTTGCAGATGGTAAGATTTCATTCCTTTTATGGCTGAGTAATATTCCACTGTGTGTGTGTGTGTGTGTGTGTGTGTACTGTATCTTCCTTATGCATTCTTCAGTTGATGGACACTTGGACTCTTTCCATAATTTGGCCATTGTAGATAATGCTGCTATAAACATTGGGGTACATGTATCTCTTTGAAGAACATTTTTTGTTGTTGTTCTTTGTTCTTTTGTTCTTTGCTGCATCATAGGATAGTTCTATTTTTAGCTTTTTCAGGAACCTCCATACTGTTTTCCAGAGTGGGTGCACCAGTTGGCATTCCTACCAACAGTATAAGAGGGTTCCCCTTTCTCCATTTCATTGCCAACACCTATTGTTTCTTGTGTTGTTGACTTTAGCCATTCTGATTGGTGTGAGGTGATATCTCATTATAGTTTCGATTTGTGTTTCCCTGATGATAAGTGATGTTGAGCATTGCTTCATGTCTGTTGACCATTTATATGTTTCCTTTGGAAAAATATCCATTCATGTTTTCTGCCTATTTTTTAATTGGAGTATTCATTTTTTGGGGTATGGGGTTTTATAAGTTCTTCACATATTTTGGATACCAACCCTTTATCAGTATGTCACTTGCAGACATCTTCTCCCACTCTGTAAGTTGCCTTTTAGTTTCATCAATTTTTCTTTGCTGTGCATCATTTGATTATTTTAAAGTAAAAGTAATAGTTAAAATATATGCTTAAGATTTTTGCTTCCAGTATAGATAGAACAATAGGGTTTTTGATTAACCCTTCAGTCTGAGATACCTGAATAAATAGACAATATATTTGAAACTGTTTTTTTAGAAATTGGACATCAGGCAATAAAGGAGAGAGTAATACCTGAGAGATGGAAAATAAAGTGAACCCCATGATTGCCCTAGCATGCTGCTTTGAGAGAGTTTATAGGCTGTTGCACAGGGAGAAGAGTACAGGCAGAGCCCAGATGTCTTCCTGTGTTGAGGAGACAGTTCTGAGGGCTTGGGGAGACCAAGGCAGCCATAGTTTGCTTGACAGAGTACCAGAGAGGAGAGAGAGGAGCAGAAAGATACCCTGGAGATCTGAAGAGGGTTCTTTTTGTGTGTTCAGTGCACTAACGATTGGCACATGTGTGAAGAAACTATTTTAGGCCAGAGAGGATCATCCAAAATGATTAGAGAACACTGTCCTGCATTCACATAGGACCAAGGATAGTGTTTATTCCCAGCAGCCAGACTAGAAAACCTCAAGATTCCTAGGATATTGGGTAGAGTAGTTCAGAAAGTTTTATCTCAACAGTGGGGGATAATTAATGCTAACATGAGCACTGCTGTGGGACAGAATAGCCAATCATAAAAGCAAGACCTGGCCTTTCAGGCTGTTTGCAAGTAATTTTACTGCCTCCCAGAAGTTCAGGAATGTTTTTAGGAATACAAAAATATTCAGTACCCCACAAGACAAAATTCAAGGTGTTTGATATCCAGTCAAAGATAACAAAGTACAAAATGGCAGGGAAACACAATCCATAATGGGAAACTAACCAGACACTGGACATCAATCTAGAAGTGATAGAGATATTAGAATTAGCAGGCAAGAACTTTAATATTGTTATTATAATTGTATCCCATACAATTTAAAAGAGTAGAGATAAGTAATATAGAGATGTAAAGATGAGAATTATCATATCTGAAATGAAAAATATACTTGATAGGGATAATGGAAGATTAGGTACTGAGAAAGAAAGGGTTACTGAATTGAAGACAAACAGAAATAATGCAAAATGAAATACAGGATAAAAATGAATACATAGTTTAAAAAGTAAAAGAACATCATTAGTCATGGGATTGTATCAAGCATTTGGTATATGTGTAATTGGGTGGTCCTTGAAGGAGAGGAGAGCGTGAAGGGCACTAAGAAAAATTGGAAGAAATAGTGGTCGAATGTTTTCTCTTTCTCCAAATTTATATTTAAATCCCAGTTATTTAACATACAGTATAATATTAGTTTCAGGTGTAGAATTTTGTGATTTATCACTTACATACAATACCCCGTGCTCATCCCAAGTGCCCTCCTTAATCCCCATCACCTATTTAACTGCACCCTCTCCCCCACTGGTAACCATCAGTTAAACCCATTTTAAATATAAAGACAAATATAGCGAAAAGTAAATGAATGGAAAAGTTATACCATGCTAAAACTACTTATACAGCCAGAAAGAAAGCTGGACTGGTTATACTAAGACCGAAGTAGATATCAGAGTAAACAATATTACCAGGAATGAAGAATGTTGTTTCATAATGAAAAAGGTCATTTAATCAAGAGAGCTATTAACAGACCTTCAAAATATATGATAAAACTGTAAGGAGAGATTGGGCAAATCCACAGTTGTCGTTGGAGATTTCAATACTCTTGTCTTAAAAACGAATAGACCAAGTAGGCAGAAAATCAGCAAAGATAGAGTAATCTTGACAATAGTATCAAACAAGCTGGCCTAGCTGATGTTTATAGAACAGTCCACTAAAACAATGGCAGAATATTCAGTCTTATTAGGGATTCATAGATCTGTTACCAAGATAGATATTCTAGCCATGAAACAAGCCTCATTAAATTGAAAGGAATCCAAGTAATAAAAAATCTGTTCGCTGATCACAATGGAAATAAATTAGAAATCAGTAATAGAAAGAGCTATGAAAAAAGTCTCCCAATATTTGGGAGCTAAATAATGTACTTTTAAATAACCTAACAATTGAAGAAGATTTCAAAAGAAAACTGAATTAAAATGAAAACACAGCACAAAATTTGTAGCCTGCCCCTAAAGCAGTGCTCAGGACAGAATTTATAGCACTAGGCACCTATATTAGAAAATAGGAAATATCTCAAAGCTTTGATTTCAGCATCTACCTTAAGAAACTTAGAAAAGTAGATTAAACCCAAGTAAGCAGAATAAAGAAAACAATAAAAATGAGAGCAGATATCAGTGAAAAAGAAAATAGAAACAATAAAGCCAAAAGCTGATTCTTTGAGAAAATCAATACAGTCCCTAAACCTCTAGACAGACTAATTGGGAGAATAAAGAGAAGATAGAAGTTACCTGTATCATGAACAAGAGAGATGACATCACCATGTATTTCAGTGTTATTAACATGCCAAAAAGGAAATACTTTGAAAAACTTTGTTCTTCCTACAAAATAGACATATTAGGTGAACTGGACAAATTCCTTGAAAGACACAAATCACCAAAGCTCACCCAAGAAATGGGTAGCTTAAATAACCTTATGTACTAAAGAAATTGTATTTTTGGTTAAATATCTTCCCACAGGGTCACCTGGGTGGCTGTCAGTTAAGCAGCTGCCTTCGGCTCAGGTGATGATCCCAGGGTCCTGGGATTGAGTTCCACATCGGGCTCCCTGCTCAGTGGGGAGTCTGCTTCTCCCTTTCCCTCTGCCTGCTGCTCTGCCTACTTGTGCTCTCTTTCTCTCTCTCTCTCAAATAAATAAATAAATAAAGTCTTAAGAAAAAAAAAACACAAAACCCTTTTCACAAATAAAACTATGTACCTGAAGGCATCACTGGTAAATTCTAACACTCTTTTCAGGAAATCATGCCGTTTCTACATAAACTCCTGCAGAAAATTAAAGAGGAGGGCATATTTCTCTACTCCTCTTAGCTAACATTAAATTGATACCCAAACCAAAACCAAACTACAGATGAACATCCCTCATAAATAGAAATGCAAAATTTCAGAACAAAATTTAGCAAATTGAATCCATCAAAATCTTAGAAGGCTAATACATCATGACCACTTGGGGTTTATCTCAGGAGTATAGTTTAACATTTGAGGATCATGGTAATTCATCATTTTAACAAAATAGAAACTGTATTATTTTAATGGATACAGAAAAATCATTTGACAAACTTCAACATCCATTTTTAATAAAAACTTCCAGCAAACTAGGACTAGAAAAGAACTTTCTTAACCCAATCAAATGTATTTATGGTGATTCTGCAGCTGATACCACATCTACTTGTGAAAAATCAATACTTTCCTCTTAAATCAAAAACAAAACAAGGAGGCCCATTTTTACACGTCTAATCAACACTGTAGTAGAGTTTTTAGTCAGTGAAATAAGACTAAAATAAATAAATAAACGCCATCCAGATTGAAAAGAAAGAAATATTTTGGCTTACAGAGTACATGACTGCCTTTATAAGAAGAATCAGAGGAGTCTGTAAGAATGCTATCAGAACTAATAAGTGAGTTTAGCAAGGTGGCAGAATATAAAATCAATATCAGATAACCATTTTTATTTTTAAATACCAACAAAGAACAACTTGAAAATGAAATTTAAAATATTATGATTTATAAGAGCTTAAAAATATGAAATACATTTTCTTTTCTTTTTTTTTTTTTTTTAATTTGACAGAGAGAGAGAGAGAGGTCACAAGCAGGCAGAGAGAGAGGAGAAAGCAGGCTCCTCACCAAGCAGAGAACCCGATGCGGGGCTTGATCCTAGGACCCTGAGATCATGACCTGAGCCAGAGGCAAAGGCTTTAACCCACTGAGCCACCCAGGTGCCCCATGAAATACATTTTCACTAACACCAACTGACTGAAGTACTTAGATATAAATCTGATCTGGGATCTGCTGAAAACAATGATATGCTGATGAAAGAAGTAAAAGTTTTGAATAAATGATGAGATATACTGTGTTCATGGATTAAAAGACTAAATATTGTTAAGATGTCATTTCTCGCTAGTTGAATCTATATATACAAATAGATTCTAAAACTCATATAGAAGTGTTTGGAATAGCCAAAACAGCTTTTAAAAAGAATGAAGATAGAAGCCTAACACTCAGTGATTTAAAGACATGATAAACCTACAGAAATTAAAATAGTGCAGGGTTGACTTAAATAAACACAAATAGATCAATGAAATGGAATGGAGAGCCCATACATAGACCCACACATACATTGACAACTAATTGTTTTTATTAATATATGATGTATTATTTCCTTCTGGGGTACAGGTCTGTGAATCATCAGGCTTACACATTTCATCGCACTCACCATAGCGCATACCCTCCCCAGTGCCTATTTGACAACTAATTTTGACATGCAAAGGCAAATTGGTAAAGAAAGGATAGTCTTTTTAAGCAAATGGTACTGGAACAACTGAATACCCACTAAAAAAAAAAAAAGGGAGTTTGAAGTTTACTTTTTTACCATATAACCATAAGTGAAAATGGATCATAATCTAAATGTAAACCTAGAAGTATAAAACTCCTAGAGAAAATATCGGGGAAAATTATTGTGATGTTTGTTTAGGCTAAAACTATATAGCTTTTGGGAGGAACTAGAGGAGAATATCTTCACGACTTTAGGGCAGGCAGTGTTTTCTTAGATATCTAGAAAACACTAATCATGGAAAAAAATGACAAGTCAGGCTTCATCAAAATAAGAACTTCTGCTCATCAGAAGACATTGTTAGTAAAATGTGTAATCAATTTGTATTTCAAGAAATTTCAAGACAAAATATTTGTAATACATGTAGCTTAAAAAGGAATATAATGAACATTTACATTTAAATGATAAAAATAGCCCCAAATTAAAAAAATCGGAATAAACTCTTCACAAAAGAAAATATATGAATGGTTAATAAACAGAAAAAAAAATGTCTAGTGTTTTTAGTCATTTGTGAGATGGAAATCAAGACTGCAGTGAGATAGTGTGATTCACTCACTAGGAAGGCTACAGTTTAGAACAACAAAAAGCTGATATCACATAATATTTGTGAGGACTTAGAGCAAATTGGACCCCTATTTCTTTCTAGTGAGAGTGTAAAACATGGGAAATGGTATGGGTGTTTTGGAAAAATCTTTGACAGTTTCTTATAAAACTAAATACACATTGGGGGTGCCTGGGTGGCTCAGTTGGTTTAGCCTCCGACTCTTGGTTTTGGCTCAGGTCATGAGATTGAGTCCTGCTTTGGATTTTGCGCTCAGGAGGGAGTCTGCTTGAGATTTTCTCTCTTCTCCTCTCTACTCGCCCCCCACCCCGTCCAGTAAATAAATAAGTCTTAAAAAACAACAACAACTAAATATACACTTAGCCTGTGACTCAGTAAGTCAACTTCTGGGTATTAACCTAAGAAAAAAATGAAATTGTATGTCTATAAAAATACTTCTGTAATAATGTTTATTGCAGCTTTATTCTTAGTAGTTTGGAAATGGAAACTTCCCATATGTCCATCATTCAGGAGAATGAATAAACAAATTGTGGTATATTCAGATAAAATGAGGGAACTATTTACATGCACTGAAACATGGATAAGTCTCAAAACTATTGTGCCGAGTAAAAGAAGCCAGACATAAAAGAGTAACATATTCTATAGCTCCATTTATATGAAGTTTAAGAAGAGACAAAACAAATGTGTAGTGGAAGAAATTACATCAGCGCTTTCCTTGTGGGAACTTTCTGGAGTGAGAGAGATGTTGTGTTCTTGACAGAGATGTGGGTTATGAGTTCTGTATATTCGTCAATAGCTATTGAAGTGTAGCACTTAAGATTTGTGTACTTTTTACCTGAAACCAATCTCATACTATATGCGAATGAACAAGAATTTAAATAAAAATTAGAAAAAAAATGAAGAACAGCAAAAATATTCGTATACTTTTTACTGAATGTAAATTATTTCCCAATAACCAAATTAAAAGAGAATTATGTGCATAATTGCCATATTAAAATTTTTTATCTTTAAAATTTTTTCCAGTTTTATTGAGATATAATTGACATGTAGCATGGGACTAGTTTGTGTACAATATAATGGTTTATGTATGTGGGTATTGTAAAGTGAGTATCAAAATAAGTTTCATTAACATCCTTCACCTCACATAATATATTTTCTTCTTGTGAAGAGAACTTTTTTTTTTTAAATATTTTATTTATTTATTTGACAGACAGAGATCACAAGTAGGCCCAGAGGCAGGCAGAGAGAGAGGAAAGGAAACAGGCTCACTGCTGGGCAGAGAGCCCGATGTGGGGCTCAATCCCAGGACCCCGGGATCATGACCCGAGCTGAAGGCAGAGGCTTTAATCCACTGAGCCACCCAGGCGCCCCTTGTGAAGAGAACTTTTAAGATATACTGTTATGTTTGTGACATTTTTAAATTGCTGGTTTCATTGAAAAAAAATTTTTTTAAGGTTTTAACCATTTATTTGTCAGAGAGAGCATGCATGAGCAGGGGGGGTGACAGGCAGAGGGAGAAGCAGGCTCCCCACCTGAGCAAGGAGCCCGATGTGGGACTTGATCTGAGGACCCTGGGATCATGACCCGAGCTGAAGGCAGATGCTTAACTGGGTGACTGAGTCACCCAGGCATCCTGTTTTCATTGAAATTTTATTGGTACTAAGTATTTTTTTTTTAAAGATTTTATTTATTTATTTGACTGACAGAGATCACAAGTAGGCAGAGAGGCAGGCAGAGAGAGAGAAGGAAGCAGGCTCCCCGCTGAGCAGAGAGCCCGATATGGGGCTCGATCCCAGGACCCTGAGATCATGACCTGAGCTGAAGGCAGAGGCTTTAACCCACTGAACCACCCAGGTGCCCCTGGTACTAAGTATTTAAGATTTATTATGAAATTGGATTAGAAATAATAAATTTTTCTTCATAATCAACCGTTCGACAACAGTTCCTTTCAATGTATTCAGAGATGCCTATATTTATAGAATGCTAGAAGTGGACCTAGAACCAAATCATTTGTATTTAGAATTTATTAAGTGTGGATTACATATGATTTAGGGACTGTGTGCCTATGTCTGTGAGCTGTTTTCTGAAATGGTGCCATAGTTCTTATGAATCTTATTCCAGCTCATTACCTGAGATGTATGGTGAGGGAAAAGTAACATGGAGATGAAAAAAGGTAAAAAGATACAAAGGGAAATAATTTTATTTTTAAAAAAGATTTTATTTTTTGATGGGGGAGAGAGAGAGAGAGATAGCACAAGCAGAGAGAGCAGCTGAGGGAGAGAGAAGCAGACTCCCCGCTGAGCAGGGAGCCTGAGGGAGGGCTCCATCCCAGGACCCTGGGATCATGACCTGAACTGAAGGCAGACGCTTAGTGGACTGAGTCACTGAGGTTCCCCAAGGAAAATAATTTTAAAAAGGGACTCAAAGGTTGTGCCTGGGTGGGTCAGTCAGTTGGGCATCTGCCTCTAGTTTAGGTCACGGTCCCAGGGTCCTGGGATCAAGCCCTGCATCAGGCTCCCTGCTTAGTTGAGGGGGGGTGGTTGGGGCTGCTTCTCCCTCTCCCTTGGCCTGCTGCTCCCCCTGCTTGTGCCCTCTCTCTCTGTCAAATAAATAAATAAAATCCTTTAAAAAAAGGGAATTAAAGTATGGTTAAGAGAGTAAGAAAGATTAATTATAAAGAGCTAAGGAACTAGAAAAGATAAAGCTCTGATGGTTGCCTTGGGAGAAAGAGGAATCTTAGTAACTTGGAAGGAAGCAAGTAGTAGCTTTATAACCTTTATTCCTAGATATTTCTTTTTATAGTTTTTTAGAATATCAGACGAAACAAAAAGGCAGCAAAGATGGCTGTGTGTTTGGTGCCACTTCCACTGAATTATGCACATTCAATAAATACTTGGAACAGATGATGAATGATTGAAAATTATCATACTAATGTGTTGAACATGACTGATGTCATTTCTGTAGCATCTTTGTCTTTTATTGGCAGAATGATCAAACCATACACTTGAAGACGTATAATGACATTTTCCAATATAGCCAACACTTGAGACCTATTTTAAGAATATGATATGAGCTCTGAAAGGCAAGCTATGTCTTTTTTAAAAAAAGAATGTTTAACATATTATAATTGGTTTGACAGTGTAAAAGTCTCTTCTCTCGGAATAAATAACTTTAACAGTTTTAGTGTCAATATTTAGATGAAAAAGAATTTTTAGTTCTATTTTCAACTGAATTAAACTTGAACCATTCTCCAGTTTCCTTCCTTTAAGTGACCTATAAAAGGAATTGCTATGTGTGCCAGTTTGCTTAGGATGGTCCCAGTTTGCACCTGTTCTCTCCTGGCAGCCTGCAAAGGTTGGCATTTATCCTGCATTTATTTTATATGAAGTGTTTCATTAACAGTTGCACTAAAATAAGTTGGGGTAAGTTTGGTAGGTCTCCACTTTGTACTTACAGCTACTGACATGATTTCATTGTGTGGGATGCCTATCCTGTGAACAGAGTTCTCATCTGAAATGCAACCACCAAGAATCCATCTTTCCCCCAACTTTGCAGACACAGGATAGCAAATGTTTCTTTTTTAAGAGCAGGAGGTGAGGCGCTCACTGACAAAACAAAGTGTGATCTAAAGGTCACTGGTGGGGGTGGGGGAAGTACTTGACATGACTGTTCCACTTGCTCTTTGGTCTCGAGGACACTTTTGTCATGGCTCATTCTTTAGCATGTGAGATGCAGGAAGAAAGGTATGTGGGAGACTTTAGAAATTAGAGTTGAGGTGTATGTACAGAAGCACGTGCGGGAAATAGACACTGAACAGTTTCGTCGTAGTGTATAGAAGGTAGCCTGAGTGTTTTTTCCTGCAGTGGTATTGTCATTTATTGTATAGTATAAACATACAACTATTTATGTATTTTATTATTTTATAGTTTTTAAAAACTTTGTGGTATTTCATCAGCAAGGTGTTAAAAAAAGAAAATGCATTTTTATGGATGAATGTGTAATTCGCACAAACTTTTGTTTCATTTGCCTTCCACTAGGGGGCCTGTAGTCACTGAAAACATACATTCAAAAAGAAAAGAATATCCCGCAAAGAAGGAACATCTATTTTAGAAGTCAGTTATTTTAGATCTAAAGATGACAAAATCATCCTTACAGATACGGAATGTGTATTTTACATGCCATTCTGTCAAGCATGACTTTTTCTTTTGGTGACTTTTCTTTAAAACTCATTTTAGTTGTTTTCAATTCTAAGTTGCGTGTGTGTGTGTGTGTGTGTGTGTGTGTGTGTGTGTACACCCTGCAAGCAAACTCCATTAAAAGAACTTCACTGAACCAATAAATGCTGAAATTCTAAAAAGCATTTTAAAAGACATAACTTTTCTCTATAAAAGTAAGGGAGGAAAGAAATTTACGATGCAAGAGTCAAGTGTATCTTCTTCATCAGTGTATTTCTGGCACTTTGCAGTAATTGACATATATTAGTACTAAGTGAATAGTTGTTGAAATACTGAATGAATAGAGTAATAAAAGAGCTTAAGATAAAGGGAAATGAGTCATAAGTGTTTTGCAATGTCTGACAGAACCCCAGGAAAAGAATGGACTCAAATACTGTGAACTCTATCTCAAGGTCTTGTCTCTGTTTCTTAGCCTTTTTGTGTTACTCTTATGCTCTCCAAAAAGGTTTTCACTGCTTGACTGTTCTGCATGGTGGGGAAAAATGACTGTGCATAGAAATTTGTTAAATAATTGAACGAAAGGGCTGTCGTATTAGACTTCATATTGGAAATTAGTACATTACTGGCATATGTGTTTTACATAATGCTTTGGGGATTCATATGATAAGTTCACTTAAAGCTATAGAGAGAGATTCAGTAGTCAAGAAATGAAACCTTGCTATGAAAATATGGTTAAGGTCCAAGATAACACATAGTTGAACTGAGATTTATGTTAATTGGGGTTGACATAGATAGAACATAATTATAAACTCTGCCATTTGAAAGCTTTTAAAATGTCTTACCATTTGATTATGTACATAATAGTACACATATAAAAGTGTTTTAGAATGGGCTATAGGCATTTTGATCTGACACTAAATATCAAAATATCTTGCCTGTGGACAATGAAAAGATTACCCTGCCTGAAAAGGATATAAATAGATTTTTATGTTATGTGCCTCAAACTGGGTGCAAGGCAAGAGTAACAACTTCTGAACTCACTTATGCCATAAAATTCGGAGTTATCCTGTCTTCTGATATTAAATCTTGCCATAGCTTTGATATCTTGAAAAAGTTTACCGTTCTTCATAGGTTAGAAGTAAAAAAAATGAAATATGAGAAGTTTATATGTTTAGTAAAATTAGATTAAATTATTTTTTTTCTTTAGCAGCAGGTGTTAGAAATTCTTTGTTCAAAATGACTTCTTATTATTGTGATAGAGATGGCTTTGATAGCACTTGAAAAACTGCCTTGCTGATTTAAAATACAGTTTAAGATCTGGTTCATGATTACCCTGATTTTTTGATATACATTTTCTTTTTGAATTCTTGTTTTCTAGACTAAATTGTAAGACCTCTGAGCTCATGGAGAAGGATTTTCTTATGTTCAAGGTATACTTCTCTGTGGGATCTCCCTAGTCTGTATTTCTGTTCCATACCCTAGACACTCAGTTTCTTTTTCCTCAGTAACCACTGTTACTATTTTTGTTTACATATATTTTTATACATATTCTCTTTAAGTATGGGGATATATATATTTTTTTATATGTTTATTCCTTTAAAATGATACATACATATGTGTGCATATATTTTTATCTTTTTTCACTTAACAGCATATATTGGAGATCTCTTTTTTTTTTTTTTAAGATTTTTATTTATTTTTTTGACACAGAGCGAGTGAGACAGAGAGCAAGCGCAAGCATGGGGGGGAACAGCAGGCAGGGGAGAAGCAGGCTCCCTGCTGATCAAGGAGCCTAATGTGGGGCTTGATCCCAGGACCCTGGGACCATGACCTGAGCAGAAGGCAGATGCTTAACTGACTGAGCTACCCAGGTGCCTCTGTAGATCTTTTTTTTTAGCCAGTATGTGATGAGTGTGCATTATCATTTCTTTGAATGGATGTGTCAAAATTATTCAGCCCTGGGGCACCTGGGTGGCTCAGTGGGTAGAGCGTGTAACTCTTAATCTCAGAGTCATGAGTTCAAGCCATACGTTGGCCATAGAGCTTACTTAAAAAAAAAAAAAATTATTCAGTCCCCATGTTGGACACTTAGATTATTGCCAATTTTTTTTGCCATTGCAAGCACTATTGTAATAAATAATCTCATATATATGTATATACATATATGTCTATATTATAATTTTGTATTAGAATAAATCTAGAAGATAAACTAAAATTCCCAGAAGTGGAAATCACTTGGTCAAGGTGCATGTGCAGTTTCAATTTTTTTGTAGCATTGCCAAATTGCTTGCTACAGAGGATGTACCAATCTGTACTGCTGTCAACAATTATTAGTGTTCCTGCTTTCTAGTTCTTTAGCCAGCACACTGTTCTAGAACTTTCAATCTTTCTATCTTTTATATCATGAGGGAGTCCAGTCGAGCATTTCTGCATATGTTTAAGCCTGTTTGTGTTTCTTTTTTCTTTTTGAACTCTGTTGCCTCTTTTTCCGTGTTCCTCTTTATCTAAAAGGGTTTTTAGCATCTCTATAGTTTTTGGAAGATAATTCTTTATGCAATGAATTGTGTATTAGCTTTCTGGTGCCGTATGAAAAATTATCACAAACCTGATGTCTTAGAACAATATCAGCTTATTATCTCACAGTTTTCGTGAGTCAGGGTCGGGTACAGGTTAGCTGGATCCTTGGCTCCGAGTCTCATGAGACTGAAATCAAGGTGTTGCCTGTGGCTGTGGCAGCATCTGATGCTCCGGGTCCTTTTCCAAGCTCACGGATTATTGGCAAATCTCAGTGCCTTGAAACTTTATGACTGAGGTCCTCAGGTCTTAGAGACCATCCAGTATTCCTTGCCAAGTGTCAATTCCCCCAGCATGACAGTTTTTGTCTTCAGAACCAACAGGAGAATAACTATGCTGCTTTGAAACTTTGACTTCTGTCTCTGACTTCTTTTAACTCTTTTAAAGTGTTAACTTGCTCCTTAATCAGGCCCACCTCTCTTAATTTTTTTCCCCATTAGCTTACGGTCAACTGTGTATAGACCCTACTCCTATGCACAAAAGCACCTCACCTCACTTTTGTCATATAATGTGTGGGAATGATAGTCCTATCATACTCACAGATCCCATCTACACTCAAAAGGCAACGGTAACACCAGGTATATACAGCAGGTGGTAGGAATTGTAGGGGATTCCTATAGATTTCTGCTCACTTCAGATTGCCCATGTTTTTCTGAGTTTGTTATTATCTTTTGGCTTTGCTTATATTGTTCTTTTTCCAATGCATAAACATAAACAGGTCTTTTACAGTGTTAGGATTTTTTTTTTTCTTTTATGACCCCATTTCCTTTTTTTTCGTGGAGATATAATTCACTTGTAGTAAAATTCATCCTTTTAAATTACATAACTCCGTGGATTTTAGTGTATTTATGAATTTGTACAATCATCACCACTATTCCAAGACAATTTGTGTCATCCCCAGAAGAAACTACCCATTAGCAGTCATTCCCCATTCTCCCCTGCCCTCAGCTCCCTGGCAACTACCAAACTACTTTATATCTCTGTGGATTTGTCTATTCTGGACATTTCATAAAAATGGAACCATACAGTAAGTGGCCTTTTGTGTCTCCCTTCTTTGACTTAGAATAATGTTTTCAGGGTTCATGCATGTTGTACATGAATCAGTAATTAATTCATTTTTATGGCTGAATATTACTTCGTTGTATAAATATACTACATTTTGCTTATCCCTTCATCTGTTGATAGACATTTGAGTTGCTTGCACATTTGGTCTACTATGAATAATGCGGTTATGCAAGTTTTTGTGTGGATGTATGTTTTCAGCTTTCCTGTCTTTTCTATTACAGTCATCCCCGTGAGTGTAAATTTTATCTTATTGTGGTTGTGATTCACAATTCCTTCATGAATAATGATATTGATCATCTTCTTGTTGTGCTTGTTGGCTATTTATATATCTTCAGCAGAGAAGTATGTAGTCTGATCCTTTGTTGTGGCCCTCTCTTCAGAGTAAAAATATTTCCATGATTCTTCTTATACTATTATGATTTTACTTTTACATTATGAAACAGTGATCCATCTGAAATTTACTAGACTATAGTGTGAAGTACAGATCCAACCTTACTTTTTTTTTCTTTTTTTAAGGATTTTTCTTTATTTGACAGACAGAGATCACAAGCAGACAGAGAGGCAGGCAGAGAAAGAGGGAGAAGCAGGCTCCCCACTGTGCAGAGAGCCCGATGCGGGACTCTATCCCAGGACCCTGAGATCATGACCTGAGCTGAAGGCAGAGGCTTAACCCACTGAGCCACCCAGGTGCCCCCCAACCTTATTCTTTTATATATGGTTACCCCTTAGTCCCACGGTTATTTATTGAGTGGTGAGTCTTTTCATCCCACTGATTTGAGATGCCGGTTTTATCACATATTGAATTATTATACTTTAGGGTATATTTATAGATGTTCTGTATTATTCTATTGATCAGTCTGTTCAAAGCATGTATCTCATTTCAAAAAGCCCATTTCTGCTATGTAAGCAACTCAGACTATTAGTTGTTGAAAGCAAGAAACTTGGGAACATGAGCTTTAGTAATACATTAAATTTCATAGTGACTTAACTGCCTTGTGGTGTATATTGGACTATGCAGTGAGTGAATTCTGAAGAAGTGGGACGGTCCTGGAGAGTATGGAGGTTATATTTTTACCAGTGATATTTCTTCCAGTTACGTAGTTTGACTGTATTAGCATTCAGAGTAAAAAGTGAGAGGAGAATTAGCAATTGTGTTAGAAATGAAATACGAGAGATTCTTTCCCTGTAATATATTGCTGGAAATGGTGTTGATAAATGACAAGAGATTTCAGCTTCTGAATGATCAAGGCTAAACCTGTATTTATCATTTTTGCCACCAGATGGCAGAGGTGCATTCCTAAAGCAAACCGATTTGGTTCTGTGCTTGAGAAATCATTGGTTGCAGAGCTGGTTGTGGACTAGGAAATGGTTTAAACTGGCCTTGGAGATTGTGAGGAAGAGAACTTCTTCTGTTCCATTGCCTCTCTTATGTGAATATTATATTTACTGCCAAATGTTTATCTCTAGTTCTGAGATCTCCATGTACCAGACTTGTATTTACAACTGAAGGGTGTATGGTCTTGCTTTTTGTTTCACAAATATTTCAAAATCAAAATGTTCTGAATCTCAGTGTCTGCTTCTTCCTAAAGGAGCAACTTTGTTGTCATTCCCGAGCTCTTAGGATTTGTAGCTTCAGTCAGCCTGCTGCCCAAGTTAAGAAACTTAACATATTCTTTCCTAAACCTCTTCTTTTTGATCTTCATATATAGTGAATATTTAAGTTTTTGGTCAATTTCATTTTTTTTAAAAAAAATTGTATTTCTTTTTTTAAAAATTTTATTTATTTATTTGACAGACAGAGATCATAAATAGGCAGAGAGACAGGCAGAGAGAGAGGGGGAAGCAGGCTCCCTGCCGAGCAAAGAGCCTGATGTGGGGCTCGATCCCAGGACCCTTAGATCATGACCTGAGCCAAAGGTAGAGGCTTAATCCACTGAGACACCCAGGCACCCCTAAGACACCTTTTTTAAAATACTGAAATGATTTCTCAAGATTCCAAAATTAGAGACCAGTTTCAATTGAAACATACATTTTTTGACTCAAAATCCTATTATTCTACTTTTCAAGGCTCACTATTATTTGTGTTTTTAATTTTTTAAAAAAGATTTTATTTATTTATTTATCAGGGAGAGAGAGAGAGAGAGAGAGAGAGAGAGATTGCACAAGCAGGGGAGCAGCAGGCTGAGGGAGAAGCAGGCACTGTGCTGAGCAACGAGACTGATGCGGGGCTCGATTCCAGGATCCTGGGATCCTGACCTAAGCCAAAGGCAGACACTTAACTGACTGAGCCCCCCAGGCATCCCCCCTCCTTTTTATTTATTTGTTTTAAAAGATTTTATATTAGCTGTATTTTTAAACCTCATCTTTCATCCCTCACCCCCATGCAATCTATCATATAGCTAAAGCAGATTATTAATGAATTTAAAAATATCTTCCGTTCTTAAAATTTAACGTATTTGCTCATGTTGTTCCTCTTATCTAGAATTCCATTCTAGCGATGCACATACGGTTTAGCAAATACTTATTGTTGATTGTGTGCCAGACAGATTTCTAGGTGCTGAGGGTATAGCAGTGAACAAAATATACACAATCCATCATGGGGGTTGCTTTTTAGTTGGGGAAGACAAATCTGGACGGTGATAAAAGTTGCTTTTGACCTTATAGGCGGTGCAGAGCAGACCTCCAGGGGGCGCCATTCACTTGAAGTTGGCATCCCCTAGGCTCTAGCCCAGAATGCGGCAGAGGAATATAACACAGGGAAAGAGAGAAAGGGATTTTTGTGGGGAAAGAGGGATGGTTAACAATTTTAAACCAGAGGTTATGGAACACCTTCATATCCAGTTAAGACCTGAAGGAGGTAAAGAAGTAAGTCATGTGGCTATCTGGAGAGAGAACACTCCAGGCCCAGAAATAGTCAGTGCTAGGATCCTTAAGGAAGGGTGTACCTTGGCATTTCTGCCTAAATCTTAACTTCTTTCTTCAACCCCCAGCCTAAGTGTCCCTCCTTACATGAAGCCTTCCCTTAATTTTTTTTTTTTTTCCCAGCAGGAATTATATTTTACTTTCAAAAGTGTTCTGGTACGGACAATAAATCACATGATCTCTCTGTTCTTCTTGGAGGAGTTCTATGAGGTATCTAATGGAAATGCCACATAGTACTTTGACTAGACTTCTAGAAAGCTCCCCATAGAACTATACTGCAGCAAGGATTACTTCAGGTACTTAGCCTACAGTATTTATTGAGTATATACTTTGTTTATAACACTAGTTGATGTGGAGAAATACAAAAACAGTAAACAATGCTCTCTGCCATAAGAATTTATAATCTAGTAAGTTAGGAGTATTGATGTAGCTATAGAAATGTAACTAGTTCAAATTGATAAAAATGAATGTAACAAAATATAATTTAGAGGTAAATAGAATTAGAGGCTTAAATGACCAAAAATATTTATCTATGTATTTATTTTAAGATTTTATTGATTTATCTGAGAGAGAGAGAGCGAGCACAAGTGGGAGAAGGGGCAGAGGAAGAGAATATCCAAGTAGACCCCTGCTGAGTGCAGAGCCCAGCATGGGTCTTAATCTCACCACCCTGAGATCATGACCTGAGCCAAGAGTCAGATGTTTAACTGACTGGACAACCCAGGTGCCCCTCAAATGAACAAATTTAGATGATGTAATCAAATAGGGCAATCTGGAGAAGGTTTTGTAGGTTTGTTAAAACTTTAATGGGATTTTAATGAAATAATTTTAAAGACAGAAGATATAGTATGGTAGAAAAATAATAAGAAAGCAAGCTGTGTATATAGATGTTCCTAGATCATCAGTGTTTCTTCTGTCACTCTGGAATTTGTTTTGGTTCTCAGATGTAGCAAGTTTAGTTAATCATATTTATCAGTTTATGGCACTTCAGTGATCTCTGTAGGGCTCTTCTTCTGTTGTGTTCTTTTTTTCCCCCACCTAAATGTGTATCTTTGAATTAAAAAATAAATCTTGCATTGTATATGTATGTGTTTTAAATTACATAAATGATGTGGTGCTTTAGATCTTCCACTTGAAAGGATTTATTTATGTAGGAATATTAGTCATTTGGTCCATACTGCTGCATTATATTCTGTGGTGGACAGAAAATGGTTTTCAAAGATGTCCATATCCCGATCCCTGCAACTTGTGAGTATGTTAACCTACATGGCCAAAGGGACTTCAAAAATGTGATGAAAGTTATAGATTTTGAGATGGGAAAATTATCCTGGATTATCTTGGTAAGTCCAGTCTAATCACTTGTGTCCTTCCAAGTGGAGAACCTTTCTTGACTGGGTCAAAGAGTTGAGATGGAAGAAGGAAAGGGAGAGATTTAAAAATGAGGGATGACAGACTTGACTGGCCATTGTTGACTTTGAAGAGGGAGGAAGGGGACCATGAGTCAATTCAGCAGCATCTAGAAATTGGGAACCACTCTCAGTTTACACACAGCAAGGAAATGGTGACTTTGGTCCTACAACTTCAAGGGACTGAATTCCGTCAACAATGTGAACGAGGAAAAGAAAGTTTCTCTCCTAGAGCCTCCAAAAGGAATTCAGCTAGTGCCTTGATTTTAGTTTGTTGAAGATTCTACTAGACTTCTGACATACAAAACTGGAAGACAATAAACTGGTGTTGTTTTAAACCACTAAATTTGTAATGGCAGCAGTAGTGGCATATTTTTATTACATATCTATCTTATTTTATTTAACAATTCATTAGCAATGGAGAATCTAAGTTATGTGAAAACTCCTCCTTACTGCAAACAGTGAGTCAGTGAACATCCTTGGAACATGTGTCCTTATGGACCTGTGCAAGTCTTCCTCTGTTGTGTGTATATATCTAGATGTGGAATTACTCTAACATAGGGTATGTATACTTTATTTCACTAGTTCTGTTTTCAAGAATGACTCTGTTCATACCCCTACCTGCAGTTCTTGAAGGTTTGTGATATCCTATATCATTACTAATAGTTAATAGTATGCAGACATTTGTATTTTACCAGTCTGGTAGATATTAAGGGGTATTTTTGTTTTAATTTGAAATTTCCTGGTTACATTGAAGCCAAGAATACTTTCATATACTTGTTAGCAATTTGAGCTGCCATTGCTGTGAAATTGGTTATTTATATTACTTGCCCATTTGAAAAAAAAATTTCATATACAGCATCTTTGTTGAACAGACTTTCTTATTTTGATGTAGTAAAATTCATTGTTTTTTTTTTTTTTACTTTATAGTTTGTGATCTTTTAGTCAAGATTAAGAAGTCAGACCTCACTCAGAGACCCTAGAAATATTCTTTTGTGTTTTCTACTATTAGCTTTTAAGTTCTACCTGTCTCATATATGTCTTTAATCAATCTATATTTAATGTTGTTAAAGCAAAATACAAGTTCAAGTTTATTCTTTGCATATAGTAAGCCAGGGTTCCCAGCAGCAGCTATTAAATAATTCATTTGCCCACTATTGGGTTTTGGTACCATTTGTTTGTAACATATTTCTGAATGTAGCTGGGCCATTTTTGAGTTCTCTGTTCTATCCTGTTGGCTTATTTATCCTGTGACAGTACCACACTATTTTTTTTAAACATTCTTTGAGATTTTTTACATAGGTGATATTGTGTCATGTGTAAAAAAGACAGCCTTATTTCTTACTTTTCAGTTTGTAAGCAGTTTATTTCCATTTTTTCAGTACTATTTTACTGAACAGTGCCTCCGCTCTAAGTGGTGACATTGACATCGTTACCTACTTCTCAACCTTAGGGTGAATGCTTTGAATATTTTACAATCAAATGTGAAGTTAGCTGTGGGATTTACATAGATATCCTTTAGGAAATTGAAGAAATCTCTTCCAGTATTAGTTTTCTGAGAATTCTTTTTAAAATCATGATTGGCTATGGAATTTTTTTAATTGCTTTTTTTTGCCTCTCTTGGGATGATAATATGATTTTTCTTTTATAGTCTGTTTATATAATAAATTATACTGTTCTCAAGTGTTGATCAGCCTTGCATTCCTGGGATACCCCTTTTGTTCATGATGGTATTATTCTATTTATTTATTGCTGGATTTGATTTACTAATATTTTGTTAGAGAATTTTAAATCTATATTCATGAAGGGTATTGGTGTGTCCTTATAATATCATAGTTTTTGGTATCTGGAGAATGTTGGTCCCGTAAGCTGGGTTAGGAAGTGATTTGTCTTTAGGTTTCTGCAAGAGTTTGTGTACAAGCATTGTAATTTCTTCTTTGGTAGAATTTGCCTCTGATGCCAGGTGCCTGGAGATTTTGTGTGGCTAGGTTTTTTTTAAAATTGTGAATTCAATTTTATCAGTAGATATAGAACTATTCAGGTTACTTATCTATTCTTGAGCATATGGATAAAAAAGAAATCTAATTTAGTTTTATAAGCCATGGTAGCTGTACTCATTCTGAGGATGTCTCACTAAGAATTTGAAAATCATTCTGTCTTCCTCTTAAAAATGCTGAAGACAGAATAAAACATATTATTAGAATACTTCTTTCCAACTTAAACTTTTCCATGTTCCATACTGACCTACATCTTAGAACTATATCTTATTCCAATTTCAACTCAATTTTTTTAAAAAAGATCTTATTTATTTATTTGACAGACCGAGATCACAAGCAGGCAGAGAGGCAGGCGCGGGGGCTGGGGAAGGAGAGCAGGCTCCCTGTTGAGCAGAGAGCTCGATGTGGGGCTCAATCGCAGGACCCAGAGACCATGACCTGAACTGAAGGCAGAGGCTTAACCCACTGAGCCACCCAGGCACCCCTCAACTCATTTTAATCTGTTAGTGTCTTTGGGATAATTTCAGTGACCATTCACGCCTCTGTATCTCTGGCTGGATTTGGTAACTTTTTGCTTTTCACTCAGACATTCAGTGATAGTTATTTCCCCTTGACTTACAGATGTTTGGCTTCTTTTCCACTTGTTTTGTCCTTCTTGTTCAAAGTCTTGGGAAGCTGTTACCCACTTCATTCAGAGTATCACTTGACTATGCTGGTCACTTTAGAACTAGTTGCTTTTCAGTCATACTTGAGATATTATAAGCCAATATCCCTTCTCCTAATCAGTGACATTTAATTGACTTAGACTCTACTTGTTGCTTACTATTTCTTGAAAAAAAAAGTATCTATAGGGCGCCTGGGTGGCTCAGTGGGTTAAGCCGCTGCCTTCGGCTCAGGTCATGATCTCAGGGTCCTGGGATCGAGGCCCGCATCGGGCTCTCTGCTCAGCAGGGAGCCTGCTTCCCTCTCTCTCTCTCTGCCTGCCTCTCCATCTACTTGTGATTTCTCTCTGTCAAATAAATAAATAAAATCTTTAAAAAAAAAAAAAAGTATCTATAAATTCATTTTTTAAGAAAGATTTATTTGTTTGAGAGAGAAAGTGCACACGCTAGCAGGGGTAGGGACAGAGGGACAGAATCTCAAGCAGATTTCCCGCCAAGCATGGAACTGAACTGGCGGTGGAGAGGGGGTCGCTCGATCCCACAACCCATGAGATCATGACCTGAGCTGAAACCAAGAGGCCGACATCCAACCAACTAAGCCACCCAAGCATCCTATAAATTCATTTTTTAATATCTTTTTTAAAAAAATTTTGTTTATTTATTTGACAGAGAGAGATCACAAGTAGGCAGAGAGGCAGGCAGAGAGAGAGGAGGAAGCAGGCTCCCTGCCAAGCAGAGAGCCCGATACGGGGCTCGATCCCAGGACCTTGGGATCATGACCTGAGCTGAAGGCAGAAGCTTTAACCCACTGAGCCACCCAGGTGCCCCTAAATTCATTTTTAACAAGCTTCTTTTGTTGCCATATATTCACTTAAATAATTTTGTTTTGGTACTGATGATTATAACAAGGAAAATGCTTTAGTAGTAAAATTAGAAGGAAAGGAAAGCTAGAAAGGCATTAGGATGGAGTAATGTGTTAGCCAGCAGCATTCTTTTTTAAGCTGTTTCTGAGGAAATTATTGGCTAACATCAAAATGACCATTTTTGTGACTTTAATTTATTCCAACACTAATGTGTGTCTTGGATTACTCAAGTCGCTCATGCATAAAAATACAAAATTTCATAAATTATCACAAGTTTTTAACTAATATTAACATATATGCTTATATAATCTTCCACTGTTTTTTACTGTTTGGTTACTGATATATTGACAGAAGTGTATGTATGAGTCTGCACAGTGAACTAGGGGAATATTTGTAGTTGGGCTTTTACGGCAATATTAATGTTATATAGTGACTTCTAGGGCATCTCACCCACCACTCCCCATACGCTTTGGTTCTCCTGATATACACCAAATGAAGCATTTCTTTCTTTCTTTCTTCCTATCTTTCTTTGTTTCTTCCTTTCTTTCTTTGTTTCTTTCTTCTAAAGATTGTATTTATTTATTTATTTGACATAGAGAGATCACAAATAGGTAGAGAGGCAGCCAGAGAGAGAGAGAGGGAAGCAGGCTCCCCGCTGAGCAGAGAGCCCGATGCAGGGCTTTCTCCCAGGACCCTGAGACCACAACCCTAGCTGAAGGCAGAGGCTTAAACTGCTGAGCCACTCAGGTGCTCCTCTTTTTTTTTTTTTTTTTTTTAAGATTTTATTTATTTATTTGACAGAGAGAGACAGACAGTGAGAGAGGGAACACAAGCAGGGGGAGTAGGAAAGGGAGAAGCAGGCTTCCCACTGAGCAGAGAGCCCCATGGGGGGCTTGATCCTAGGACACTGGGATCATGACCTGAGCCAAAGTCAGAGGCTTAATGACTGAGCCACCCAGACGCCCCCAAGTGAAACATTTCTGTTTGTCAAGGATGTAATGAATAAAGGTTACAAAATTGGACGGCCATACTAAGGCAGGCAAGGGTTGGTGAGTGTAGAAGTGTTTTAGATCTTCTGCTCGAGTAAATAAAGTAGTAATAAATGACACTGGTTTGAGGTAAATAACTGCTTCCTTTTTTTTTTTTTTACTGTATATTTTCATCTCGTAGCTGATGCGGTAAGAGATTAAACAATTGGGATTTCTTGTTTATTTATTTATTTGACAGAGAGAGATCACAAGTAGGCAGAGAGGCAGGCAGAGAGAGAGGAGGAAGCAGGCTCCTCTCTCTAACAACTGGGATTAAACAATTGGGTGGGAGCCTTTGGAAGATCATAGGGGAAGACAAGTGATACTAAGGAGCCAGATTTGTCATGTTGAATATTGAAGTTTAAGATGTAAGAATAATCTTTCTAGGGCTCATACAAGCATTATCTCACCAGAGTTAAAAAACAAAAATAGAGAATTGGAATCGAAGCTTTAAATAAAGTTAAAAGATATATTTTCCTATTTGATCTCTTTAATTGTTTAAGGATTGAGGCATCCAAGTTTATCAATACTTAATAACATGAATAATGGTAGTCATTATCATTGTGGAATCTATGGGAGAGTCTCTGGGAGCAGGAAAAGGGGACTTCAGTCTTAGAGTTATAAGGAACTAAATTTTGCCAACAATCACATGAGCTTGGAAAGGACCCCGAGCTCCAAAGGAAACGTGGTCCAGCCAACTCCTTGATTGTACCCTTTAAAACCACACTCGGGTTCCTGATCTACAGAAACTGCAAGATAATAAATGTATGTTTTTTTAAGCCACCATGATTGTGAGGATGTGTTTTGCAGCTATAACAGAGAATTAACACAACATATTTCAAAAAGAAAAGAAAAACTTAGTAAGGAAATTGGCATTATTATTTTACATTTTTGCAAATCTCTTTAATGTCAGATTTAGTAGAAGACAGCTGGATTCTTTTATCTCCTTCTGTGTTTAGTATCTTAAGATACCATATATAATTTAGCCTCTGGAAGACTCTACCCTAACACCCATGAGAAAAGAGAGTCCAAAAGGAAATAATAGTATTATCAGGACTATAAGTCTGACCCTGCAGATCGTCTGAAAGGATCTTGGGGATCCCCCTGGTCATTAGACTGTACTTTTGAGAGTTGCTAAATTAGAGAATAACTTTTTTACTAATCTCTTACTCCATTACCAATAGAGTATTTAATTGTGTATACACATAATTGTATAAGATAACTAAAGTATACGAAACTAGTTTCTGTCCCTGTTTTTCACTTGACTTCTGGTTTTGCCCTTGAGTTTGTCTGTGTGGTTTATTTTCTCTGCCCTTCTTGATAAACACATGCAAAAGATCTTTGTTCACTTTAGTTTCTAGGAGGATTAGGTAGGGATATGTTTAATACGTAGTGAATTGGGACAGGAATTTTCCAGAAATGATCCTGGCAGTTTTGACTGTAGCCTCTACCCACAAAAGTGTTGTAGCCACTGAGAGATTTAGTTTAAAACTCAGGAGGAGTTTGTAAAATATATTTTTTTTAACTTATAAGAAATTTATAGAAATTATCTATTTTTAATTGTGTATGTCCATTTTTGCCTGTGTATATATATGAGTGCAGTACTTAATTATGGTACTAGTGTGTATTTCTTGTAAGTGTTTTTGTTTTAATATTGTGTGGTCTCTTTTTCAAAAAATTAATTAATTTATTTATTTTCAGCATAACAGTATTCATTGTTTTTGCACCACACCCAGTGCTCCATGCAATCCGTGCCCTCTCTAATACCCACCACCTGGTTCCCCCAACCTCCTACCCCCCCGCCGCTTCAAACCTCTCAGATTGTTTTACAGAGTCCATAGTCTCTCATGGTTCACCTCCCCTTCCAATTTCCCCCAACTCCCTTCTCCTCTCTAACTCCCCTTGTCCTCCATGCTATTTGTTATGCTCCATAAATAAGTGAAGCCGTATGATAATTGACTGTCTCTGCTTGACTTATTTCACTCAGCATAATCTCTTCCAGTCCCGTCCATGTTGCTACAAATGTTGGGTATTCGTCCTTTCTGATGGAGGCATAATACTCTATAGTGTATATGGACCACATCTTCCTTATCCATTTGTCCGTTGAAGGGCATCTTAGTTCTTTCCACAGTTTGGCGACTGTGGCCATTGCTGCTATAAACATAGGGGTACAGATGGCCCTTCTTTTCACTACATCTGTATCTTTGGGGTAAATACCCAGTAGTGCAATTGCAGGGTCATAGGGAATCTCTATTTTTAATTTCTTGAGGAATTGTGTGGTCTCTTTTATCCTTAGGAATCCTGAAGAAAGAATTAGTCTCATGCATTTCCAGATAGCTCAGTACATGATAAATCGCTATTGTCCCAAGATTTGGGACACAGTTTGTTTTTAGGAACATTAATACAGATCATATGGATTTCTTCTTTGGTAATCTGTGGCTACTGTAGTTTTTTCAAAGAAATAGTGCAGCAAAAATAAATAGTGTAGAGAATAAAAATTGTTGTTACTTATAACCAACTGTTTTTATTTCTCTGATAATACACCCAAAAGATGCTAGTTGGAAGTTTTGAGAAAACAAAGTTTTCTTCGTCTGGAAAGGTCTTTCAAGGTTAGTTTGAAGGTTATTGGTGGAACAGTTCTTACTGTGCTTACATAATTACACAGTGCTTGAGCTGGAAAATTAAACTTAAGGGTGACCTCCCTTTCTCTACTAATACAACCCCCTTCAATTTTTTTCTTTTCAGTTCTTTCTTTTTACGTATTTTCACCTGAACATTTTTTTTGTCTATTTCTTAGATGTTAGTTTTCAATTTACTTTTCCTCAGTAATATCTTCAAATTCTTACTGAGTTTTCTGTTTATCCAATCGCTTTAACTATTTTAGTCTTCCTTTTCTCTGCATGAGAATTGATGGGTGTTGATAGAGCAGAATTGACAAATCTTATTTACCTTTCTCAGAAGAAGTTTGTATTTTTCATGGCTGCAAGACTTCAGAATCCATATACTCGAACTTGTGGGATAAAATTGTTTTGCCCTTTTCAGATATATATATTCTGTGATATGTATCTGAAATTTGCTTATGTAAATTATTTGACATGATTGAAAATTTTGAGGTATGATTTAGAAACACTGAAAAAGTGGTAGAAAACCACTTTCCTATAGTCAACTTTGCTTAAGAAGAATTAAAGTCATGTGAGTGGAAGAGGATTATGAAAATTTGATTTTTTTCATTGGTATATTCCCTTTCCTACCTGAATATATTTTGATCCAGTGTTTTGGTGGATCTTTGTGTTTTACTACCTCAAAAACTAGGAGATTTTGGAATTAGGTTTATGTCCAAGCCTACATTGATCTTTTTATTTCTGTTTTCACATCATCCTTTCTTTTTTGCATTCTGGGGACACTTATAAACGGCAAAATTAGCTTACATTTTAAATGAGAACATTCACGAGAAGTTGCTGACTGACAGAGACATGGTAATACTGTGTGAGGAGCACTGGACTTGTAAGGAGATGTGGATGTTCATTCTAACTTTGTCACCAACCACTTGAACACAACAACAAAAATGTAGGTCACTTTCTGTAAAATGAGGGAGTTTAGATTTTGTTTTAAATGTGATAGGATGTCATTGTAAGGATTAAACATGGAAGGGACATAACATTATTAATGTTTTTGTATGGTCATTCTGATGTGTGGAGAATGGTTGTAGAGAACAAGTATTGATGCACAGAGAAATTGGGAGCCTACTGAAGTAGTCCAGGAGAGATGCTGGTAGCTTAACTTTGTATTATAGTGGAAAGATGGAAATTTTCATGGACTCGTGTTCCATTTTAAAGGTAGAATTGACAGGACCTACTGACTGAAGTGGGTAGTCAAGTATGAAAGAAAAAGTTATCAGGGATAATTCCTAGATAAATCATGGTGTTGTTCCAAGAAAGGAAAAACTGAGGAAGAACAGATTTGCATGAGGAAATCAGAAATTTTGTTTGGTCATATATTTGAGATGACCTTTTGATTTCCATTTGGAGATGTCAATCAAGTTCATAGACAGTTATATCAGTTTAGAGTTCTAGGGGAAGTTAAGGACAAAGGTACAACACATACAAGTTATTTAAGACTATGGATCTAAGACACCTAGGGAGAGTGTGTAGATTAAACAACAGAAGATGTTGAGGCACCAGCCTAGCTCAGTTGGTAGAGCAGGCAACTCTTGAACTTGAAGTCATGTGTTCAAGCCCCATGCTAGGGTAGAGTTTACTTAAAAAAAAAAAAAAAATGAACAGAAGAGGTCCATAACATAGTCACAATAGAGCCTTGGATGTTCCTAACATTTAGAGGTCGAAGAGAAGAGTAAGAGCTAGCAAAAGACACTGAGAAAAAAATTGCCACGGAGCATGAAGAAAATCAGGAGAATGTGTTTCAAGAACAGAGCTTTAAAATGGTTAAAGGGCCATGGATAGCATAGTATCAGTATCAAATGCTATGGAAGGAAGTCAAGTTAAAGTCCATATTAAGAAAAGAACAGAGATGATTGTAATATAACACTGTATGTTAACTTAGTGGAATTAAAAAAAAAACAAAAAGAAAAGAACAGAATTACATTTGAATTTGGCAACATGGAAGTCATTGGTGAGAACTATCTTGGTGGAGTATCAGAGTTGGAATTGAAAGGAGGATGTGCAATGAGGATGTAGACATGGTAACTATAGACAACTCCTAGAAGAGATTTTGTTGTGAAGAGGATCGTAAAAATGGAGCAGTACCTAGAAAGGAATGTGGGATCAAGGGAGGATCTTTTAAAATCACTGTTGACTTGATTCACATGTAAAATAAATGTTTTTCTTCATCATGACAAATATCATTAGAACCAAGAGCCTTTTAAACTAGATTCAATAATACATAAACCAGCTATTTTAAGAAGATGCTTGTAAGGAAAAGGGAAAACTAGATGGAAAATTGATAGAATGAGTCTTATTTGGTTTATAGTTTCTTTTCCTTTCTACTTTCAAATTTGGTGCTTAATCACCTTCACTCAGAAGTAGCTGGGTTCTCTGATTAATCTTGATTTGGTTCATTTTTAAGAGCCAGGCATATCTAGTTGTGTTTTTAAGTTGGAAACAGTGGATCAAGATACCTGTAGGTCTGCATGAGTTTATTTACATAAAGTTGTCTGCTTTGCCTGAACCAAGACTAAAAATTTTGTTTGCATATCTTTCACCAAGGGAGGAAAGGGTCTGGTCCTATGGAATGAGTGATTTCAGGCCAAAAGAGCTCTTTTCAGAATTAGTTTGAAGCTCAGGGTCACAAATGGTAATTATTCAAATTCCAGACGACAATTATGTAACAGAGACTTGATGATACTATTCTTCTTAAAACTGCTTTTTATTGGCGTCTAGGCCACCATACTCTCCTGATTTGCCTCCTACTTTTGTGGTTGTTCCTTCTCTTTCTCCTTTGCTTGCTTCTTTACTTGATGGCTTAATGTGGAACTAAGTTTCCCTGTGTTCTGTCTTAAACTTCTTTTTTCCTCTTTTCATTTTGAACTTTCTCTTTGTGTAATCTCATTTACTTACTTGATTGAAATCATTATTAACATGCTGATGCTTCCTGAATTTATATCTTTAGATGAGAACGCTCTTTTAAACTCTAGAGTGACATGTCCCATTGCTTATTTGCTTTTTTAGCTATCTTGCATGCTTCTTAAATTCAACAACTCATCATCTTCCTTATCCTTCTCCCTTAGTCTGCTCCTCCTTTAGCATTTTCTATCTCAGCAAATTTTAAAACTATCTGCTTGGTTACTTAAGAGAGAAATCTGAGAGTCAATTTTGACTCTACTCTTGACCTTCATACACTATCTCCCATCCCTGTGGCAAATCAATAATTATGTCCTGTTGATTCAACATCTACCTTTTAGTCTTTCTTTGCATCATACTGTAATCATTTTAATCCAAGCCAACTAATATCTTACTTTGACTAATGCTTTAGTTTCTTAATTGATTTTCCTTGCATCCATATGTAGTGAGATAATATCTTGCTGTATTTATGATGTTTCCATTTTCTCATAATGTAATGAGTAGAAGGAAATTGCATGAAAGAAAGGAATTGTGGATGGGAACTCTTAGAGACCAGTATTATTTCATAGTGTTGCATTTGGTCCCAAATTTCCTAAAACAAATTTATAATTATGCCAATGATTATTATTTCTAATTCTCATGTAATAACAGCGGGCATTCAGTTTGCAAGCTTAGGTGTGATGCTTGGAGTCCCAAAGCTATAAACATTTCTTATACTTTGTTTCCTGGTGAATGTAGCTATTGGAGACTGAGTTGGCTCTTCTACTGATATAACTCCCTGAAATTGTTGTGTTGCTTCACAGTGATTCTCTTGACAGTTATCAAGGAGATATATACTGGAGGGACTTACCAAATTGTGTTTTCAGAGATCTTAGTTCTCTTTCTTCTAACAGGTAGAGTCTCTTGGTGTCAGATTAGATAAAATCACTCTGGATATTTTCATTCTGGAACTTAAATCTAGGTCTGACTCTTGTGTCCAATGAAAAAGAAATTTTTATTACTGCCAGCTAGGAAGTGTGGGAACTACTCTAGTAAGAGCTTCTTGGCACTGGACTCTTGAAGCAACTCTATAATACCTCTCATAATAATGCAGCTTGAGCCAAGCATAGTAGGATTAGCCCTCATATTTCTGGCCTAGAAAGAGGAGTCAGAGAGATGATAATGACGGTGGGGTTCTTACATTTATGGATGCTTTCACCATGCCCCCCTTTTCCTTTATATATTAGATGATAGGAACTGCTAGGAGTCCTTAGCAATGGCCAAAACTTAGGGACAGATAATATAGAGTTCAACCCCCAGAAAATACTACAGAAATTCTTCGTATTTCAGAAAAAAACAGTATCAACACATTTTTAAAAACTTACGGGGCACCTGGTGACTCAGCGGGTTAAACCTCTGCCTTCGGCTCAGGTCATGATCTCAGGGTCTTGGGATTGAGCCCTGCATTGGGCTCTCTGCTCAGTGGGGAGCCTGCTTCCCCTCTCTCTCTGGAGCCTGCTTCCCCTCCCTCTCTGCCTACTTGTGATCTCTCTCTCTGTCAAATAAATAAATAAAATCTTTAAAAAAAATTTATTATGAAAACTGCTGTTGGTATTTTGAACTCCACTCTTTTCTAATTTTACTCTGGAATCTCTAGACCTGTAGTGTGTTTATTTAAGTCTGGGCCATTCTTTCTCTCTTTCATCCCTGGATATACCATATACTGTCCACCCTTAGTTGAAGTACAGGCCAATTTACCTTTATTGAATGCCTTTTCCTCATCGATCCAAAACCTATGGGATACTGCAAAGGCAATCCTAAGGGGTAAATACATAGCCATCCAAGCCTCTCTCAAAAAATCCCACATATACAAGCTAACCCTGCATCTAAAGGAGCTGGAAAAAGAACAGCAAATAAAACCTAAATCAGGAAGGAGAAGAGAAATAATAAAGATTAGAGCAGAGATCAATGAACTAGAAACCAGAAAAACAGTAGAACAGATCAATCAAACTAGAAGCTGGTTCTTTGAAAGAATTAATAAGATCAATAAACCACTGGCCAAAATTATCCAAAAGAAAAGAGAAAGGGCCCAAATTAATAAAATCATGAATGAAAGGGGAGAGGTCACGACTAAAACAAAGGGAAATAGAAACAATTATTAGAAATTATTACCAGCACCTGTATGCCAACAAAGTAAGTGACCTGGAAGAAATGGATGCCTTGCTGGAAACTTACAAACTACCGTGACTGAAAGAGGAAGAAATAGACAACCTGGATAGACCAATAACCAGTAATGAAATTGAAGCAGTAATCAAAAACCTCCCCAAAAACAAAAGTCTGGGGCCAGATGGCTTCCGAGGGGAATTCTACCAAACATTTCAGTGCATTTTTCTTTCTACTTTTGTTCAAAAATTTCATCATCTGCCTTTTATTTGCTTATTTGTTATCCCTGAGGATGAATGGTTCTATGGTCTTGCCTCAGGGAAATATTTATGATGCATGACATTAATTTGCAAAACATATGAAGACACTTGTTCTCTGGACCATCTTTCTTATATATAGCCTTAGATTTTTAATCAGTCAGATGCTTCAAATAGTCAATGGAACAAGAATAATGCAACAGAAGAGATAATGCAGTTGTTCCAATTACATAGAGAGAACTACAGATGTGTTTTTTGAGAAAATGAAAACTTCCTTGAAAACATTCAGGGATTTTTGTTATGGATTGTATATATTATATATCATATCATTTTAGTAATTGATTAGTTATATTTAAATGCTTACATGTGTGGAGGATTTTAATAGACACATTTTTGTACTCTTAAAAATTCAAAATAAGCCCAGACATCGTTAAAATTATGAAATTGAAATATGCCATGAGTGATTGAGCTTTATTAAGAGGATTGTATTGTTATTCATTTAGAAGGGAGTAAGTTCTCAGTTTTTATTCCTTCATTTAATTTTGAGTTTGTGTTAAATTTCTTAAGACATTTAGTTCACAACCATCAGGCATTTGTAAACCAAGACTCTTAAGTAATTTTAATTTTTAAGATCTTATACTTCAGTATTTTTGAGGATGATGAAAACATGTTAGTGCTGTTTTTTTCTCCTCCTCTCATTTGGATGTTTCATAATACTATTTAACAATTTGAGTTATTACAGAATTTTAGGAACTTACTGATAAAGAAGAGAATACCTTTGCTAATGGATATAGCTAATTGTTTGAAAACTAATAATCTTGTATTTGCTTTATTTGAGCATTGCTAAGAAAGATTTCATGAGCTAACATCATACTTAATATGTATGGTTATGATTTCATTGCAGTTGTAGATTTGTCCATTTGTAGAGGGATTAAACTTTGGGCTTTTCTTGTGGCTAACTTATAAAGACATATAGTGAAGAAAAAAAATTTGTGATGTTCTCAGATATAATCAATATTAACATTTTTGTGTTTATTCTTCTGGTATTCTTCCCGATTTTGAACACTTTTAAAGTTTTTGGTACATATTACTAAGTATTTCTTAGAATGGCTCTACCTGTGTATATTTCTACCAGTAATGTAGTATGAGAGTGTGCCCATTCTCTGACCTTCTGGCCAATACTTCGCCAATTTAAAGGCCAATACCACATTGTTATTATTTTCCTTTGAATTCTTTTGATAACTTAGATTACCCTCTTTCAGATGTTGGCGAACCTTTTAGATATCTTCTTTAATAAAATTGCCTTTGCTGCTAGAAGTTTCTTAACACCTCTTCTTTTGGGAGAACTCTAATTAGCTTTTCATTACCAGTGAGGTGCTAAAGATTCTAATAGTACAGCCAAGTTTCTACATCATGACTCTCTGCTGGACTCAGTGTAAATATAGAGCTAATTATCTAATTTTCCCAGAAAGAGGTAAATGTAAGCATTGTATCCATCAGTTTCTAACAGAGAGATAGAGCCTTGCACAAAGAAATTGGTGAATAACTGCACCAAGAAACGCATGAATAAATATGATAAATAAATGATATCTGAACATAATTGTTAGAATCTTTTCCAGTAATTTGGTTCCTTTAATTTGGTTAAAGTAAGTTGGTCCCTTTGGTAGCATAGTGAGGTTACTTCCAATGACTGTGTACTTTAGAGTTTATGAAATATATTTATATACGTTACATGTTGAAATACAATAATAACCCTATGAGGCAAATGACGTAGCTTGAAGAAACCATAGCCCAGATATATAAAGCCAATGTCCTAAGGTTAGGCTTGGAGTTAATGCTTAAACCAGTCCATTAAACTCCAGTGCCATGTTCTTTCTCTCCTCCTAGATGCCTCCAATATTTATGTTACATGTGGCCTAAAGTGTATAGAAAATGTAAAACAAATATTAGCTATAAACATTCTTAAAATATTCAGGATATTCCAACAAATTACACAATGTTTTTGATTGCAAATATTGGTTGCTCTTGTATTTATGAATTTTATAATATGATGTGGTCGGCTAAAATAAACACAGAAACAAAGAATCAAATTGAGCTCTGAGCAGTTTCCTATCCCACTTATGGGATGTGACTAAAAGTTACCTTTTCAATAAAATATAGGCAACTGCTCATTCAACAAATATTTATTGAGCACTTACTCTTTACTAGGCACTATGCTGGAATAAAACAAATGTAAGCCTTAATCTCATGGGACTGGAGGTTAAAGACATTAAACATTTTTTTTTTCAAGTAAATATATAGTGACACTTTTATCGAATACATGAAGAAAAAATACAGGGTATGACAAGAGTGCATGATAGGGGACCTAATCCAGGTCAGAGAAAGTCTTGAGAAGGTGACATGTGAGTCCTTAGGGTTGGATGGGAGCAGATGAAAAGTTGGTAAGGGTGGGGAAGTGGAAGAAATCACTTTTAGAATGTTGAGGGAGCTAAGAGAAAGCTGACCAGTAGTGTGTGAGCTGAAAAAGAAGACTCTGAGGAAGGTAGTTGCTATATTCTTTAGTTTTTCAAAGAAGTCATGTAACTGTTCATTCCAGTAATGTTTTCATTGCTGAGACCATATTTTGAAACTCTTCCTATGCCCTTGCCTTCAGATCCTCTTTTGAAACAAAGGAAACTTTTTTTTTTAAAGCAACAAAGAGTGTTTTGCAATGTAATCACCTTCTTATTTAACAGACTTACTTCAAAAAGGGCTTTTGATTATTTATAAAAATTCAATCTACTCACCAAGGGGAAAAATATACATACATACATATATGCATCACAGATAGTATAAGCATAGAAATTACATATTCATCACAGATAGTATAAGGTTGGAAATTAAGAATTTTAAAACTATTTTCACTTACAGAAGTTGACCTTTTTTTTTTTTTTTTAAAAGATTTTATTTATTTATTTGACAGAGAGAAATCACAAGTAGATGGAGAGGCAGGCAGAGAGAGAGAGAGAGGGAAGCAGGCTCCCCGCTGAGCAGAGAGCCCGATGTGGGACTCGATCCCAGGACCCTGAGATCATGACCTGAGCCGAAGGCAGCGGCTTAACCCACTGAGCCACCCAGGCGCCCAGAAGTTGACCTTTTATAGATGTAAAAAATCAACATGATCAGAGGCTTAAAATTTTGAAGCACATCAGGTTGCTTCTCTTTGAATTAATGGAAAGAAACCTATTTAAAGTTACTTATGAGTTAAAATAATTGAGATGCTTGCTTTTTTCTTTTTTTAAAAGATTTTATTTATTTATTTGACAGAGAGAGATCACAAGTAGGCAGAGAGAGAGGGGGAAGCAGGCTCCCCGCTGAGAAGAGAGCCCCATATGGGGCTCAATTCCTGGAAGCTGGGATCATGACCTGAGCCGAAGACAGAGGCCTTAGCCCACTGAGCCACCCAGGCACCCCGAGATGCTTGCTTTAACTGAAATATTCTCCATTAGGTCACTGGCAGGTAGTTTTCCTATTCGTGTGTAGAGACTGATCTATTCACAAATAGGTGTGTGTGTGCGTGTGCCCATCTGTGTACATACATAGGTGGTAGAATGATAGGGAAGGAGCATGTGACATGAAGTCCAAAGCAAAGACCTATTTTCAAATACTCTATTTTTCTAAGCTGTGTGATCTTTAATCCTTTAAAGCCTCTGTTTCTTTTCATCTATAAAACAATAGTAGAATTACAACCTGGTCACATTATCTGGATATTAAAAAAAATAAATTTAGAAGTCCTGGGACTCCAGGGTGGCTTAGTCGGTTAAGCGTCTGCCTTTGGCTCAGGTCATGATCACAGGATCCTGGGATCGAGCCCCACTTGGGGATCCTGGCTCAGCGGGAAATCTGCATCTCCCTCTTCCTCTGACCATCCCCCCTGCTCATGCTCTCACTCGTACTTTCTCTCTCAAATAAATAAATCTTTAAAAAATTAAAGATCTAATTGAAAAATTAAAATATAGAAGTACAAAAATAGAACAAAAAATACCTTGTGATTATTATGTTTCATCAATAGATTAATAGGCACCCATAAAAATATAAAACAATAAGTAACAAGTCCTCTTGGTTGAGGACAAATCCATAAGGGAACATCTCAGTTTCTAAAAGCAATGAATTAGTTATTTTAAAGGCATATGATTGCATGTTTGTTTTGTATCATTAAAAAATTTATATTGTTACATCTTTATTTTGTGTTGCTTGTTTGGGACGTGTTTGTTCATGTCAACAAAGAATTCACCAGTTTTTTAAAAAACTTCTTAGTGTATCTAAGTGCCTAGTTATTGATAGTGGCATGTGTGTGGAAGGGACTAGAACAGGTTAAAGCTAAAAGTTGAGGTAAAAAAGGGCTAAAAGGGATATATCTGTTATAGAAATGTGGTTTAGGAGAGTTCAAAATTAATAAATGTATTAATTGTCTCTGTGATGGAGTTGATTTTTAAACTTTGGTTTACACATGACTGTCAGAGCATCTTTTGTGGAAAGATGGATGCACCTGGAAATAGGATAACCTCAGATTTTATCTCAATCAGAATTATTCTTTTGAGATTGGATGGTGATCTGGGGCACTTTAAGACAATTGGAGCCCTCAGGAAGTATTCTTTTCTGAAAAATGCTATATGACCGCCACTTACTGAAATAAGTTAATAATAGTCCATAAAGTCTTTCTGGGCTTAGTTGTGTGTGTGTGTGTGTGTGTGTGTGTGTGTGTGTTTTAAAATTGTGGGGAAGTTCATATTCAATGTGTGCTGCTTAAGTAAATTTTAATTGAGAGAGTATAATTTTTTTTCCCTATCCACACAGTTCTTCGCACAAATAATCATGTAGTCACTACGTTGGCCCCTTAGAAAGGGACTGGATTGAACATCACTCACTTTACTTTAAGAATAAAATGAAGACATTTTAAAATTAACTAAGAAATTAAGACGGGGAAGTTTTCCAGATGTCTCTTCGGAAGCACAGCATTATAAATGCAGGCAATGAAAGCTCTATTGTCTGTCATATTTTTATAGCTCCGTGATATCAAAAGAAGGCTATACCACTTATTTTTAGAGTGTTCTCTGTCCTATGCAGCAGCCTTCACAGTGAAGAGACCGACATACTCTGTTGCTGGGGTTACTCGTTTTTCAGGGAAAGACGAAAGGGTTGGGAAATGCATAATTCCTCTTCCTCTTCCCCAGTAGTAACATTGAGAAGATACCTTGTCCCCGTTTTTATTACTTCTGAGATTTTATTGCTGGCAGCCAGATGTGCTGAAACTCCTGACGACAGCATCTAGTCATCGCGTGTTTTTAATAGGCTTAGAGAAATATGAGTAGAGTACATGAAAGCAGCTCAGCTTCACACTTCAGCTGGGAATGCCCAAAAAGCTTACTGCTGTTTAGAATTCTTGCTACAGTCAGGAGAAAGCCGAAAGCTGTACGGGTACTGAATCTTCCACGACTGAATTAGAAGAATAATGACTGTACAATTAACTGTCCACCTCTGCTCATTGAAGCACAGTTTCTACAGAGCGCAGGAGAAATATGGAACTTGATTGGCATGTTTTTATTTGATGGTGTCTGCAAATAGATGACTTTAAAGACAGGTGGTAAGGAAAAATAAGAGAAGGGGGGAAAAAAAGAAAGAAAATGCAATTTGAGACATTGCGCCAGGTCTGCAATTCTGTTTTATCTCATTTTCATGGGGTTTTCTCATCCCCACCAAATATTTTACAAAATGAGCTTTTTGGACAAACGCTGAACAATGCAAGGTGAGTAAAGCTAAAGTATATTTCTTTTGGCATTGATATTTCCAGAATAATAATCTTATATGTCTATAAAAATGGTTCTGTGTTGAAATGTTAGTATTATGAGGGTGTTGTCTTTTTACCATACATACAAAATTTTATACAGTATTCTTCTTAATTGATTTCAGGAAGGAAAATAAGCTTACTTCCAGGTGCCGAAAGCATCTTAAATTTAACTAGTTTGACCTCTGAAACATAATACAGGCTGCTTCATGATTTCATTTTTAATAAATAAGATGATTAACTTAAAATGCCTGATATATTTTTTTTCCCATTGTGATCATGGCAGTGATTACAATGCATATATAGGGACGGGGATATATAATCATATGTGATTTGTTGGAAAATGTGAATTAGCAGTCATGCATGCTCCTTGTAAAACATGCGGAAGATGTTTCCTGGGTCTGAGACATTTCTCTATGCAGGGTAGATCAATAATCACTTTTAAACAAGCTATATTATCAAACTGCTAATAATGCTTTGTATTTGGCTGGCTAGTTTGAAAGGATGCTTTGTTGTAAATTCCTATTGCTTTTTCAACCTCATCATTTTGTGTGTGTGTGTGTGTGTGTGTGTGTGTGTGTGTGTGTGTGGTGAAGATTGTTAAATTAGGAACATATGTTTTAGACGGTTTCTCCGGCTTACACTAAAAGAGAGAGCCTATTAAAGAAGGCTTTTAAAATGCAATTTTATTATCCAGTTGTTTGCGTTGTGAGAATTTCTAATGTTATATACCTCCTATGGAAAAGATCCCATTTTAACTAAATATACGTGGAGAAAGCCTAAGAAAAGAAATTCTTTGAACATGATAATAATGCACTAAAACCTTCTGGAAATTGAGGGAGAGCTAATAGTGCATAGAATATTGAATGATTCTGCTGCTCTCCTCTGAACAATGTGAGGCAGCTTATTTAGAGATTTTTTAAAAACCCTATTACACAGTATGTGTCTTACTTTAGCAAATGAAGAAGAAGCTTTTAAAATTTGTTGGCATTTAAAATGTTTACTGATGATAAATATATCTATGACCCTTTTACTGAATATGGAATAACATCTTGTTTTTTTTAATAAAATTTCACTTCTTTCCTCAGTACAGTTCATTCAGTTGGCTAATTTTTTGTTTAGTTTTTAGATAAAGTGTATAATGGTGTATGAAATGCTGTGATATTTTGTAATAGGTTCTCTATTTTTTAAGATATTAGGTTTTTTAATTTAGTAATATATCACTTGAGGCTTGAATGTCTGTAATTTATGGTAGAAATAATCTGTATTGCATGTTATATTTAAATAGAAGAGGCAGTATGGCTTTCTTAAAATTTCCATGACCTGAAACTACCAGAGTTTTAGGATTTGTACTCATCCTTTATAAATCTTCTCTTTGCTCAGTTCCTCTCTCTCTTTTTTTTTTTTCAGTGCTAAGAATTTATGTGTTTAAAAATATTAGGTCTGGGTGCATATTCACATTAGAAATTGTGTGTGAACAGTATGGCATGGAATAAGTTTTAAAGGAAATTTTAGTTTTAAAATATGAAAATATCTATATTTTGACGGGATTGTGGATCCCCATCACTATGCTTTTGTTTTAGCTCCAAGTTTCTTTTATTGTTGCATGCTTAATGATTCCATTGCTCTCATTATTAAAAATCTAGCATTTTATGTTGCTGCAATTAAATGTTAAAATGTGGAGTTTCTGATGCTTCTGTAAGACCAGTCTCATTTAACTTGCTTTGATTTTTTTTAAATCTAAGATTATATGAAACTGCCACTTAATCAATAAAAGACTTATACTGGTTTAGGGGGAAAATATGCCTGCTTTATATGTTCTTAACTACTTAGTCTTCAAAAAACATGACATTTCTTCACGTTCAAATCTATTGATTTTCATAAATAATCAACTGATCGATTTACTTTTAAAATCAGTCAAAACCACCTATACAGATAATTATTTTAGAAGTAGGAAGAGTGAAAATAAGTTTATATAACTCTCAATGCCCCCACATATTTTAACGTTTTAGTTACTTTGTGTTCAGATGAGACATAAGTGGTCCTTTAGAACTCTTTCTCTGCTTGGATTCTTTAAAGAAATACAAATGCCCCGACATCAACATTTCAGTTAACATTGAATTAGAAAGTAAGATGTAGACTAAAAAAGATCATTCTTGAGAGAAAAGTCTTGGAAAAATAATGATCCTAGTATGTCATCAGAAGATGTGGTCTTACAACTTTAAAAATCTTTCTGAATAAATGAGCCTTTCAACCTTGTGGACTGGACGTTAATGATCTTGAGATTTGAGCATCAATTATGTAACTATCTCTCTGGAAATAGCCGTTTTGGTTGTTATAACATGTTTAGTAATCATTTGATTGTTTGGACTAGTTCAGATGAAATGTTCAGTATTTGTGTTGTGACATAAAGTATGATCTTTAAACTGATAGAAAAAAAATAACATCATAGATATGGACAGTTAGATTATATTTTATTCTGAATTGCTTTCTAGGAGAAATTACCAGACTAGTACTATGCGTTGATTGTAGACGATGTATCATTGAGGGGACTTTCAAATAATATTCTTGAGACTTTCCCTAGATAACTAATCATATCCTGAAATCTGCAACCCAACTTTCATCAGTTTTCCGATGGTAGGGCAGTTTACTTCTATGACATATAAGCAATGAAAGCTTAAAATACGGAAATCTCCCATAATAGTTACTCCAAAACCATTGGCAGCTTCAACTTGTCAAAGAGCCAAGATTTTGAATACACCAGGAATATTTTATGGATAGTAAATTACTAACCTGTATATGACTATAGATTGTTAAAGTATTTTAGTATCAAATGAATAATTGAAATATATTTAGGAATAAAAATCATTAGAATATTTCAGACTGGTTGTTGGAAGCCGTATAGAATGACTCTCTCTTATGTTTCATACTGAAAGTTCTTAGCTTATTTTGTCATCATTGTGGTTCTTGAGTACCATTTCAGTGGATAAGGGTGGGGGCAAGATATCCTCTGTGCTTTTGCAGCTAAAATGAAACCATTGAAGGTAAGGCAAGAAAAAAAAAAATCAGTGTCTGCATCCTACATAAATCCACTTGACAGGTTTTGATGAGATGCCACTTTTTTTTTTTTAAGATTTTATTTATTTATTTGACAGAGAGAGATCACAAGTAGGCAGAGCGACAGGCAGAGGCAGAGAGAGAAGGAAGCAGGCCCCCTGCTGAGCAGAGAGCCCAATGCAGGGCTCCATCCCAGGACCCTGGGATCATGACCTGAGCTGAAGGCAGAGGCTTAAGCCACCATGTCACCCAGGTGCCCCTAGAGATGCCACTTTAATTTAAATTCTTGTTATCAAGTTTTCTTACCATAAACTCACTTTTCCAAATTAAATATTTAATCAGATACAAAGATAATTGCTTTTGTTGCCAATAAAAAATTCCTCAAGTCCTAAATTCATTACGAAGCCTGAATTTTGTGATCTTGTCTTTGGAAGCAAACGTGAATATTGGGATGCTGGAAGATAGGTTTTTAACAGCTCACTGCATTGAATAATCAATTGCTTTGAGCAGTATTCAAATACATGATAAGGATGACTATCTTTTGTGATAAAACTTGTAGAAGAATGTACTTAATTTCCTTCACATTTTTCCATTTTCCTGATTTTTAGTAATCTTTCTTGTATGGTGAAGAAATCTCTGGGTTTTTTCCCCCCAGATGTGATTTTTTTCTTTGTAAGTAAATGTGTAGCAGTGAATTTGCTGTGCTGGCTGGCCACACAGGGGCATAATAAGCCTGGAATTTAGTCAGAAGAGATGTTGAAGACAGTCTTTCTCTCCCTTCCATATACATCTAATGAGATAGGCAGACGTCCGTATTTCAATTAAGATTACGAAGAACTTAATAGACCAAAAGATATTTGGATTTGTTGGTATTTTCAGTTTCTAATAAGGCGACCATATGATCTGGTTTGCCTGGAGTAGCCCCATTTTATGCTTGCCATCTTCCACTAGTTATTGTTAGTACTTCTCAAAAGCGTTGCTATTTGTTGATAAATTACAGGGCCACTCTGTAGAGATGAAGTGGAAGGTTTGAAATGACCTAGGGCAAATGGCCTCTTTTCCACTGACGAATTCTCACAGATCTAAAACATTAATATTAATTAAATAAAATTTGATTTTGCAAATAAATGTTTAATTCTTCAGTTTGTAGTATTTT
This sequence comes from Mustela erminea, assembly GCF_009829155.1. Lineage (NCBI taxonomy): Eukaryota > Metazoa > Chordata > Mammalia > Carnivora > Mustelidae > Mustela > Mustela erminea. Next base: position 51,603,551 of record NC_045629.1, read on the forward strand.
TGGTGGCAAGTATTTAGTTCCTTACATAGCATTTACTATTGCTTTGGTTTATAATGAAGCCATCAGTTTGTGTTCAGGATTTTTGGCGTAAACCTCTGTTTTTCATCATGGCACATTAATGACTAGTTCGACATGAAAAGAACAGCATGCTTACTTTTCATAGCTGTGAGAGTGCCGTCTGCACAGTATGCATTGTTTGGAGTTGGTATGATATTCGCACAATTGGTTTTTCATTATCGGAACATTTTTGTATGAACCGTCTTTATTTTGAAGTGTAAAGCCTCCAGTAGTCTGAGACACCATGCACGTGTGTACACAAACACACACACGCACTATTTCTTTAACCTTGTTAAATATACATACTAAGTATTATAAGACTAATAATTATATATTATAGATATAAAAGCCAATCTTAACAATGGTCTCTTTATATTTATTTCAAATCAAAATGACTTTTGGTCCATGAATGTGTATCATATATATTTTTGCTAGAATATTTACTGTGGACCTTAGCAGTATACCACAGTTATTGGTACAGATTCTGAGACTGATATACAGCCTTTAAATATTTTCTTTCTGGAAACATTTATATAAAACTACTGTTTTTGTTGATGACTGATGGGTCAATGTTAACTGTACTTTTTTATTTTTTAGCTTTATGTGATCATGAAGGATCTTAGAAAACTCAAGATAATTATTGAACTTTCTGGTTAATGCTGGCACTATTCACCAGTTACTAAAATGAATTCATTTCATAAATGCTATGAGCTACCATTTTCATATTCACTTATCAGTTACACATGAAGCTTCGTGTGTACATTAAAAAGAATTCCCAGAACTGATCCATATTTTGATTGAGTGAAGCTTCCAAATTTGAGAAGTTTTAAATATCTCAAAAATGTGTGTGGGCACTTCTATTTGGGCAAAATGGGAAAAACCATTAAACATGGCTTCCTTTCGCCTAATGTTTTTCAAACTATGCTATTTTGTTTGTTTGTCTTTTGTTTTTACCAGAGAATACTTCCTTGAGAATGTACCTCAGTAGGTAAAGCAGGTAAAAGAGCAGCAGCTCTAATTTAGAAAGTGGGACAAGGAATCCATATTAGGTTCTAGAAACAATTTTCAGCTGCCTTTTTACAGGCAGGACCTGTAACAACCTGAAACAACCCAGGACCTGTTGTTTCAATCTCTTGAAACGTCCCATCTCATGGTGTGACCTTTGAAACATCACAGATAGAGGTAATGAAAAAATGGCAAGGAAAGCTGCCATCTTTAGTCAAGAATTGATCTGTGCCTGACTTTTCTATAATATTTTTCCAATACTGTTTTAGCTTTATGTTGTGTAGTGTTAAACATGGAACTTGTGTTCATATCTCAGGTCTGCTACTTACTGGCTGTGTGGTATTGGTAAAATCACTATACTGTGAGTTCTTGAGTTAAGAGGACTATATATTTATTAACCTCTGATTACCAACACTTACCATATCCCTCATGCTTCTTTCTCATCAATACCAGCTTCCCCCAACTCCAGAACCAAATACTGCCCTGCTGTTTTCTCTCTCAGTATAGACTAGCTATGTCTATTCTAGAACTTCATATAATTGAAGTCATATGGAATGGATTATTTTATAAAAGACTTTTAATCAGTGTAACTTAAAAATATTTATCCACGTTGTTGCATGCCTGAGTAGTTTTTTTCCCTTTTGATTGCTGAGTAATATTCCATTTATGAATATTCCTACTCTCAATTAAGTCTTCTTTTTGTGGATATGTATTTTTATTCCTTTATATGGGTACCTAGAAGAAGAGTTCTTGGGTCACAGGGTAGATGTATGTTTAGTTTTAGAATGCAGACCATTTAAAAAAGGGGTTGTTCATTTTAAATTCCACCAAATATGTTTGAGAGTTTTGGTGGTTCCACACAGTGTCCAAACTTTGATGATGTGTATTTTTAATTTTTGTTATTCTGGTGAGTGTAAGATAGCAATTCCTTATGATATGATTTTGTATTTTCCTGATACAGGTGTTCATATGTTCATTGGCAAGTTGTGTATCCTCCTTTGTGAACTGTCTGTTCAATTTTTTTTTAAAAATTAGGTTTTGTTTTCTTAATGAGCTGTAAAAGTTTTTTGTAATCTACCTGGATATCAAATATATGCTCCATGGATATTTTCTTCTATGGTTTCCCTGTTATTTATTTATTTATTTATTTTTTGCGTGTTCATTTTCTTAGTAATGCTTTAGGTGAGCAGAAGTCTGAATTTTGATGAACTATAACTTATTAATTTTTTTTCTCTCAGGGTTTTTGCTTTTTGTGTACTGTCTAAAAACTTTTGCCACTTCCTAAGTCAAGAAACTGTCCTCTTATGTGTTGCTCAGAAGGTTATTTATGATTATTTCTCTGTTGAGATTTCCTGTCTTTTCTCTTGTTATGAACATTATTACCTTCACTTCCTTTAACATAATTATCATACTCTAGCTTTGAAATTCTTTTCTGCCTAATTTTGAAGTCCAAGTTATCTCTTGATCAGTCTCCATTGATTTTTTTTCTCTTAAGCATGGGTCATATTTTCCTATTTCTTAATATATCAAGTAATCTTAAATTTTATCTTGGACCTATTTAACAATACTGTATAGAGACTTCCGGAAATCTGTTTTGAAGAGTGCTGATTATTTTTAAGGCAGGAATTTAACTTGGCTGAACTTGAGCTACAGACTTTGTTTCCCTTGAGGTATAGCAGCTGAAATTTTAGTTTAATTATTTTAATTTTAGCTGAGCTGCTTGAAGTCTTTTCTGTGCATGCATGAGATTTGGCAGTGTTTATTAGTCACAGAAACTTCTTTTTCCTTCCTGTAGCTTTCTTTTTGTCATTTTCCCCTCACTGTCCACCTTCTGTATTTGCTCAAACTCTTTCCTCTGGTTTTTCAGGTTAGTAAGATCCTGAATTTTCTAACATAGATTTAGCCTGCAAGCACTGAGTGGATTTGGTTAAGTCCAAGTTTTTAAATGGGAAGCATAGCTAAGTCATTCCTTTCTTCAAATGTCAATTACACCCCAGTGTCTGTCTTCTTTTTGTTACTTTCTAGGGCCTTCAAATAGTCATTTGGTCATATTTTACCCAGAATTTACTATCTTTGGGAAGGTTTGATTGGAATTCCTTGGCCATTATCCAAAGAAGAGTCAATTCTATAACATTTTAAATTGTATTTATTAAACAATATGCTGTCAGAAATTATATTTGTAGTTTCTTTTGTAATCCCAGCTTCATTGTTAGTAATATGTTGTATTTTTCCATTATCATTGGGCAGCCAGTTGTCCAGTGGCTAATTTGGGAACCTCATGTTCTAATTAAATTCATATTGTATCATCAGAATATATGGAGAATACGTAACTTTTAATTACTCTATTTGTGCTATTCTATTTTATGCTTATTTTAATGACTTTTGCTAATGGTAAAATATGACCAACTTGTGCACAGACTTTCTTCACAGAAAACAGACTTTTGATATTCCTGATCTATCAGTAGAAGTAAATGTCTGTTTGGATATGATGAAGAGACAAAAGCCATCATATTTTTTCTTCCTATTTTAGTTAGGTGGGCATCTATTTCAAAGGTAATCTCCACATCGATTTTTTTTTTCCACATGGAGTTTTTAAGGGAAATTTGATGATGCTTTTGATGGGAATGAGTAGACTAAAGATGAAAGTAGTTGTCATTTCCTCAACTGGTGTCCATCACAGTATAAGGACTAAAGTGTGTGTGCAGAAAATTTGACGATAATTACTTGTAATAATGGCCCATCTTCTAAATTAATAAAATTTTCCTGTGTCACATCTATTTTTTGTGATGAATTTTTTATCAAGACTTCTCTGGGTCCTGTGGAGTTATGTTTTGATTTTGAAACAAAATGCTGTGTACATAACATAGGATACACTACCTTTTCTCTAGAAATGGAACAGCTTGTTAAAAAACTGTATGCACAAAATATAATCTGGTAATGAAAATACACTTAAGAGCAGTATGTGCTTCAAAGACTATTACCATGTTTCTCATGAAGCCCACAGAGCTAAAGAAATGTGCATTCTAGTGTTTACCATTGGTGTTGCAACGAATACATAGATGAGCAGTTTCAGCGAAAAATGGTGCCACAAATAGATACAGTCCAAAGATTATGTAGAATTCTTCACCTGCATGAGCATTCATCTTTTTCAATTTTATTATTTTTTTAAGCGATCTCTACACCCAACATGGGGCTGAAACTCATGACTCTGAGATCAAGAGTTGCATGCTGTACCAACTGAGCCAACCAAGTACCCCATGCATGAGGATTAATCTTTTAATTGTCTTTTTAAAGTCACTTTTGTTTATGTTGGCCTATGTCAAAAAGATTCATGGGGCTCCTGGGTTCCTCAGTTGGTTGAGTATCTGACTCTTGATCTCAGCTCAGTTCTTGATTTCAGAGTCCTGCATTCAAGCCTTGCGTTGGGCTCTGCACTGGGCATGGAGACTACTTGATAAATTTAAAAAAAATAAAAAAAATAAAAGACTTACTACTTTATAGAACACTTAAAGTGAGTGCATCATGTATTAGTTTTCTGTCACCACAAGCTTAGTAGTGGGTTAAAATCATACCAGTTTTATCTTGCAGTTCTGTAGGTTGGAATTCTAGGCAGAGTCATCTGAATTCTCTGTTCAGGATTTCACAAAGCTGGATCACGGTGTCAGTTAGATGGGCTCTTTTTCTGGAAGGTCATGGGAAGAATCTACATCCAAGTGTATTAAGATTGTTGGCAGAACCCAGTTCTTCGTAGTTGTGGACTGAGGTCCCTTTTTTCTTGTTGGCTGTCAGCTGGGGGCTGCTGTCAGCTTCTACAGGTCTCTTGTATTCCTTGGCTCATGGTTCTATTTTCCTTTTTCTGTTTTTAATTTTTAAAGTAATTAATTCTTAAGTTGAGACATAATTGACATAGAACCTTTTATTAGTTGTAGATATACAACATATTGGTAAGATGTATGTATATATTGCAAAATGATTGCCAAAATAAGTTTAGTTAACATCTGTCACCACACATACAAATTTTTTTTTATCTTGTGGTGAGAACTTTTTTTTTTTTATCTATTAACAACTCTGAAATATATAATACAGTATTGTTAACTATAGTCACTATGCAAGCAGTACATTACACTTAGGTTGTCTCCATGCCTTGGTGATTATAAATAATGCTGCTATGGGGTTATTTGCATGGGGTGCAAAAGTCTTTTTGAGTTGGTGCCTTCATTTCCTTTGGATATAATACCAGATGTGGAATTGCTGGATCATGAGGTAGTTTTATTTTTAATGTTTTAATGGTCCTCTATACTGTTTTCCATAGTGACTGCACCAATTTACATTCCCACCAACAGTGTACAGGGGTTCCCTTTTGTCCACATCCATGCCAGCATTTGTTATCTCTTGTCTTTTTTTTTTTCTTTTTAAAGATTTTATTTATTTATTTGACACAGAGAGAGGGATCATAAGTAGGCAGAGAGGGAGGCAGAGAGAGATGGGCTCCCCGCTGAGCAGAGAGCCCAGATGCGGGGCTCAATCCCAGGACCCTGAGATCATGACCCGAGCTGAAAGCAGAGGCTCAACCCACTGAGCCACCCAGGCACCCTGTATCTCTTGTCTCTTTGATGACAGTCATTGTAACAGGCATTAGGTGATATTTTATTGTGATTTTTACTTGCATTTCCCTAATGACTAGAGATGTTCATGTATCTTCTTTGGAAAAAAAATGTCCACTCAGAACATTTGCCCATTTTTTTTAGCTGGGTTGTTTTTTTGCTATTGAGTTGTATGAGTTCTTTATGTTTTGGAAGTTGACCTCTTCTTGGATATATGGTTAGCATTTTTTGTAAGGCAGATCTGGTGATAATGAGCTCTCCCAACCTTTATTTGTTTGGGAAAGTCTTGTCCCTTTTTTCATTTTTGAAGGACAGCTTCCCTGTGTGTAGAATTCTTGGTTGACAGGGACTTTCTTTTAATATTTTGAGTATGTCATCCCATTCTTTCTGGGCCTGAATAGTTTCTGTTGAGAAATCCATTGGTAGTCTAATGGGGGTTCCCTTCTACGTAACTTTTTTTTTTTCTTTGCTGTTCTTAAAATTTTTTGTCTTTGACTTTTAACAATTTAATATCTTAATGTGTCTTGATATAGTCCTATTCAGGTTCATTCTGTCTGGTGTCTTTTGGCCTCATGGATCTAGATGTCCATTTCTTTCTTCAGGTTCAGGAAGCTCTCAGCCATTATTGCTTTTAATATATTTTCTGTTCTTTTCCCTTTCTGTTCTCCTTTTGGAATTCCTGTGATGCGAATGTTGTTTCTTTTCCTTGTGTCCTATATTCCACACAGATTCTTCATTCTTTTTCATTCCTTTTCTCCTTTTGCTTCTCTGAGTATTTGCCAATGTCCTATCCTCCTGGTCACTAATTCTTTCTTTTGCATGACTGACTACTTTTAAAATTCTCTATTGACTTCTTCAGTTCAGTTATTGCATTTTTCAGCTCAGTTATTTCTCTGGTTTTCTTTCTGCTTTTCATGGTTCCTACATCCTTATTAAATTTTCTTTGTGTTCATGCATTGTTTTCCTATTACTACTATTTTTTTTTGTAGTTGTCTGTGTTTTCTTGTGGTTCATTAAACTTTTTAAAGAGGATTATTTGGACTTCTTTGATAGTTTCTAGATTTTTCTTTCATAAGGGTTTGTTATTGGAACTTGTTACTCTCCTCTAGTGATGTCATAGTTACCTGATTTTTCATGATCCTTGATTCCTTATGTTGGCATCTGCACATTTGAGTAGTTGGACTCCTCTTTCAAGGTTTACAGGGTTGCTTTGGCAGAGACAGTTCTTTACCAGTCAGCTGATTTTGGGTTTCTGGGTCTGTCTGTTGGTACTGTCCTGGGGCTGGTGGTGCCTGCTATTATGGCCTGTTTTTGTTTGAGGCAACTGTTTGAGTTCTGAGGACTGGAATGGGGTTGTGTGTGCTGCTGGCTAAGAACAGTTAGATAGGGCTGCTGGCTTGGTTCCTTATCCAAGTGAGGCTATAGGACGGACTCTGTGGTTGCCTGAATTCTCTGGTCAGAGTTTCTAGATGGTCAGGAGTAGGTACCTCATTCAGTACTACATGGGGCTATTTAACATTTAAAAAAAGATAATTTCTACACCCAGTGTGGCACTCAAACTCATAACCCCTAGATCAAGAGTTGCACATGTTCTATGGACTGAGCTAGCCAGGTGCCCCAAGATGCAGCTATTAATTAGCTTCCTTGGCCTGGAAGGATCCAGGACCTGTGGTAGCTTGTTGTTTAGAGACCCACATCAGCCCAGAGTATGCACTGAATTCTCTGGTCAGGTAAGGCCACCGGTTTTGCTCTGCAGAAAGTAGAGGCCTCAGACTTGGCTTTCTGTTCCAGTGCCAGCCTACGCAGGGCTGTTGAATGGGCTGCTCAGCTTTCCATGTGTTCTGGTTATGCTCAGGCTGAACATATTGGACAGGCTGAAGGGTGGATACAGTGACGAGTGGGGCTACAAATTAGATTCCATGCCTGGGCACAGTGGGAGAAGCAGCTCTAAAGCTGGGAAAGCTCTTAGTTTATTGTCTTAACTCAGACTGACCTGCACCCCTCCTTCCCTGACCAAACAGGGCCACTAGATTTGCTCTGCAAACTATTGACTCTGCCTGCCTGCCTCTTGGATTGAGTGCTGCTAGGTCACATAGCTTCCAAGACTCGTCCTTATCCCTTCGGGTCAGATGGGGCTGAAATATACTTTCTACAGCAGGTGGAGCTATGTTGCAGCTCCCATGCCTACGGGTGTGGGAGATGCTGCTTCAGGTCACTTTCAGTTTCCCAAATTGGTTCTCCAGTTGGGAGGGGCCAGGAGCTACCCTCTGCTTTGGCTATGAATTAATCTCCCTACCTGAGCACAGCATGGGAACACGACACACGTGGTATTGCCTTTGCTATGAAGGTGATCAGCTCTGCTCTCTGCCTCTTGGCTCAAGTGTTGCTGGGGCTGCCCAGCTTCCAAGAGTTGTCGCCAGCCCTTCTGGTCAGATGGGCCTGGAAAACACTCCACAGTGGGTGGGGCTGTGATTCAGCTCCCTGCCTGGGCACGGGCAACCAGGCTCTAAGGCCGGCAAACTCGTCGTCTGAACATCTGAATCAGGCAGATTTGCACCCCAACAAGTTCCCTGGTCAGAGTGTACCCCTGACTTGGTTCTGCAGATGAACAAAGTCGCTGGTTGGGATGACTGTTTGGGCACTGCAGGTATGAACTCTCAGCCAAGATCTGTGGGTTGTTGTTTCAAGATCTGTGCTGGTTGTTTCAAAACCCTGCCCCCATCTCAGCCAAAGTCCGATTCTCAGTGGATGCGCCACCAGATTCCCCAGTAATCCTCTTGCTGCAAAATCAGAGTAGCGGCTCTTGTAAAGAGGCCCACAGTGATGGAGGTGCTGGTTGTACCCCATGGGTTCTCTTTTCCCACAGGAGGAACCATTGGTTCAGGGGAGATCTCTCTGCATGATGCTGCACTGGCCTGGGGGAGGGGCAATGCAGTCAATGTGTAGGTACTTCTCTTAACCTTCTAAGGCAATCTGTCTTGGTCTCTGTGGTGCAGGAGGTGCTTCAGACTCAGCCCTGTATTCTGGGATTCTCTCACTTGTCTTATTCTTTTTTTTTTTTTTTTAAAGATTTTATTTATTTATTTGAGACACAGAGATCACAAGTAGGCAGAGAGGCAGAGAGAGAGAGAGAGAGGAAGGGAAGCAGGCTCCCTGCTGAGCAGAGAGCCCAATGCGGGGCTCCATCCCAGAACTCTGGGATCATAACCTGAGCTGAAGGCAGAGGCTTTAACCCACTGAGCCACCCAGGTGCCCCTCACTTGTCTTATTCTTGAATAGTTCTAGTTGTTCTTACTGTGAGTGGGGTTGGGGGCGAAGTCAGGAACAACCAGTGTCGCCATCTTGGTGATATTACTCTAGCTATTGTAATTTTTTTTCAGTTGCCCTTTGTGCTATTGTTGTTATGTATTTTATTGTATAAAAATTTTTTAAGCCTCACCATCCATTATTATTAATTTTGCATTAAATGATTTTTTTTATTTAAAAAAAAGAAACTTTTACAATTACCTACACATTTACTGTTTTTGATTATCTTCATTTCTCTCTCCAGATATGGACCTCTTTTTGGCATTATATCACTTCTACCCAAACAAATTCTATTAGTATTTCATGGTCTATGGGTCTAATGGTGATGAATTCCAGCCTTTGTAGGTTAAAAAAATCTGTATTTTTTCCTTCAGTTTTTGGAAGGGAGCTTAATTTCAGATGAGATATAGATTTAGGTGAACTTTGTTTTTTTTCTCTAGTACTTAACTCATTCAGTCATCATCTGGCCTCCACTGTTTATGGAGAGAAGTCAGCTCTAATTCTTATTACTTTTCTCCGTTAGGTATTGTTCCCCCCACCCCCCTTCATGGTTGCTTTTAATATAGCTCTTTGTCTTTTGTTTTCAGCAGTTGAAGTATTTTTCTTTATATTTATTCTCATTGTGGATCACTGAGCTGCTTGATAGGTTGATACCAATCATCAATTTAAAAATTTGTTAATCATTATCTCTTTAGTCTTTTATCTGTCCCATCGGTTTCCCCTTTCCCTCTATGACTCCAGTTACATATATAATGTATTTGTTCGTGTTTTTATCTAAGTGCTTTGAAAAATAAAAAACAAAACAGGCAGTTAAATTAAGGAGCATCACCTTGATCTTACCAAAGTTTGGTTTTAGGCTTTGTTTGGATAGTACTCTTTACTTTTGGGGGCACAGACCTTACTCCTAAGGTATGGTTTCTTATTCTTAATGTGTGATCTTTCTAGGGTCTTAATGGAATGCCTTGAGATTTTCACAAATATCTTTCCAAGCCTGCTTTATCAGAGAGTTTCATTATATTGTGTGACTTCTGGAATTTCTCATCTCTCAGCCCTCAGTCAGTACAGTCTACCAGACTCCAGAAAGCCTGCATATGTACATTCTAGGATTTGTATAGGAACCTGAGTAAAACCTCTGTGCCTGTTTCTGAGGTTTATTCTCTTAGCTCCCTTCTCTCTAGGAATCTGTGTCACCAATTCCCACTGCATTAGCAAGCTTGATTCTGATCTCTGTTTTTAACACCAGGCTGTTTCTTAGGCTTAGTAAATCCCTATGCCCTTGGTCTGCCTGGGCTCCATTTCCTCATCGTGAAGTTGTTGTGAAATTGCTTCCAGGCAGAAAAGCTTGTATGGAGTGTACTTTATATGATTTTCCTTTCTTAAGAGTCTCAACCTTGTGTCATATCCAATGCCTTAAGGTGATTGTTTCATCAGTTCTGCCCAGTGTTCTTGTTTTTTATGGCAAGAAGGAAGACCTTATACTAACTACTCAGGAAACTCTTAATTATTTTATAATAATTTAATAAGCACCTATGAACCCACCATCCCCCAAACAAGAGCTGGAACCTTAACATAAATTTATATCTAATCATTTTTTTAACTTCATCTCGTTCCCTTGGCTCTTCTAGTGGCAACTTTATACTGAACCCTACAGTCATCATTGCTTTGACTTCCTTTTAAATATAGGTTTCTTACATGTACGTATTCCCCCTAAAGCGTCAGTTTTATCTTTATGAAAAGGTCTTTTTTTAACTCTATCTTCTGCATTACATCATATTGTTATGGGTGTGGTAGTTCATTAATTTCGATTGCCATACGATATTCCACAGAGTAACTTCATCACGGTGTTTTTGTTTGTTTGTTTGTTTTTTGTTTGTTTGTTTTATTTGACAGAAAGAGAGAGATCACAAGTAGGCAGAGAAACAGGCAGAGATAGAGGGAGAAGCAGGCTTCCTGCCGAGCAGAGAGCCTGATGCGGGGCTCGATCCCTGGACCCTGCGACCATGACCTGAGCTGAAGGCAGAGGCTTAACCCACTGAGCCACCCAGGCGCCCCCCACCTTTTTAAAAAAGATTTTATTTATTTATTTGATAGACAGAGATCACAGGTAGGCAGAGAGGCAGGCAGGGAGAGAAGGGGAAGCAGGCTTCCTGCTGAGCAGAGAGAGCCCAACGCGGAGCTCGATCCCAGGATGCTGGGATCATGACCTGAGCCGAAGGCAGAGGCTTTAGCCCACTGAACCACCCAGGTGCCCCATCCATCCCGGGTTTTTAATACCCTATCCTGCCAATGGGCATTTGGATTGTTTCTAAATTTTCTCTATTGTGAAAATGCTCCTGTGAATATTCTCAGATATATCTCTTGTTGTACATATGTAGGAGTTTCTCTTGGATATATTTCATTCATATGTTCAACTTGAGGAGATAATGCCAAAATGTTTCCAACTGGTTTTTTTAGGCAAAGATAATTCAGTGATTCATAATTGGGACTGAAATGACTCAAAAGCAAAACCTTAATAAGAAAGTTGGACAATTTTAACCATAGCTGTCACTGGGAGGTGCACTTGTTAATTTGTCAAAAACAATCTTAGAATAAATAGATTTTAAATGAGACTGCCCCTACCACAAATTTGTTCCCAACCTTTCCTCTCTCCTTCCATCCCTGTCTTTGTCCTTTCCACTTTCCTTCCTTCCTTCTTCCCTCTTTTTTTCCCTCTCTACCTTAACCCCTTCCTCCCACCCCTCCCATTCCTCCTTCCCTCTTCCCTCCTTCTCTCTTTCTTTTCTTTCTTTCTTTTTACCAAAGAAGGTATGACTCCTCTATATCAGTAAAGGAAGGTCTTTGAAATAGGCAGGACTAGCATGTGTTCAGCAGGCCTTAAAGAACGCAGGGTCTGGGATTTTCGTGGATAAAATCTCCAGATTGCTAAGAAAAACTACGTTGTCTCTAATGATACTAAATTATGTTATTTGGGCTCATTTAGTTCCTTGATGCTGTTGCTTGAGAATTATTTGTTTATTCTCAATTAATTAGTTACCACAATTTCCCCCTTTCTACACACAACTCTATCAGGAATGAATGGCTTCTTGATTTTTATCTCCAGAAACAATACATGCCAGGTCTCTAAAATTTGTTTCCTCATCTGAAGTTGTTACCCTCTTTTTAAACCAGCTCTGAAGAATGTTTCTTTACTTTTTTCCCCGTCTCATATGTGGTAGTTTATGACTTATCTCTTTTATTTGAATGTTTATTGTTAAATGGTGAAAACACTAGACTTGACAATTTTCGTTCTCCATGTAAATCTTCATTATCGGCAGCAAGATGCAAGCAAGTGAATCAGAGTAATATTTTCCATTCCCACAGCCCGATGGTGCTCTCTCTCATTGCCTCTAGCTGCAGAAATGCAGGTGAGCCTTGTTAACCCAATCAGCTAGACGTCTTCTTCCATCAGATCTTACAGATGGTTCGGATGTCTCAGAAGTCTCTTAGCATCTGTTTAAAATCTTCAAACTGCTTTTACCGAATTTGTTTGAGTCCTATTTGTGGTTACACTTGATTATACATCTGTAGACATTTGAAGATTGGCATGAAGAAATGGCTTTATGTCTTGTACTTATCCTATACTGACATTACTTCTAGTGAAGCTATAATTGAAGTGAAAAATAAACAAAAACAGAACCAAAAAATGTACAAGAGTAGTGTATTCAAAGAAATAGAGGTTAATCTCATTTTATTTGAGTTCATAAAATTTTGCACATAAAGCAAGATCCTAGTTTTCTATTGACTTCCATTATATTTACATATTCTATTGATGATAGAATAATGCTTTTTGACTTCCTTCACCTATGGTCAATTGAAAAAAGAACAAAGAGGTAGCTTTTGTTCTGTTCAACAAATAGGAAAAAAAAATAGAAAAAAGAATTGAAGAAAATATACCAAAATATTAATAGCAAATGCCTTGGGTTTATAATGAAACATAACTGAAAAATAATGTGACAATGAATTTTATGAAAATTAAATGTAGTAAAAGATATATAAAGTATTTAGAACATGGCCTGTCAAGTAATGAACACTAAGTAAAATAATAAAAATTACTTTTATTAATTACATCTTCTATTCAAGATTTTACTCTGAAAGATTCTTTGAAGTCCAATCTCAGGTCAAAGGGTATCAACTGTTCTAAGACTCCCATCATTGCTAAATTGCTTTCCTAAAAGGTTAAACTAATTACATTTCCACAATGAACATAGGAAATTGCTGTTCGTAAATGGCATTGGTTACTTTCAGATTGTCATATGTTTAATTTCATAGGTTGTTATGTAAGTTGTTAAAATATGTATAAAGACATTTACCCATCTATATTAATTAACCAGGGCTGCCATAACAAAGTACCACAGATTAGGTGGCTTAAAGAGCAGGCATTTTTTCTCTCAGAGTTCTGGTGACTAGAAGTTCAAGATCAAGGTATCAGCAGGTTTGCTTGGATTGTAGGTGCTTGCTTTCTTGCTGTGACCTCGTAGTCTTTCCTGTGTGTGTGTGTGCGCGCGCATCCCTGGTATCTTTCCATATGTCCAAATTTCCTTTTATAAGGTTACCAGTTAGATTGGATTAAGACTCTATTCCTAAATCAGACATTTCTACTCTGGCAGGCAGTCATGTGCTAGCATGCTGATATTAGTGGCATTAGTGACATAAGGCTGGTCAGAAGGAAACATAATGGTTAATTAAGTGAAAGAGGAGTAGATACGTGGATCTGAATATACAGTGTGCAGAATAAAACAAAATACAAGAAAGAACAAGCAGATTCATAGTCAGAAAGGAGTTCATAGCCTCTGCAAGGATGTCTGATAGTCATTTTCCTGCCTTTGATGGGCTTGAGACACTGGGCCCCAAATATGTTTCTATTATAGCAAGAGTAGTAAAAGGATTTGATTAAATCAAGTGACATAAATGTTATTTTCACTTCACATCAGAGTTTGGTATGTTTTTGATGCTTTTTCTCAATTTAACATTTACTGCTTTGCTTCTTTTCCTCTTTTTCCTAATTTGCTGTCACGTACACCATTTGAAATATTACCTGGCTTTTTTTCCCCCCACAACCTCTTTTGTGCAGATTCTTTTCTGTTTGTTTTTTTTTTTTTCCACCTTTACTGAGAATTGTGCAATCTTAGACAAAACCTAGCTTTATCCTCTGATTTTAATCTAGAACCAATTTAAATCTGGAACTTTGGTGTAGGTATGAAACTTTGCTGAGTCTTTTTCTAGGACACTGAGTACCATAATTTTCTTCCTGTGACTGGTTAAAAAGCATCTATTTTAAACAAAGGCAGCTATCAAGTACTTTTTATTTTGTCAACTAATGTTTATTAACTATAATTTGCCAAGTGCTTTAGAGTCTACCAAGGGGGAAGGTAGTGAAAGAGGCAGTTGGTCTCCAAGGTCTCTGTGACAGGTCAACTCACTGCAAGGAGACCATGCGTCCAAAAGAACCATTCTTAAAGTAGGATTTTGGTCTCACCTTGGTTCTGCCCTCATTGAAAAGTCACTGGAAGATGACTGACTCTCATTTCCTTTTTAAGTTTATGTGGAGTCTAGGGGCTGAGGACCAGAAGTCATATCTTGACACCTAATTAAATTTAATGTATATGTCTACTTTCTTCTTGCTGCCTTGCGATTGAAAAGTCTGGCTCAGACTTTTAGAATTTATGATAAGAATTAAAAAGAGAAGAGTATCTTAGTACAAGTTGCCTAGAAACAGAGCCTGAAGTCCAGAACCTGACAGGAATTCAGGTATGTGTATTTTATTGAGTAAGTGCTTTTCAAGGAAAAAAAAAAAAGTAACAGGGAATGAGTGAAGCAGGACATGGAAGCGCTAGTCAAGGATGTGGTCTCAGGTTAAGTCTAATCATGGCGGTGGGTCTCTTGAGTATGAGTCATTCCTTGGAGTTTTTGCTTCTATCCATACACTCCTACCTCGTTGTGTGAGAGTTATCCTGGGATTATTAAGAGATATCCCTGGTAACCTCCTGGGTGAGATGTCAGTCATCCTTTGAGAGCATTTCTTTAACTAATGGGGGTTCCTGTGAACACCTAGCAGCCAACACTCACAGCAGCTGGAAAGTGGGTGCCCTGGCCTGGGAAAGGGGCTGCCAATAATGTGTACTCTAGTCTACCCCTTGCACCATTGGGAGCCATTTGCCTCTGCCACATACGTTTACTCCATTCAGGCAAAGGTCCTCCAGAATTCTGTGTTCACAATTTCTCTAAAAATTTACTTGAGGAGTGCTAGTCCATGACTACTGCAGTAACCCTGTGGCTGTAATTGACACTTAACAACTTCTTCTCCCCGATTCCCCACCCCAGCCCCCATCCTCTTATTGGTCTAAGTGACTCATCTGCTAGATAAACCCTGACCCTCATCACTGCAGGTGCACCTTAGCACCATGTCCTTATGATGGATTCCCCCGATAATGGCAGCATGACTTGCAAATAACAAGAGACACTTCAGTGGATAGCCTGAATGTCAAACACGGGCTCCTTACCCATTTGTAGCAGCCATCTTACCTCCTTACAATGATCAGGGCCAGTTGCTCCTGCCAGTATGATTATTCTTTTCTGGCACAAGAAACACAAAGTGACGAGGCAGTAGCTGTCACTTTGCTTATATGTTCCTGATGCAGCATTCCCTGTTTTGGGAATCAGGATCTCTAGACCCATAGAGCCTGAAGCATCAGTGTGATACAAATTTCCCAAGTTGATAACTGGCACTCATGGTTAGTGGGCCATCCCTTGGTTCCCGGCCTGTGTATTCTATCTCTCTAGCACAACAACATATGAGAGCCAGTAACTGAAGGAGTATCCCATTTCCAAAATGATAGTGTCCCTTCTTTGCAAGCTGTCCACACAAGCTGGGGGCTCAGCTACATGTTTAAGAGAACATGCCACTGCTTTATCAGGCTGAAAGAGTCTGGATGCCATAGTATGTGTTAGGATCAATGGATCCCATGATTGACTGATGTCCTTACTGCCTTAGCCTTCCAAAGGAGGGCTCCAGAGGAGGTCTAAGTACATTGGTCAGAAGTACATTCTGTAGTTTTCCGTGTAGGTCAAGCAGGCACTCAGTACATGTAAAGTGGTACCTTGCTGAGGCACTTTGGGCAGGAAAGGCAAACCCATATCTGAACACCTGTCTATCCCCATTTAAGTGAATTACTACCCTTACAGGGTAAAAGGTGTCTGATGTAGTTACCTTATTAGCAAACTTTTTGTGGTCTTTTTGAAAGATGGAGAGGTCAGACACTCAGCAGGAGCAGTAGCTTTATTAGTCAGGGTGAAAGTAGAATATGCTGTTGGGGACATGAATAGCTTATATATCTGCCACCATAGCTTTATTTCACTTACGGGGTGGTTGGGTAGGGTTGGTGAGGACAGAGGCTGCCTGACATCTCATGGCCAATTCATTGGTCACTTGGTTATTTAGAGCCTCTTTCGAGGCAGATGTTCTGTGGCACACATACTGTGCAATACCGAGGTCCACACACCGTCAGCCCACTCCAGTAGGTCCACCCACTTGTGTCTTTATTGGAACTCCTTGTCCCAGATCTTCCAGTCTTGCTTTTTTTCTGGTCCCTGATTAGTCATCTAAGCTATTCACCGTTATCCAAGAACCCATATATAGTTTTTTCTCTGCACACAAAATAGATAATCAGGTGTACTCTCTGAAACCCAGTCTATTGAGAAGATTTCTCCTCATCACTGCTTTTCAGGGCTAACCTTGAATGGGGCTGAGGTCTAGCAGCACTCCATTTTTAGCTTGTACTTACATACTGAGCCGGCCCATTCATGATCTAAGCTCAGCCTTTTTCTTTCTTGGATATGAACTTCAGAGGAAGCATTGATGGAATGGTGTTAAGTGACTTGATAGACTGTGCCATCTATTTGGACAAGCATATTTGTTGCCTCTGGACCCATTCAACCCAATCCCAGATGAACTGTTTTCATTTTATTATGGAATGCTGCTGAACGTATCTGACCTTCTGATTTGGTGTTCTCATGATGGACTCTTCTGGATGCATGGTGGCTTGATGTCCCAAGGTCAGATGTACCATCTCAACCATGAAAGAAGCAGATTTTAGTAGTTAGTGTTTAGTAGTTAGTGTTGGCATGGCCTTGTTTCAGAATCCTATGGATTTGTATTTCAGTTCTCCTCTTGGGGCTTTCCAGAGACTCCACATGGCTTCTTTGTCTATTACCATTCTCCCTAGTACCATGGATAATATGGGGTTGTAAAACAGCCAGGATCCATTGCAGATTGATTTATTCCATTCCATTCCATTCCATTCCATTCCATTCCATTCCATTCCCTCCCCTCCTTCTCTCTTTCCTTCCCTCTTTACTTTCTTTTTCTTTTCCTTTTCTTCTTTTCTTTCTTTCTGGGCCCTACTCAAAATAATTGGCCATTGTCTTCTCCACCAAAGTAGATCAGAGGAGTATTCTCAAGTACAGAATATGTTGCCTTCAAAACCCAAAGAATCCTAACAAATTTAGGATCCTAACAAATAGGCTGTTCTCTTAGTATTTGGAGGTACAAAGTACAATCAACATTCCTTTAGGTTGGAGATGTTGTGGCATGTTCCATACCACTGAATCTTAAAAATATAAACTTTTTGAAATTTATTTCTCATTCCCCTTCTGGAGTGCATGTGCCTTACTTTCAGCTTGCTGTTCTGGTCATGTTAACATGCTATTATCAACGTAGTGGACCAAAGTGATGTTCTATGGAACATTTAGATAGCAGTGTTCCTTCCAACTATATTATGTCATAAAGCAGGAGAACTAACATATCCTTGGAGCAAGTCTGTGAATATATACAGCTGTTTGACCTACACGAATGTGAATTGCCTCCAATCCTCCTTTCCGATGTTGAAAAGATACTTTCACCAAATAAATAACAACACATCACATACTTAAGAGCATCATTATCATCTCTAGTAAAGATACTGCATTTGGCCCAGTATTTGCAGCTGGGGCTGCTACTTGGTTATGCTTATGGTTATGCTTATGTGGTCATCTTCCATGGTCCATTTGGATTTGCAAAGGCCAGACTGGTGAATTCAGTGGAGATGTTATAGGGACCACCGGAGAGGCATCATTTAAGTCTTTGCGGGTGGCACTAATCATTTTCCTGAGAAGGCCAGTCGTTTTTCATTTACTATCTGTGCACTGGTGTTGTGGTGGCAGGTACTCTCCAGGTTAAAAAAAATGTTACAGTTCTGCCAACTGCATTCTGACTGCGTATTTGGAAATCAGGGAAATAATTGGAATCAGTGGACCTGGATGGGTCCACTTTGAGATAGGCATAGGCTGGGACTCCATTTATTGTATGCCTTTCCAAGCTCCTCCTCTTATTGGGAGTATGTATGAAGGTGATGATGGTGCTTTACGTTTCTGGATGTCAGTGTCCATTTGGATTCTGTATCCATCCATCCAAAAGTCTGGATATTCTCCTTTTGTACCATCCCCACTGACACTAGAATACTAGCCCAGAATTCTAATAGCATCTTCTACCTTTAGCCTGGGCCTACAGAGGACAGTCATCAGTAGTTTCTTACATGTGCTCATGTTCCTTTTGCCAGCATATTTGTACCAACGTGGTAAATGGAATGTCCCTTATGTTCTCCTGAGGAATCTAATCAGCTAGTGTGTTTTCCAGTGCCATACAGCAAAACTGTTCTCGGATATATACTTCATTAAATCTTTTGATTTTTCCCTTGACAATTTTCCAGGATAATACTGGTGTTTCTACTTGATTTAATAGAAACCATCACTTTTTAAGCTTTTGGGAACTATGTGATTGCATATTAATACCATCTGCTGTGGACCTTGCCAGAGTGTTAAAATCCTGTCTTATCTAAATCTCTTATCCAGCTTTACATTTGGCCCTCTTTGACCCAACACTTTTAGGATTTACTGCCAGTCCTACTCTCCCAGTTCCTATTGGTATGCATTAACCAGGTTCTGTTTTGGTGTATAATCTCTTTTAATTCTTAGCAAAGTCTAGGACTTTCTCAGTTGGGTTATGTTAAGATTTGACCTTGTAGATCAGTTTGCCAAGAGGAGAGCTGGAGGCCAGTCCCTAGGGAGGCCAGTATAATCTTCTTAGTCACCTGGTTCATTTGAGCCTTTGGCATAATCTTCAATCAAGGGGTCCTCCATCTTCCGATAAGGGGAGGTGGGAGTAGGTTACTTCCATAGGCCTAGGAGATTCAGGGGGAACTGAGTCTTGAGAACCTCATGTGATCCACCTGGATGGCCCCATCTCAAGCCTCATGTTCTTATTGCTACTCTGTCAAGGCCTCACTGTGACATAGATTTGCCTAGGCTGAGAATTTAGCCTTTTGTGATGTTCTTTTTACATTTATAATTAAATTCTGTAACTTAATTATATTTATTAGTCTTTAGCTTTGTCTTCCTTCCGGCTTTATGAGCAGAGGTCATTTAAATGAGAACAGAGAGGCTCTTTGACTCACACTTTGTTTTATATTGATAACCGACTACCCCGAGCTTGTCATTTTTTAATTTTCAATGCATATCTGGCATATAGCAACAACCTTCCAGTTCCAATCCTTACAATTACTGTTTCTCCTATACTTCTCAAATGACGGAAATGTTACATGATCCAGTGTATCCTTTCTACT
Source organism: Mustela erminea (assembly GCF_009829155.1). Classification (NCBI taxonomy): domain Eukaryota; kingdom Metazoa; phylum Chordata; class Mammalia; order Carnivora; family Mustelidae; genus Mustela; species Mustela erminea. Next base: position 51,623,217 of record NC_045629.1, read on the forward strand.
TATAATCTATCCTATTTTACTACAGGTGAAAATTTTAACAACTGCATTACCGCTGCATGTCAGGGACCATCAATATTCCACTTAAACCAATAACAAATTACTCATTTCTCTTTGGCCAATGAGTTATCCAACTTCAAAATCTCTTTGGGTCTGTCTCTTCAGCTCACTCCTGGTATTATTTTAGGTCTAGTTTTTTTAGACGCAGAGCTTGAGACAAGGATTTCTGGGTATGTGATTTATTGAAGCACTGTTCTTCGGTAAAAACCTTTAAGGGGGTTATGGAAGCAGGATAGGGAAGGGGAGAGAGCTGAAGAAGAATTGGTCTCAGGTAAGGTCTAGCCATGCGTTGATCCTGGTTGTATGTATGTATGGGAGGGTGTGTGTTTGGAGTCTCGGATCTCAAGTATAAATCACAAGGTAGGGTTTGTCCTTTGAGGCAAGAGTGGCAGACTTTGGTGTCCCATATCAATAGGTCATGGGCTCTGGGTCATGCCTGGAGAGGGAATGGCAGTGCTCCTTTCCAGGGAAGGTGACTTATGTTAGTTGAGGAGGGCAGTTCACTATGTAGAGTCTGCTTCTCCCCCTCTCTCCTTCTTTGCTCCTTATCCCACTCACACACGTGTGCACACTCTCTCTCAAATAAATAAAGTCTTTAAAGAAGATTAGCTGTTTTGTCTAAAGAAAGAGGAATTTTTTATATATTTCATAAAGTAGTTAGTGAGAAAAAATGTTGAAAAGAAAAACGATCTAAATATGTGTTTACATCTAACTTTACTAAAGAGGATGAATGTAGAAAAAGACAAGTAATTAAATGGGTTGCGTACTGCAAAGATAGCCATAGTTTAATACTGGGAAATTTGCCAGTATTTTATCTAACAGGGAATTAACATTTTTTTTTCTTTTCACTCACTGTTCCAGAAACTTTTCTTTATACTTGAAGATAACCCTACTGATGATGTGTTCACTATTTAAATGTATTTATTCAATACATACATTTGACTACATACTACACAACTGGAAAAGTTTTCAAGATTAGCATCTATAACTTCGATTTGTAGAGCAAAAGAATAAAATGCTATCACATTTTAAGAAAACATTTTGATGAAATGGGTATATAATATTAAAATATAATATATACTTGATACTGAATAATTATTATGATTATATAATTATATATAGTATAATTATAATTATATTATAATCATATAATGATTGTAATGATTATAATATATACTTGATACTGATAATGAATTGTCAACAAAATTCTCCTCCTATTGCGCTTGGGGTCCGTAGGACATCAACAGCTCAGTAGATTTCCTTTGGTGCTTGTGCCATTTGGAGTCCTGTTACAGTGGCTGCTAAGTACACTATCTTGGAGGAAAGATCATCTTCCAGTGTATCTCCCGGGTGCCTCTTTAGTTTTCCAATGAATGCCAAAGACCAAATGCTCTGGTTTTTGGTGGCGGGTGAAGGAATCAGAAGCACACTATTATGATCTTTTTATCTTTTGTAACCCTCTATTCTTTCTGCATGACTATGACTTCCTAATTTACCTTCCATGTATATTTTCTGTTAACAACTCTAAGGGAGCAGAGCTAAGGAAGTAGGCTTGGAGTTTAGTAGGTAAGTCATATATTTTTAATGTGAATGATTGAAATGTACTGGATCTGCCCTGTTGCACATAATCTTCTTATCTGAAAGTATATTTAGAATCCTATATTTTTTCTTATCTAGGAGCTACTGCTAGATAAGGCAGCTAATTCTTAAGTATAAAGTGTATTAATGATATATTTTTCTATATTAAATCTGTGATGTCTTTAGGGGCAAGATTTTGGTAACTTTTAGATAAATGTTAAAGAACATTCTAGTTATTTATTCACTGTATCAGAATTTTGGAAAATCAATTTCTAAACTCTCATTATACTTTATAGCTTTACATTATAAATTGCTCACTGTCATGCCTGATGGGAGTTTTTGCATTTAGACATAAAGGGAAAAGTGTCCAAATGCATTCTTAATACCTCTTAATACTCATTTAAAGTTTCCTTCTTTATGAAGTAATATGGTAGATTAAAAAGGAAATAAGAAGTGCATAGTCATAGTCAGCAGTTATAGGTAAGTTTTCTTACTGATATTTTTTAGAGCCAAGGAAATTGGTTTTAAAATGGTTGTGAATTTTCTATTGAGGTTTGTAATATATTTGAAATAAGAATTATAGTCTATTTGTTGTTATCTGTAAAGTTGCCCTATGATTTTGACAATCCAAAAATATTTATAATGACCTATAAATTAAGAAAAAAATCTGATAATGTTATGGGGATGAGTCCTTGAAAAAAGAGTGGGATAATTAATTTAAGAAAAATAATGTAAATAAAAAAATTATATTCTACAAAGATAGAACAATGAACTTTCAGATATGTGACTAACAGTTGAGTATGTTTTCTTCATGTTCAGAATATAGATTGATTTCAATATTATTTCATTGCTAGCCACAGGTCAGTTGTGTGTATGTATGTATATATGCCTGTGTGTATATGGTGCTTGTGTGTATGTACATGCATAATCATGCAACCCAGAAGCTGAAGATTCATAGAATGACATATATTTGCTCTTAAATAAATAAAGCCAAAGAAATTATTTACAGTGATGTCCAAAATGGGACTTTATAATATAGCATTTCATTTTTCTGTATCTAATACTGATTGTACTGTAAGGACAAATAAAACATGAAAATGTAATTATTTCATGATTCAGTACCACAAAGAGCCAAGAAAACATCAGAGGCAAGTACTCCCTATCTTTCCTGCATAGGTGCTACAAGGTGATATTCAGGCAGACTGTTACTGAGGGTATTTAAGGCAGTCTTCCACTGTGGTTTCTGTATCCTATATCCCCTTACTCCCAGAAAGGATACTATGGTTCCTAGGTCCCCTTACTCCAAGAAAGAATGCTAATGACTTTTTTTCCTCCAAAATGTTATTTTTGAGACTGAAGAGGTGTCCTTGACAATAGGACAGTGGTTGCAACTTCCAGCGAGACTAGATTGTGTGTGTTCCTTACTGCATAGTAGCTGGTTGGTATGAGCCCAGTCAGCATTAATAGAACTGGGCAAAAAGCAACTGGTTAAAGAAGATAGCATGAAAGAGTAGCAGTGGTCTCACATAGGGACTGGGGAATAATTTTAGCACTTGGGTTATCAATGGATGAAATACACATGAAAAAGAAAAAAGGAAATATGCACAAAAATATTCATTTGAATTTTGAAAGACCGTAGGTAGTGTTATATTAGTAATATTTTAATTTTGTAGTTCACAAAATATTCTGACATACAAGTTTTAATTTACTAACACGGCACATAATAAGTACAAAACTATATTTTATATGTGACTGCATTGGAAGGAGATTCCAAAATATTTTTTATTCAGAAGAAATTGTCATGTCTGTTTCACAATAATAATTTTCAGTTGTAACTGATTAATTTGTTAGGACAAGTGCACATGGCGATTTGAAAAGAAGTGATAAGAGTTGTAAAAGAGGACACAAGAAATTTGAAGACCTTTTACAGCTTAGTGGGATATATCTGAAAGCATTCATTTTTAAATAACCAAAACACTGATTCTACTTAATGACAAACATGGTGTCTATCTAATGCTAGCTATAATAAATAGCAATTAAATATTTCCATTAATTATTTGATATACCATTTTTAAGTTGGTGACATAGTATGGATAAATTAGGCCTCTCTTTTAAAATATATATATATTTGAATATAGTTGACCCCAAATTACATTCATTTCAGGTGTGACATGATTCCACAAATTTATGTATTATGTGACACTTAACCATAAACATATGTACCCTGTCACCATATGTGACACTATTACAATATCATGACTATATTCCATATGCTGTACCTTTTATTCCTATGATTTATTCATTCCATAACTGGAAGCTTGTAGTTCCCACTTTTCACCCATTTTGCCTATTCCTCCATCCCCCTTCTCTCTGGCAACCATCAGTTTATTCCCTGTTTTTATAGGTCTGATTTTGCTTTTTGTTTGTTTATTTGTTTTTAAAAAGTTCAACATATGAGTGACATCTTATGGTACTTATTTTTCTAAGTCTGACTTACTTTGCTTAGCATAAAACCCTCAAGTCCATCCATATTGTCTTTTTTATGGCTCTGTAATACTCCATTGTAAGTACATACCACATCTTCCTTATCCATTTGTCCACTGACAGACACTTAGGTTGCTTCCATACCTTGGCTATTGGAAGTAATGCTTCAGTAAACATAATTCTTTTCAAATTAGTATTTTTGTATTCTTTGGGTAAATACCCAGTAGTGGAATTAATGGATCATATGGTATTTCTATTTTTAACTTTTTGAGGAACCCCCATTCTGTTTACATTCCCACCAGCAGTGGGTGAGGGATCCTTTTTCTCCACATCCTTGCCAATACTTGTTTTTTTGTGTCTCTTTTTATTTTAGTCATTCTGACCAGTGTAAGGTGATATCTCGTTGTGGTTTTTGATTTGCATTTTCTGGTTGATTAGTGATGTTGAGCATCTTTTCATATTTGTGTTGCCCATCTGTAGGACTTCTTTTGAAAAATGTCTACGTGTTTCTTCTGCCCATTTTTAGATAGGATTGTTTGTTTTCTGTGGTGTTGAGTTGTGTATGTTAATTATATATTTTGGAGATTAATCTCTAAATCTAAAGCTTTCCAAAGAAGTTTAAGCTAGGTTTTTTTCCCTTTTTGATACTCATATAATACATAGAGACATTCAGTGTCATTACATTAACCTTTACGTTTTTTCCCTCCAAATCTGAAGACTGTCTTCAGAGAAGTTAGATAATAGCTAACAGAGTACTTTATACTGCTGTGTGGTATACAATTTTACTCAGGGGAATTCGTGACTATTGATTCTGTTACCAAACTTGATAGGTAAAGAAATCAGGTAATGAGTTACTTACTAATATATGAGTGCAAGCATTGGACATATGTAGCATTTATTGAAGACTCCGAGAACATAGCTAGTGTCTCAGAATCTTTCATTGAAATATATTCTTATTTTGAAATGGATAGGATAGGACACTTCCAATTTGTTGAAATGCTTTCTTAAAATCGTTTGTGTATAACCATGATCACTTCTTTTCTTTTCTTGTCATTATTCTTAAGCAACTTTTTGTTCATGTGTATTATAATAAAATTGTTTCTCAATCTTCAACTCAATATTTAATATAATATTTATTTTAAAAATCTTCACTTACTGGTTTCTTTGAGCTATGAATCTTAAGTTTTGCTCTGGGGTATATAGGTTTATTTGAAGATGTGTATTTATATAAGAGTCTGCATTTTGGCCTTTTATTTTCATCTCACAGTTATTGGTCATCAGTTTCCCACCTAAATGTCTGAATGTTTACTATTTTAAATCTTACCCTAAAATTACTATTACGATACTCTGTTCACCTTATTATGTTTAGAATTACACAAATTGGGAAAACAAAAGAACAGATCACAGAGTTATGCAGCTACTTTCGGCAATCTTACTAAGAGCTCTACTGTAGATCCTTTTTTTCTACTGAAGCTGCAAAATGAAAAGCTTATCTTTTCTTGGTAGCTTCAGGCAGCCTCGGGACTCAGTTCTGGAGAAAGAGAAAATGGTCTACTGGTGCAGCTTTCTGGCTTCTCCCTTTTTCCTTCTTGGAACATGCAAGGAATGCCTGAGCTGCAGTAGCCAAAGTCCAGGATTGTGGAACAATACATTGCACAGAGTCTGTTACCTTGTTGGCCTCATTTAGTGCTGTTCCAGTCCTGGACTAACACCTTGTTGGGGACGACAGATGAATACTTCTCCTGTCAAAAATGCTCTTTGATGGATTTTTCTGGGACTTTTAGCCAAAAACAGTCTTAACTGATTATTAGATTAGCTTTTAGAGATGAGCTACAAAAACGTTTGCATGTTCTTGCTAAAACAGGCATGAGACATTGTCCTGGCTAGGTTTGTCTAACCTTCTTAGTATGCTCTCAGAAAACATTTGAAAGATATAATAAATACTACTTTATTAATGTTTTTAATTTCCACCCATGTCTATCACAATGCGTTGTGGCAGTAGGGAATTAAGATATGTATAAAGGAATAAAAACTGAGTGAGGGCACCTGGGTGGCTCAGTGGATCAAGCCTCTGCCTTTGGCTCAGGTCATTATCTCAGGGTCCTGGGATCGAGGCCCGCATCGGGCTCTTTTCTTGGCGGGGAGCCTGCTTCCTTCTCTCTTTCTCTGCCTACTTGTGATCTCTTTCTGTCAAATAAATAAATAAAATCTTTATTAAAAAAAGAGTGAAACAAAATAGATAACGTATTTGGTACTGCTTCTAATAACTTTTTATTAACATATACTTTCTGATTTTAATTTTTAGTATAAGGGTTTATTTTGCCTCTATAATTTTTTACTTACATTAGACTGTACTAGTTTTTTGAAGGAAATTATTTTATACATTAAAAAATAGTATTAAGAAAGTAACTTTATAAGCTTGCCAACTAAAGTATCAGTACATTAAGCTAGACCTACATAATGCTATTTCATTAGAAAAATTAGAACTGAAAGTTTTCAATGCTTGTTGATAGTGTGTATAAAAAAATATTACAGTCACAAAAATCTACCAACTTCTAATATTTCATTCAGGTTTCAGGAAATCTATCCAATACATGAAAACTAAAAAGGAAAAGCGACAAGGATTTATTAGGAGAGCTTAAATCTAATTTTTAAAAAATTACTTTTGAAGGGTCAGAAAGTCATATATTGTATTCAGTCATTAGTTCTATTAAAATCCTTTTAGTATATATTTATATAAGGAAAATAGGTAACATTTGTACATTATTTTTATATGTATATATTCTTATATGAAATATTATTAATGCACAACTTAAATTCTGGAAGAGTACCTTAGAAAAACCCAAATAGTTTAATAGCTTTTCACATTGGTATAATTATATTTGGTTACTAGAAGACCAAAAAGTTCAAAACCCTATTATTTCATGACAGCCAGAAGAATATTAGTTTATAAAATTGCTAAATTCCAGCCCCATAGTAGAAAGTGCGGAAACCTTTGAACGAATGAAAATTGCTGCTGATATTATTATGTTTACCAATTATTAGTTAACATTATTTAACCAACTTTTCTTCGACTGTGTTATGTATTATAAAAAATTTTGGTAGTGGTCATTGGATCCTTTTTACCTTTATTCAATCATAAAGGAAAATGCCCCTTATCTTTTAAATTTTAAAGTAAAAAGGTGAACTTTCCAAGTTGCTTTAATGTTAGTATGCAGAAAAACATTGGATTGTCATATAAAATTAGCAGGACTAAGTTAAGGAAAACCTCAGCTTAGAGGTAACTGGGCTTACCTTAATTCAGAACCTAGTCACTTAAAGTTACCATGATATATCTCTCCTAGCTGGGTAGTATGGTAAAAATTCTGTGGAAAAAAATATGTATATATATATACACACACATATATGTATATATATAACATTAGAGAGCCATCATTTACAACAATATAATATGCAGTATTATAGGATTATAGTAGGGTAGAACTTGAGGGGATCTTCATTATCTACTTTGAATCATGCATTTTACAGAGAAGGAAAAATAAGAGCCATCTGTAAGTATTTTTGTCATTCATACACATGTGAGAATGGGTTCAACCCGAGTGGTTCTTTTTAATATACAGTTGAAATAGATAATCGTGGTTTGAAGAAATTCTCTGTATTGAATAACTTAGATAAGTACTACAAATCATAGCTTGAGATAACCTGGGATATTAAGTACTTGCAATAAGAATTATAGAATTATATTCTATATCGCTTTGGAATTATATGTTATAATTATATATTGAATTATATGTTAGAATTATATATTGCTTTGGAATTATAGACTGAAGTCTAATACAGGCCAAAAAAAAAAAAAAAAAAGCAAAACGTACCCCATCCTTAAACAAAAGTTTGACAGTAATTGAGACCCAGCACTTCTCCCAAGATTTTCTAAAAGTAGATGAACTGGTAGCTGCCTTCAGCCATCAACCCCAGTGGAATCTTTACTTTTCATAATAGAAGAGAGGACTGGAAAGAGGGTAGGGGGAAGAGAACAACCTCAATAATGAATCTGGGTCTCGTGCAGTGTGCCGTGGCTTCTTTTCTCCTTTCCACACTGTGGGAAGGAATATATTATCCCCATCTACCAAAAACTAAGTGAAGGGAATCTCTGAATTATTTGATTAGAGGTTCTAACAGGAAGGGGATAATAACATTCTACTCCCTGGTTAGCTAACTTCCTAGGTAGTAGAGTTATGAATCTATCCATCCCGTGTCTATTTCAACAGAGGAGAAGATAATTGGAAGAAAGTGGGAGTAGGGGTTGTGTGGGCAGAGAACAGCCTGTATTTCCATGCGTGGGGTGGAAAGGAATGTCTAAGCGTATTATTCAGGATTGGCAAGGTTGTGTAGCAGTAACAAGCAACTCTAAAATCCCAGGGATTCATATTAAAAAAAGTTTACTTCTTGCTCTTCTATAATGTGGTATATTGTGGTGCTGTGGATAAAGGTGGTTTTTCACAGTAATCACCTCCCATGCTGTTTAGCTGTACCAACTCTATGACTTTGCAGCTGCACTATCTGGTACATGTGGACAGAGGAAGGGAGATGGGAGAATTGAACATGGTTTTTTTTTTTTTTTTTTTTTTTTTTTTAAACTTCAGCTCACAAATGATACACTTTTCCTCATAGTTCACTGGACAGTATCTATCATTTGGCCTCTTCCATTTAGAAAGGGGATGAGAAGTATGGTTTTCTGGGTGCCCAGAAGGGGAGAAAAATTTGGTATCATAGGACTGTAGCAATGTCCTTCAAGGTAGCTATAGTTGAGTTATTCAGATGTTGTTATGGAATTGGAAAGGTAGATTCAACAGAACATAGTTGAATGCACTGAGCAGAGAAACAGTATTTTCATGTTTATTCTCTGGCAAACTGAGACAGCTCACGAAACTGAACACTTAAAGGGATAGACTATTGTAAGAATATGGGTTCTGTAGTAAAACAAACTGGGCTCACGTTCAGAATGGTTCTGTCCCTCCCTAATTGTTTTCTTGGGTATTTAATTCTTTTTGGCACAGCTATAAGTGGAATTGTTTTCTTAATTTCTCTTCCTGCTTCTTTGTTAGCATATAGAAATGCAACCAATTTCTGTGTGTTGACTTTGTATTTGGCAATGTTACTGAATTCATTTTTTATTTCTGATAGTTTTTTGGTGGAGCCTTTAGGGTTTTGTAAAGTATCATGTCATGACAGTCTAATTTCTTCCTTACCAATTTGGATGCCTTTTATTTCCTTTTCTTGTCTGATTCCTGTGGCTCGGTCTTTCTTTAATTGTTTTCTTTTACTTAAACTCTCTAAATTCCACTTTCCTTATTTATACAAAGAGAATTATAATCAAACTTTCTTCATAGAGTTGTTTGTTCGGAGTAAATGAGGTAGTATAAGTCACCATACATAGTACTGAGCAGATAGTAAGTATTCAGTAAATGTTAATGGCCATTGTTGTTGTTAGGAATTTGGGGGCTTGGGGAGAGCGCGGACAAAGAGGCAAACTAGGGCTAAAAAAATGTTGTGGGGAAATATGTTGGACAAAATTTCAAGTTCAAGTTCGAGTAAAGGAAATAAAATTTGCTTTTTTATTCTGTACTCTCTGCATTGCCAGTAAGCAATAATACCCCAAAATAATGCCTTTCACCATTGAGCACTTATTGTGTTCAAGGCATGGTATTAAACACTGAACATATATTATCTCATTTCATTTTTATTATATTTCCTATTTCCAATAACAGATCAGGAAACTGAGATCACACAACTAATCATAGAGCTAGGTTTAACCCACTGAGCCACCCACGCACCCCAATCACAGAGCTAGGTTTAAAACCAACTTTGCCTATTTTTTTTTAGTTAAAATAATGACTGAATTTTCATTCTTAATAAGCAGCTATGAATATAGTATGATCCAATTGTGAAATAAGACTTATTAAAAAAATTAATTTAACATATAGTATCTCATATGTTGCCATTATAATTAGGCAATAGGTTAAGCATTTAGCAGCAAGCACACTTATTTTTTTAAACCTAATCCATTATTTTTTTAGTTTTTTCTTTTTTTGTTAGTTTTCTTAGCTGTTCAGTTGTTTTTAAGGTTGACAGTTTCCCTAATATCATGTACTTGTTTGAGGAGTGTTTATGAAGCGTTTTGTTTTTTGTTTTCTCATAGCATAGTGTTTAAGGCAGAAGCCTTGGAGCCTGAGGAGGCAGTGTTGATGTCCTCCAGTCAAAGACAACCAGGAACACATCTCTAGTCAAACAAAGTTGGGTTTTATTATTTGCTACAGCAAGAGAGGCCTCACACCTTGTGAAATTGTAGGGTATCTTAGTGAGAAGAGGTTAAGGGAAGATTGTTACAGAACTACAGAGGGTAGTTTGGGGGAAGATTAAGAAAATGGGGGGTGCCTGGGTGGCTCAGTGGGTTAAAGCCTCTGCCTTCAGCTCAGGTCATGATCCCAGGGTCCTGGGATCGAGTACCACATCGGGCTCTCTGCTCAGCAGGGAGCCTGCTTCCTCCTCTCTCTCTGCCTGCCTCTCTGCCTCCTCGTGATCTCTGTCTGTCAAATAAATAAATAAAATCTTAAAAAAAAAAAGAAAAAGAAAATGGGGATCCATGTTGAATTTGGATGCTATTAAAAAGTAGGGGCAGTTTGAGTAGGCTCACTTTTATCTAGGAGGTGGGAGGAATAGAACAGTGCTAGAGTTATTACCTGAGGGAAGCAATAGTTACTTTTGTAGCCAGGGAAAGGGAATGGTTGGTCATTTTGGTTGCCCAGTGTCTTTGCTTTTACATCTGCTTAGACAAGATGATGGCATAGTGTTGTAAAGCCTCGTTCTGTAATAGCCACGGAGAGTCTTTTCAGTGTGACCTTCTGTGGAATTGTTTACATTTACCAGGGACATCCCATAGCCTGATAGCAACTAAGCCAGCCACAAGCTGAGAGCTGTAAGGGCAGTTTTTCTCTTACTAGTTTTAAATTCCTCCTCTGCCATTACTAGCTGTATGATTTGAGGCGAGATAAATAACTTCACAGTCAATCATCAGAAAAATGGGGATGATGGTAATACTGCTTTCACAGGATTATTTTGTAAGGTGAATGTATGGATACACGTAAAATGCCGAGAAACTACCTGGTACATGGTGCTTGGTTGAGCTGAAGTATCACAATAACAATAATAATAATTTATAATACTCTTCATCACACACATTAATTTATGGACGAGTGTATTCAAGCACTCATACGCAGTATAGAAATACAATCCTCCAAGTAGACAAAAATGCTCATGTAGCCAGAACATCTCTTGTTCAGTGATAGAGGAACATGCATAGATTCTTACTGTTCAGTGTCATTTATGAAATACATTTATTCATTGGACAATAAAACACATTTTCCTACAAACCTTTTCCTTTCTATTCTAAATCTATTCATTTAGTTACTCAAGAAATAAAATTCAGTCAATTTTTTTCTTCCTTTTTCCTTACCCTCCTATTCTAATCTCAAAGTTTCACAGATTTAATCTCCTAAGTATATTTCGTTTCATTCCTTCCCACTGCCTTAGTCAAAGACCTCATAATTTCTCACCAGAATTGTTGGAATAATCCAGTTGCTCTTCCTACCACTAGCATTGCTCCTGTCCTTTGTTTTAACCAGATTATGAGTTAACTTTCTAACACAAACCATCCAATGACCTTTTCTTTGTCTACAGAATGAAAGCTCAAAATGCTTCACATGGCACATGAGCCTTTTAAATCTTCATCCCGCTTTGATTTCTGTCCTCCCCTGCCACTTCTGAGTTTGATTCTGCTTTTCTTTTCTACTCAACTGTTTTCTGCGTTTTATTTCTTGGGCCACTTCAAGTTCTTTGGCAAAGAGTTTTGACAAAATGAATTCCAATGAATAAGATGGTATAAAAGGGATTTTACATGATATAAAAATCTAGAATAATGAAAAAATGAGAATAGTTCTTTATTGTGGGTATCTTGAGATAAAGATTCGATTATATAATCTAGTGCCATCTAGTGGTAAGTACTTTCAGTTTTCTCCACATAACCCACTGGGGAACTTCAAACGCAGTATGACAGCCCTTTCCCTGCCTACTGTCAGTGTTCTGATCATTGGATCTTTGAAGATCATACTTACCAAGGTTTTTTTTGAAGTTCTAACATGTTCTGGTTTCATAAATGCTCTTAAATACTGTCATAACTTGCAACTCAAACAAAAGAGTCTTAAACTGGGGGTGGAATGCCATGTTCAACGAATTACAGAGATTTTCAGGTATTATTAAATTGAAACCTCAGGAGTTCATTTTCCTGTTTTAAATTCTTTTGAAAAGTAAAATTAACTCTATAGTTAATGACTGAGGAATTCTTTTACTGTCCCCCACTCCCTCCATTTCTCAAACAATGACTAAGATACTGCTAAATGTCAGGCTCTGTGTTAGGAATTCTTTGCCCTTACGAATTGCAGACGTTGGATAAGTAATGATAGCTGTTGGCTAATTGTTGCACTTTTTTCTAGGTTATTGTTTAGTTGAGCAGTAGGGGATCAGCTGTGGTGAGCACAATCACCTCTCTAAAGGTGGGGGGGAGGGAAACTTGACTTATAACATTTATTAATTTTCATGATGTAAATGACCATGTCCCAACATGGCTGATTTTAAGGTACCAATGTGACATCACTAAACAGAGTTGGGAGGCACCATTTTCAATAGGCTGGTGGCGGTCCACCACTGGATAGTGAATTAGGATCTGTACTATACTATTCTGCCTCTTTCATTTGAAGTCACTCTCCCCTTGGCTTATATTTATTAGTAAACCTGTACAAATTTTCTGTTTCTAGACCTTTCTTACTGTTCAGTTTCTGCTGAAATAGCAGCCAGGTTACTAACGACCCCAGATGTCTTAGAATTCTCAGTAGAGGCGAGTCTTTCTCTGGCCTCCGGTAGCAGTGGGTTTAGCTGTATATATAACCTATAAAGCATAGCCACATGCTTAAATAAAGAAGGAGTTTTATATTTTCTTAAGATAAAAGCAAATCTGGAGATAGTCAGCTCAAGCATGGCACAACTGCTTGAGGAAATCAGCAGAGACCTCTGCTTTTTGTTGTTTGTTTTGTCCTGCCCTGCGACCCACAGTGTGGAGCTCTCAAACTCACAGTTAAAAGAGAGCTGTTGAGTTCAAGGAACAGGACCACATTCCGGTCAAAAAGGAGGAAGGGCAAAGCATGAAAGGTGAATGCCAGCTGACTCCATCTCTTTTCATTAGGAATAAATAGCTTCGTAGAGCCTATATCTAGTCAACTTCTGACTGTTACTGACCTGAACTCCGTCACATGACCACGCCTACCCACAAAAGAGCCTGGCATATAAATATTTTGGACTAGGTACACTGTGGATCTAAATAAAATTAGGATTCTATTTGTAAGAAAGAAAAGAGATTTCGATATATTCGGCAGGCCACCAGCTGTGTCTGCCCTAGTCTGTTTTGCCTTTGGTCCTGGTTCAACCCTAGGAACTCTGTAAACCGATCCTTTCTTAGTGCTACCGCCTCAGTTTACAGTTTGAGCAAAATGTATTTTGAAAGCTAAGTCATGAAGTCCTGTGTTCCACAGAATGGCTTTAACTTAACGCAGTTCTGGGCTTAACTGGTAGGTAGGGTACCCTTCTTTCTCCCTCCTACATTTGCTTCCATTGGAGAGAGCTGCACTAGAATGTTCCTGGCTCCCTTTGACTCCCTGTTCCACTCTGCCTTGGGGTAAAGGAAGTAAGCATCAGTAGCACTTTCTCATTTCTCTTTCTCTTGGGAACAAGCTGCGTAAGGGATAGCACACGTCTCTTCTGTTTCTGCCTTAAGTTTTATAGGGGTACGCTATAAAATAGTCTTACCCCAGTGTTGTCTGTGCCCAAATAGGTGTGTGTGTATGATTGTGGGGCTTGGTATTAGAAAATGTGCTTGTACCTAGAGGTAGGCAATTCTCCAAACTCAATTTTACCAGTAATAGAAGTAATATTTCATACTCTGTTTACCTCTTATGTGTGAATTAGCTTAGAAGCTGGGGGTGGGGGATAGCTTAATGTGAATTACTTAAAAAAAGCAGCTTGTTGCTGTTGCTTGACACATGTTTGAGTATGATTTGTTTGGATCACTCTATCGCCTTAATATCATAATTATCATATGAAATTTAACATTAAGGATGCACTCTTATGATTTTTGATCTCAGAAAAGAGTTTGGTTTCATTAAATGACTATTTTTAGTGGAAAATGAGAAGGTTGGTGGGAATGCAAACTGGTGCAGTCACTCTGGGAAACAATATGGAGATTCTTCAGAAAGTTAAAAATACAATTACCTTACAATCCGGCAATCGCATTACTAGGTATTTACCCAAAGAATACAAAAATACTAATTCAAAGCGATATGTGCATCCTGATGTTTATAGCAACATTATCTACAATAGCCAAATTAAGGAAACAGCCCCAAGTATCCACTGGCTGATGAGTGGATAGAGAAAATGTGATACACACACACGCACGCATACGCACGCACACAGTGGAATATTAGCCACTAAAAGAATGAAATCGTGGGGGTACCTGGGTGGCTCAGTGGGTTAAAGCCTCTGCCACTGGCTCAGGTCATGATCCCAGGGTACTGGGATCAAGCCCCACATCGGGCTCTCTGCTCAGCAGGGAGCCTGCTTCCCCCCCTCCCTCTGCCTGTCTCTCTGCCTACTTGTGATCTCTGTCTGTCAAATAAATAAATAAAATCTTAAAAAAAAAAAAGAATGAAATCTTGCCACTTGCAACAACATGGATGGAGCTAGATAGTATTATGCTAAGAAAAGTAAGCCAGAGAAAGAAAATACAGTATGATTTCACTCATATGTAGAATTTAAGAAACAAAGCAAATGAGCAGAGATGAAAAAAAAAAAAAGAGAGAGAGAGAGAGAAGGAGGCAAACCAAGAAACAGACTCTTAACTCTAGAGAACAAACTGATGGTTACTAGAGGGGAGGGGTTGGGGGGTTGGGGATTAAGGAGCGCACTTGCTGTATGTGCACCTGCTGGGTGATGTATGGAATTATTGAATCATTGTATCATACACCTGCAACTAATATTGCACTGTTTGTTAAATAACTGGAATTTAAATAGAAACGTAAAAAATGGGAAACACTTTAAAGAAATTATGTGACTGCAAGAAACCAGAAGGTCCCAGTGTGTTTACTTTTCCCAAAAGAAAAAAACCTGTTTCCATAGAAATAGAGTTCATAGGCATCATGACAGCTGATGAGAAAGTAACGTAAAGGCTTTAGAGTGTGTACCATGGATTCTATGTCAGCTAGAAGATTTCAGTTGCAAATAATAGAAAATTCAGCTGAGCCTGGCTTAAAGAAATGAAGGGGATTTCTTGGTTTACCTGATTAAAAACTCCAGAGGTAAATGTTACTGCCTTTGGGATTGATCTTGAATCTCAGTTCACGTGACTCAAGACCTAATTTCTTTCTATTTTTAATTGTTACTAGGTGTCACTCAGTCTTTATGACTTCATTTTAGGAATATTTCCCCCAACTTGTGAGCCTACATTGATTTCAGTAGCTCTGAGAGTTACAGGAAGCCTCAATCATAAAATAGGAGTCTGTCTCAGTACTGTCTGACAAATCTTTGTAAGTCACTATGATTGGACCCGCTCAGGGTATTGTGCTGGTCATGAATGGGGATGGTACATGCAGGGTCGATGCCTGCTAATCTGGGTGCACCCCTTGGTCAAGTGAGGCCATTTCGATTCAAACCACAAAGCTGAGAGTGAGGAACCATTCCTTCCCTCCCAAGAAAGAAGAAAATCAGCGACAGACGGCCAGCAACAGATATTCCTTATAGTTGTTTCCAGAATACATGTCCTATTTTCTTCATGGAGAAGATTTTTAGTAACCCCCCCAATTCTCCCATTTTTCACTTTTTACCTAACGTATTTTTAGAGGCGAGGCATAAATTAAAGTTTAAAGAAATAATCTCACTATGTGGTATTACTTTCCATCCGTTACTTTAAAATTGCTAAAGAAACTTTGCCATAAAAGTGGCAAAATGCGTAATTTATCTGGAGGCATTTATATTTAAAAACATGTCCACATTGAAAAGAAAGTCCTAACTCCAGCGTCTGATCTGATGACTCATCATCCTCATGGTTTCCGACATGCCTCTTAAATAATATCCCTTTTCCAGTTTGGTATCTAAAAGAGAACATCGTGTTTTAAATATTATGAAACCACACAGAGGCACTTGTTAAAACCTACCAGACTTCTTTCACAAAGCTCAGCTCTAGCAGTGGCTCCCATCACGTTCCGCCTCACGTGATTTGGGGTTGAACTCCAGTAAGCATCAAACTTTTTTGCGGGAGGTGGTGTGGAGTGACTAGTTCTAACACAACACTGGCAGGGGAAATTGGTAGAGGAGTGTGGGACATTTGTAGAGGAGTGTGGAGATAAGCTGATCAGAGACTAAAAGATTTACTGAAGGGAGAACTACTTCACGGAAAGAATTATTAAAAAAGAGGATGTATTATAGAATGCTCTATGAGGAGCCATGTTACCTTCTTCAAGTCCTCAGTCCCCCTTCCTTAAAATTTCCATTCTGTTTTAATATGTTTATGGTATCGATGGACAGGTTTGGGGCAAACTATCTCAGACTGGGCATGGAGTGAAAACAGGGGTACTCTGAGATATAATTGTTTAGTATATTCAGCCACTTTTGAAGACAATCTACTAAAGATTCCATTTCATAGTATTTCACTTAAAGTCTTAAAGTGTTAAGAAACTAAGAGTACCTATCTTCCAGAGAATACACTGCCTATGTAAACAGTGGGGCTGACCGCTGCATCATTTGGAGCAATGCAATATTGCTGTAGAGGGCCAAGGAACTCCCAACAGATCATGCCAGCGTGCAGGAGTTAGGTGCTGTTTTCTTTGAGAAAGAACATTCTGTTAACGGGAAGATAAATCAGGTTTCTTTCCTTGGTTTACCTGTCAGATCTGAAGGTGAAGATCATGCACAAATAATTTGTGCCTGTTTCTTTAGCCTTGTGTCAAGATAACAAGCTGTGTGTGTCTACTTATTGGCACACGAACACCCAGGAATTGAACCGGAAATCTTCTGTAACCTCAAATATTGGTATAATGACGGCTCCCACATTTACATAAAATGTGTTTTGTGTTTTTGTCTTTGTTTTTATTTTGTCATGGTGGTTTCTCTAGACAGTACTGTAGTATTGAGTTGGTTATCATCAGTTCTCTTCCGAGAAAAATCTTGTTTGGCAAGAGCTTCCTTTGTACCTGTCACTCTAAAATAATTCGAGTGAGTGGTTTTCTCATGTGGGTTGGTGGCAGGCTACTTGACAGAACGGTAGCTCTGGGTTTTAAGGATTCTTCCTGTTCTGCTCTCAGGAAGCGGCCTGTTGGTTGACTCCTCACCTCTCCCTATCTGCCTATCCCTGTAGTTTTCTCTGCATTTCTGAAAATGTCACTTAAATTCTCAGATTGCTCTTACAGACCAACAGAATTGCACAGAAAGAATTCAGTAGTTGGGAGAGTGAAGAGGTGGATGTTCTTAAAATTCACCCATCAAAGGCACATCTTTTACTTGTTCCCTTGGGGGTGGTATTTTGGGTAATTTGTGAGTTTATTTTTTAAGGTAAAATACAAAAAAGGGAAACAAAGAGTGTGGGTTTTGGATAACCCTTTTACATTTCTATCGTAAGTAGTTTGGTCAAATAAGTCAAATGATATATATTTTTTAAAGATTTTATTTATTTGTTTGACAGAAAAAGAAAGATCACAAGTAGGCAGAGCAGCTGGCAGAGAGAGAAGGGGAAGCAGGCTCCCCCGCTGAGCAGAAAGCCCGATGCTGGGCTTGATCCCAGGACCCTGGGATCATGACCGAGCCGAATACAGAGACTTAACCCACTGAACCACCCAGGCACCCCAGTGATATTTATTTTTATCATAGTGTAAAAGTACCTTGCTTCTGTAGCTTTATTTGTTTATTCAGTAAAAGTTTATTGAGTATATACCAGGTGCCAGGTATTCGGTGATTGAGTGACCTAGAGCAGTGATCCTCCCTCTAACCTGCGAAATGTATGTAATAGGAGATAGTAAACATGACAAATAAAACATATACCATAATTACAAGGCGATACGTGTTATGAAAAAGATTTTTAAAAATTAAGTGGGTTTAGGGGATTGGGATTGGGGGTGCAGAGGCTGGAGACAAATCGAGGTATTAAATAGAGTGCTTAGGGGAGGCCTCCTTGAGAAAGTGAGATACGAGGGACAAATACTTTGTCTACTGACAAAGACCAGGGGGTGTGTGCTGATCCATGGAGGAGCCGCATTCCAGGTCGAGGGAGCTGCCAGAATGATAGTTCCAAAGTGAGAAAATTCAGGGAAGCCATGGTGGCTGGATCTGAGTGAGCCGGCAGGGACCGGTAGGAAGTGATGGGTGTCAGCCTTGTCAGCTAAAATGGGGAATTACTGATGGGTTTCAAGCATATCTGACTGACTTTCTTTCTGCTGTGTTGACGCTGAAAGGAAGGGGGGAGAGTAGACGCAGAGAGACCGGTTAGGAAGTTTTTACAGCGATTCCCATGAGGAATGGTGGTAACTTCTTCAGGCGTGGGCCAGAGGAGGCAGTGAGATGGGGAGAAGTGTTTGGGTTCTGGATCTATTCTGAAGGTAGATCCTATAGAATTTCCTCATCAATGGGTCAAGCCGTTGGGAGGAAAGAATTACCATGAGCTGTGACGGAAGGCGCTGCTTCTCCTTAAACCTGCTTGTCTCTATTTCCTGTATCTTAAAACACTGTGTGATTCTTTTTCCCTATAAGGAAATACTTAGGATGAAAATTAATTACATGCGCGTTTGGTTTGCACATAAGCAGCATCTATTTTTTAATCTGACATTTATTTCTAGATGTGTTTGTGTCCTTTTGTAGGAAGAGATTTCTCTTCTCTGAGTAACTATTGTTGTAAGCCCCAATCCAAAAATCCCCAAGTTGTCTTTTTTGAACAAGCAGAAAAAGGAGAGACTGCAATAGGTGTATTAAACCAATAATTGCAGTTCAGTAAAATGTTTCGGGGGAGAATGGGATAAAATGACTCTGGGGGCTTTCACTGATGATTATGGGAGAGAGTTGTTAGCTAAATATATCTGTACTTTTTTCTTCTATTTCTTGCTCATTTTACTTCTTTGTATGGTTGTTTTTTTTTTTTTCAATGAATATCATAAGGTTGTTTCTAAGGCTGTCATAAACTCAGCACCTTAAAAAAGGGGAATAAAATCACTAGTTTGAAATTGTCTTCTGGTATAGAATGGTTCCTAGTCTTTGTAGGTTTTGTTTGTTTTGACATGTTTAGGGTTTTTTTTTGGTTTGTTTTTGTTTTTTTGTTGTTGTTTTGGGAGGGATAGTGGCAAGAGGAGAATGGCACAATGGGTTATTATAAGGGAGCATCATTTGTACACCATTTTCTAGAGATTTGAATATCTTCATCCTTAAACTATAAGTTGAAAATATTGTCATGAATAAAATAAAAAATTAAACTGGTATCTGATTTATAGAATCTTTACTTTGTACTTCTGAAGTCAATGGATACTGAAATTATATTTTCATGATAACCTTTTAAATCCCAAATTGGGTTTTCATAAATTTAAATGCATGGGAAGTACTTACCAAAAATTTTTAAAAAATACAGAAGTAAGGTGTTAGAAATGGGGGAAAAAAGTCCTAAAAGCAAAATATACCTCTCAAAGGGTAGGGAGGAGGGAACTGGAGACCTAGAAAGATCAATAAAGACTAAATATGTTAGGAATGACATGAATGAAGGTCTGAGGTGGGAAGGAAGAGGAGCAGTAAACAAGGTTAATGGTGGGGCAGAGGACTGGCCGTGGGGTGTGCGCTAATTTGGGACAATGCTGCCAAGAAAAGTCACGGAAGTGGGAAAAGTGAATGGAAGGGAAAATAAAGAGGAAGCTTAGCTATGATAATATCAACTGTAATCCTGTGTCTGAAATTTTCTGGACTAACCAAAGTATTTTGGCAAATCTTTTTTTGTTTGTTTGTTTGTTTTTCAGTTTGATATTAACTATGGAGTCTAACTGGTTGAATTTTGTCCTTGGTTAGCATTCCTATGAAAATGAGTGCTCTTAAATTTTACTGTCTTTACTATTTCTTATTATTTTATTCTATTTTTTATTTATTACTATTCTTATTCTTATTCTTTACTATTTCTTTTTTTTTTTTTTTTTGAGTGACTGAATAGAGGCATTGAGAGATCAAGTGAGGAAGTGAACAGAACTTGATTGAAATTCAGTGTCTAATGAATTTCTTAGTTCATAGACACACTATTTTTTTTTTAAAGATTTTATTTATTTATTTGACAGAGAGAGAGAGAGACAGTGAGAGAGGAAATATAAGCAGGGGAAGGGGGAGAGAAAGAAGCAGGCTTCCCGTGGAGCAGGAAATCTGATGTGGGGCTCGATCCCAGGATGCTGGGATCATGACCTGAGCCAAAGGCAGATAGATGCTTTACGACTGAGCCACCCAGGCGCCCCTAGAACACACTATTTTTTTTTATTACATTTCTATGGAAACTGGTATTTCCTGTCCCATTGCACCTCTGGGGAAACATTCTCTTTTTAGTGACGATTAAGACACTTACTGAATAATTGAAAAAAAATTATAGATAGATCTGCTACACTATCAACAATGTTTATTGTCACTATACATTTTATAGTGAAAGCAGAGCAATGGACACCAATGGCAAACACAGGGAATTCTGCTATTTTAGTAATACTGTAATTCATGTAGGAGAACGTAGTTGACAAATTTCTCAGTCTGTCCGTTTTAAGTATAGTGCCCGGAAATGCCATGGATGTAGGATGCATTTGGTATTCAGTGTTGTGAGGCACTAATCAGCTAAGTACCATAATCCTCCTTACAGGGTACATTCTTACTTGACCTGGAGCTATATCCAGCCACGAAGCAACGGCATTAAAGAATAACCTTTTTCTTAACAGGCCCATCACTACAGGATTTTATGACTCCACCCATGAACGAGTGTTGTTTTACATGTAATTTTTAATAATTCAGTTTTGAAATAAAATGATCGTAAGCAAGTAGAGAATTTCAAATCAACTGATTAAGGATGGATCCTATGATTTTGCTAGAGCTAGAAGGATTAAATGAAAGCACTGCCTGGCACAGTGTTGATGTATTTTTGTCAACATGATGCTTCATGCTCGACAGATGTGCATTGGTTGAGCAAAAGGTAAAACTATAAAAATGTGTTAGATATTGTGATATGTAAAAAAAAGATTGGTCTTTTTTGGTGAATATAAAGGGTTTGATTTATTAGAAGCTTTTTGTAGGAATTCTATGCATGGGATCTATATATTTCATGTTTTACAGGCTCCTGTATTTCTGTTAAATTCCTGGATTTAATATGTCTTAATTGCTTCATATTTCAGAATTTGATTATGATGTTATTTTTAATCTATATGGTTAGGATTGTGTCATTGAGTTAATGAAGTATCATTTTAATTTATTAAGCAATAACCATGCTTTAAAAAGCTTTTAAAAAGTTGGAGGTTCTTTTTGGATTATTGATTCTTCAAATATCACTTCTATTATTTATAAGTGACGGTCATTTAATGATATCTACTAATAAAGATTACGATTATAGGCTTTTCTTATAGGTAGTACTTAATTGAATTGCATAAAATTTGAATTTGCAGAAATTAGTAATTTTCAAATTCTTTACTTTCAATATCATGATTCTTAAAAATTATATAGGTCTAAAGAGTTAAAAGTACATAAATATGAAAGCTTGAAATTTCCCTGTAACCTTTCAGTGTCCTAATAAGTGTTTTCAAATGTTTTATACTAGATTATGTTTTCAGAGACTTGATGATTATTTTGTAGTATATATAGTCAGTATTGTCGGTGGTATAATAACACAAAACACATAGCATGGTAAAAGTTGTAAATATTAAAATGGAGACTATGGTGAAAACACGATGAATTCTTATACAGCACGTAAATTGAGCCTGCCTTTGGGAAACTGTTGAAAATGACTTCAATTGGAAAAGTCTTTTTATTTGGAGTTTTTCTATCAGTCAGTCTGATTTTTAGACATGGAGCTTTAAAGAGACTAATGGGTAGAGTTTTTTGCTCAAACTATTATGTCAATCAGAATACCATTTAAAATGGAGTGTTAGGTGTGAAGTAAAGGTAGAATATTTAGGAATAGATTGACTAGTGCATATGACTAAAAAATGATAAGCAATGAACAGAAATGCTACAAATTAAGATACATTCACAATATTTCTGAATGTGATTTTCTATAAACTGGTTCTGGGTAAGACCCCTCTAATATGGGAAAAGAGAAAATAATTGTAACAACCTAGATTTCTATAAAAAAAGGTAAGGTGAACAGATATGAGATGAATATAAAGTGAATGCAAATATAGGCTGCTATTGTTTTATCAGGAATTGGGATTGACTGATGCATAGGAGTAAAAAGTAAGGAACTACATAACATCACCAATACATTTTATTCTAAAGAAAGACATAATTTTGGACTCTGCCTCTTATTTTCTCAGTGTCTTTGAAGGAGTAAGCAAAATATAACATCTTAGGTGAAATGCCCCATTCTTCTGAATTATAACTTAAGGGTAAAATACTATTAAATGCGTTATGATTTCTTCGAGGATTGTATAATATATCATTCAGTTCTTTACCAATTAAATGTTTTCCACCTAATAATAATAAAAAATGCCAAGACTTGCTTACAGAGGGCAGTAGGAAAGGTAGAGATTAGAGATACAGTACTCGAATTTTCATGGGTTTTCTCCAGGTCCTGAAAAAAATATAGTGTCCAAAAACATGGGGTTTTAATTTTAAGGAGAGTATATATTAAATAATTCATGTTCTAGCTGGCAAAATTATTGGACAGAATATTTTAATATTTTGGAGTAACTGAGAGCGGATTCTTCGTTGTTTGATAAGAATGGTCATAGAATAAAATCTTGCCTTGCTCCTAGCATAGCTTTGATGTACTACCTTAAAATGTATTTTTAAAAACTTTATTCCATGTTAAGTAACAGTGACAATAGTTATCCCAATTTCAGAAATCATGAGAACTATTCTATTTTTACTTAAATCCAGTACAAATCAGCATCTACAGTATGATTCACAGGCTTCAGGCAAATTTCATAATCTGTAGAACAACGTGATTGCTGGATTTAATACCGAATTCAGTTTTTCTAAGGTATGATTTTTAAAAAGTACTTAGATGATTTGCTGAATGCTAATTAATAGTAGACTTTCTTTTGGAACTGAATTCTATGATAAATATTCTTTTTTTTTAAATCAGTGAAATAAAATATATTTCCTATATTTTAGAGGCTCACCATATTCACTTTATTTATAACCTACTTTCAAAAATTTACATTAATTCCTCAGGGACAGAAGTGTTTCTTTTCTTGCCCCTATCTCTGTCCCGTGATGACAAGTGTGATGTCAAATATATTACTAGAAATTCTTAATTTTCAAAGAGATTTTGTTCTAAATGTTTAGTTGTAAAGTGATTGACACTCTAAATATATTTGCCAAAGAAATCATTTTATAAGCAATCGTTGGATTTTGAAGCCCAACAACGAAACTCAAATTAACATGTAATGTCCACTATTACTAAAAGCAAGTCCTTCCTTTTACCCACGGTGGGTGTTATTACTGCCAAGGGAACGTTAGGGGAAAGAGAAGAATGACTATTTTAGCACATCAGTGGGTTTGAGTATAGAAGAATAGAACATGTCGTGAAAAGTAGAGATAACCTAAGGGAGAATTAATCAGTTCTTTAATTCAACAGATGTTTTTCAAGCACCTCCTATATGATGCTTAAACAGATTCAGGATGCTGTTCCTCATGAACCTTAAGGTCTGAGAGTGTTGTTGACATTCCTGGATAGAAACGGATATGATTATCTGGGGAAGAGGTACAGTGAGGAGGAAGGCCATCGTTAGGTTGAACTGTCTTCAAAAGATCCAATTTCCGCCTTAATTTTTTCTGATTTTTTTTTACTTTCTTGCAATCACAATCAGGGTAATTACAATTTACTTAAACAATGAGAGGATGGTCAAGATGGGTGAAGGCGGGTGGGAGATACAGATTTCTGGTTACAGAATGACGAAGTCATAGGAATAAAAAGCACAGCGTAGGGAATGTAGTCAACCATACTCAGATAAAAAAAGAAGAGTTTTAAAAAAAGAAATGAAGTTTAACAAATAGTTTTCTTATGTACCATATAAATCTGAGAAGCCCTAGAATCTTGCTCTTAGAAGTTTCAATTTCCAGAATTTAAATTTGGTTAATGAATAACCTATATTTTTAGAGACAAATACATTTGTTAACTTAGATTGGAAAAAAGTAACATAACGAAAATGTATTTGAATTCCTAACATGAACTCTGCATCTAATAGAGGTTAGATGGTCAGTTTAGAAGAACTGATAGAGGGTACCTGAGTGGCTCAGTCCATTAAGTGTCTGCTGCAGATCAGGTCATGGTCCCAGGGTCCTGGGATTGAGCCCCACGTTGGACTCCCTGCTGGGGGGGGAGTCAGCTTCCCCCCTCTTTCTGCCTCTTCCCTCCAGTTTATGCTTGCACTCAATCTCTCTCTCTCTGATAAATAAATAAGTACATCTTTTTAAAAAAAGCTTAAAAAAAGAACTGATGTAAATGTCTATTTTTTAGAGTTCCCTAGAGAAATTCTCATTTATCTCATTTTTAAAAATATAGCGAGTAAATATAAGTAGCCAGTTAATGAGATGTGACTATGTTGAAAATTGGCACCAGTCAGTTATTTATATCTTGCCAGAACTATTATTTTTTTGCTATCCTTAAAGCTTTCATTTAGGCATATTAACTTAATGAAGTTATGGTGTCAGTAATATAAGATCATAGCTTAACGAACTGAACCACTCAGATGCCCCACATTTCGTTATTCCTAATCTAGATTATAGTATGTAGCATTCAGTTCTTGCCCAATACACATTTGTTAAAATAATATATGAGTTAATGTATATAATCTATGTTTCTCATTATAAAATATAGACTCTCAAAGGTTAACTGGCCATCTAGGTTCAAATAAATGGCTAATACCCAAGGTGGGACTAAGAAACCCAGGTCCCTTGATTCTGCTCTTCCTTTATGATAATCGCCACCATGCTGAAGCATTTTTTAATTTAGTCACACATATTAAAAAATGACAAAAAAGTAAAATGAATCATGCATAACAGATACCCTTAAAAGATATTATGTAGGTCAATACTATAAAATTTATTTTGAGCACTCTGTTTTAATTGTATATCTTAAAATATAGGAGTATGTGGCTTTATGTTACAATTGTAACTGAAAGAGTTGTTTTTAAGTTCTAAATGTTTTTTAGGCAGATGTAGGATATAAGTGTAAAAACAGAAATGACATCCACTTACCTAATCATAAAATGGACTAGTTCCTTCATTTTCTAATTTATTTATTTCTTTCTTTCTTTCTTTCTTTCTTTCTTTCTTTCTTTCTTTCTTTCTTTCTTAAGATTTACTTATTTATTTATTTGACACAGAGAGAGAGAGAGAGATCAAAAGCAGGCAGGGAGGCAGGCAGAGAGAGGAGGAAGAAGGCTCTCTGCTCTGCGGGGCTGGATCCCAGGACCCTGGGATCATGACCTGAGCTGAAGGCAGAGGCTTTAACCCACTGATCCACCCAGGCGCCCCCCTTCATTTTCTGTATTACTATCCCTTTAGGGCTCGAGGCTAGGATGTCCCCTGGCTGGGCACTTGTGTGACACTGGAAGGCGGAAGAGTTGTAGAAACCCTTATTGTCTAGCCGCCGCTGTTGGCAGGCGCATGGGTGTAAACATCTCAGTGGCTCCTGGTGAGCTCCTCCTACTTAATGGACCACCTAATGCTATGGGCAGCAGAGATAACTGGTGGCAGATTCCCATAGACTCTTGAGCTTCACAGCGGCTCCCTAAAGAACATCTCGAGAGCCCTTGTGTTTGGTTCTTCAGGCTGAGAATGGCAACATCAGCTTCTCTGGACTTCATGGCTGGTGCAGTTGCGTAGCTCTTGATCACTGTGTTAAAACCCTTACTCCCTGGAAAACCTAGAGTGACTTTTGTTTTTATTAATAAATCTTGATTGATACATTCGCAGGCTGTGTTTCAGATAAAGGAGAAAGAGATTCGGTGACATGGGAGACTTTAGAGGGGAATGCTACATTGGCTCATTCCACGTGTAGCCTTTCTCTGTTCTTGCTTTTACTCCCCTCCCCATAATGATAATAACATCTAAGAAATTCACAACTGAGCTATCTAAAGTCAGTCATCTTTAACTTCAACTGACCTCACTTTTTATTATCTCCTCTTCGTATTGTCCTGGCAAAAATCCCTGTAACGGATATTCTGAATTTCTTTCATCTTTAGGATTCTGGTCTCACTGCATTTCATGGCTAGTGCTTGACTATCTGGGTTCATACCAGAGAAGAAGACAGTGTGAATGTTTTGTTGACAAAGAGTAATATGTATGATTACAAGGTCTGCTATGTTGTACTAGTGTTGGGGGCAGCTCGAGAACTCAATATATGGCCTCTTCCTCTAAAACTATAAGGAAGTAAGAGGGGTCAGATGTAAAGACAAAGAAGAGAAGTTGTCATTGAGCTGGCCTTAATCTCAGTGAAGTTAGAATAAAAATAGCAGTCCCTTTGGACTTCTTCAAAGACTTTTTTTGAATGGGCGATGAATAAGTCATTATTGTTGTTATTTATTTAAATTGCTTATCTCAAGTTAGAGCAGTAAAGAAGGGTTGGAGACATAATGATTAGGTGGAGATTTAGATGAACCAATATTGGAGTGATCTAGGTAGCTGATGGATGAAAAATGATTTTTTAAAAAGATTTTATTCATTTATTTATTAGAGAGAGAGAGACTATGAAAGCGGGGAGAGGAACAGAAGGAGAAGGATAAGCAGACTGGGCCTAGCACTGAGCCAGACACTGGGGCTTGATCCCACAACCCCAAGATCATGACCTGAGCCGAAATCAAGCATCAGATGCTTAACTGACTGAGCCACCCATAGACCCCTGTGAAAAGTGATTTATGAGCCAGCATTTAGGGGTGCCCTGCATTGGGCTCCTTGCTCACCGCAGAGCCTGCTTGTTTCTCTTCCTCTGCCCCTCCCCCTGCTCGCTCTTTCTGTCTCTGTCCCCCTCTCTCAAATAAATAAATAAAATCTTAAAAAAGGAAGAAGAGCCAGCATTTAATTTTAGTCAGAAAAATATTCAGCTCCAGAACCAAATCAGTTTGGCTTCAGTATGTTTTCAAGTGACTTCATATCAAGGTGTCAGGAGTAGAGAGAGAGTCAGGTGGAATTTTTCAAAGCTTCGGAATAGCAGTTGGGAGATTGTCGAAGTGTGTTGAGCCAAGCAAAGAAATTAGAGTCTAAGCCCATTTTGCTGCAGCAGAGTATGATGCTGACTATCTTATTTCAGGGTGTAAGTATATTCTGTATGTAGTATGTCAGGCATTAAAGAACCATATCAAAAATACCTTTTAAATTTCTTATTTGAACTGAATAGAGTGAATACCAGTAAGACTTTGGCTATGGCATGAATTTAAGAGGAGTTTTTTTTTTTTAAGCAAAATAACTATTTGAATTTAATTCATCAACTCACCAGTGAAAGAATGAATGAATGAAACGTTGCGTTGTTTAGACATCGCTCTTCTCTTCATTCTTTTCCTTTGCTTACTTAGGACACGAAGTCCATCCGTATCCCGAGATCAGAATAGAAGATACGACCAAAGAGAAGAAAGAGAAGAATATTCACAGTATGCTACTTCAGATAACGCCATGCCTAGGTCTCCATCAGATTATGCTGATAGGAGGTCTCAGCGTGAACCTCAGTTTTACGAAGAGTCTGACCATATAAATTACAGGGACTCCAGCAGGAGAAGTCATAGGCATTCCAAAGAATACATTGTAGATGATGAGGACGTGGAGAGTAGAGATGAATATGAAAGGCAACGGAGAGAGGAGGAATACCAGGCACGCTATCGAAGTGACCCGAATTTGGCCCGTTATCCAGTAAAGCCACAGCCCTATGAAGAACAAATGCGTATTCATGCGGAAGTGTCCAGAGCAAGGCATGAGAGAAGGCATAGTGATGTTTCTTTGGCAAATGCTGAACTGGAAGATTCTAGGATTTCTATGATGAGGATGGAACGGCCATCAAGGCAAAGATCTATATCTGAACGTAGAGCTGCCATGGAAAATCAGCGATCTTACTCAATGGAAAGAACTCGAGAGGCTCAGGGACCAAGTGCTTATCCACAAAGGACCACAAACCATAGTCCTCCCACCCCCCGGAGGAGTCCAATACCCATCGATAGACCAGACATGAGACGTACTGACTCACTGAGGAAACAACACCACTTAGACCCCAGCTCTGCTGTGAGGAAAACAAAACGGGAAAAAATGGAAACAATGTTAAGGAATGATTCTCTCAGTTCCGACCAGTCAGAGTCAGTGAGACCTCCACCACCAAAGCCTCATAAATCAAAGAAAGGAGGTAAAATGCGCCAGGTTTCATTGAGCAGTTCAGAAGAGGAATTAGCTTCCACACCTGAATACACGAGTTGTGATGACGTTGAGATTGAAAGTGAGAGTGTAAGTGAGAAAGGTAAGTACTAATCGTACTTTCCCTGTAGTTAATTCCTTGGGGGTTTTCTTTTTAGGTTGTATTTGTGATAAACATTTAATAGTTAGATATAACTACCTTTATTTTAAAAGTTTCTTAATGGTGCCAGTTATGTGAAGAAAGTTTCAAGTTTTAAAAAGTAAATATCTTCTGTTGTTCATGTGGCGGAGAAGTCTACCGATTTTTTTAAAAAACCTTTTTCACTTTGTTTATGAAAGTTTTCCTACATCACTTCATGGTGTGTTAAAAAATACCTATTAGCTATAGTTGTAAAATAACATTTTGTATGTGTTTCCTTTTACAAATAACAATGTGTTTACTTTAGAATATCTGAAAAATTCTTCAAAGTGTTAAGAATGAAATGCAAACTATTCATAACCTTTTCTCTGAAATATAACCATTGTTAACATTTTGTTGTATTTTCTTCCCTTTTCCCTATGCATGTGTATTTCACATATTGATAAAATTGGTATCATGCTATATATAATTTGTATTCTGATTTTTTTTTAATTGATATCATATCATTTACTTTTTCCCAAGCCATTAGATGTTCCTCAGAAATACGTTTTTAAAATGGCTGCCCTAATAGTCTATCATATGGATTTACCACAAACTATTCCTCTCTCTGGGGGTATTCCAGTTGCTTCCAATTATGAGCACAAATAATGTTCTAACAGTTATCTTTACATAAGAATTTTTGCCTGATCCCTGAGTATTTCACAAATACATATTCATGCTCTGATTCTTATAAGCTCTTGGTTCAGAATACCAACTTGCTTCCCAGAATGGTTATAATACTCTATACTCTTGTCAGAAGTTAAATTTTCAGTCTCAAAGCACTAAATCTTTGCAATTGAATAGGCCACAGAAAGGCTTTCTCTTTGTCATTTGAATTTGAATTTGATCGTGCAGTTGAATGTTTTGTATTTTATTGGTGTTTGATATCTCTATGAATTACCAGTTCATTCCTATTATTTCTTTTGCCCATGTTCCTATTGGGGATTAATTCGTTTTTCTCTTAATGATTTTAAGAACTTTTTATACGGTTAGGATTTTTACCCATTTAATGGTCATCTGTTTCAAATGTATTTCCCATATTGATGTTTATCTACTAATTTTCTGGGGTCACTTGGAAATACTGAATTTAATAGAGGTGTCTTTGCATCTTTGGTGATTGTTTTTTTCCCATTTCTTTTATCCATAGAAACTCTTTATTCATCCCCAAGGCAGTTAAATATTCAGCTGTGTATTTTCTCATGTATTTTTATTACTTTTAGCCTTTAACTTCTTAATCTTTCTGTGATTTATTTTGGTATTTACCAAAATATACCAGATATATGAGGATCTAACATGAATCCCCTGCTCGCCACACACACAATTTTCTGACACCATTTGATGAATAACTGACTTCTTCATAAGAATCAACAGGAATCAATAAAGGAATTCAAGAAGACAGATAGATAGGAAATTAATATGGAATCATTTTGTGCTGTACCAAAAATAGTTAGAGAAGTGAATGAAAAGCAGTTCCCATTCTGAGCTAAAAACGGAAAATGTGATTTAAAAATACCTAATAAGAAAGGAGGGGGGCCTACAAGAAAAAAGCTATAAAGCTTACTGAGTAACAGAAAAGAAGGTAGTCACTGAGTGAGTAGATATTCATCATGTTCCTGATTGGGAAGGCTAAATATTGTAAAGGTGCATGTTCTTTCCAAACAACATCTTGGGGTTAAGGCCGTTCTAGTTATAATCCCAATCGGTGCCTATATTTTATTTCTACAAGTTAATGTGGAAGGTGTACAGAGAAAAAACTTCAGTCTTTTTTGCCCCTCTATGCCTCTTAGGGTCATTGGGGCGGGGGACTGACACAAGACAGAGTAACAAGAGGAAAAGCAATTTATTATCCTGTGCATTGTGCATATATGTGGGAGCTTTTGGCTACCTGAAACTTACGGGGGGTGGTTAGAATTTGTGCTTATAAAGTCTCTTTGTAGAAGAACAGTAGATTTCTAGAGAGATGACAAGACAAAGAAAAAGGACTGTGAGTTTCTAGGGTAGCAAATCATGGGAAGGTGAGTATATGAGGGAATTAATGGAAGGTAGGTGTTAGGTGGTAAAGTCTGTTACGTAGACTTCTCCAAAGCCATCTCTTGCATGCTAATTAGAGCAATTAACTTCTGTCCTTCCTGATAGAGGGCAGTGGGGAGGGACACCTTTACAATCTATATCCTGCTTTTAGGCAAAGAGGGGGGAGGGCAGGCAGTCTTCTTGTATTTGCTTCTTCTCAGGTGCCTTCTGCTGAAAATAATCCTTCTACCAAAATGGCATGTTAAAACAAATGAATGATAAGAACATGGAAAATGCCACAAACCAAAGGAGAAGAGATCAGTTATTCGGCAGATGGGCTTAGGCTGATAGTGACAATCTGTGAGTGGTAGACCATTGTTGTGAAACACTAACAGGGTTTTATGGAAAGAGCTTGGGTTTTAGAGTCAAAGAGGAGCTCAGATCCTGGCTGTGAAATTCATTAATGATAGCATCTTCTTCTACCTATTTCACCACTCTAGGTCTGTTTCCTTATGTATAAATATAATAGTATGTTCGTTGTCTGGTAATTTGTCAAATAGTAGGTAGTAAGAACATTTTTAGATTACTGATTTAATGTTTTATGGTAGCCAACCATGGTTAAGACTTCTTTGAGACAGCCTTCCAGAGTTTTGATTGAACATCTAGTCCTGGTTACATGGATTGTGGGCATCTATGTTGGTTCCATCTCTTCTACGTTCTGCCACATACCGAAGTAGGCTTGTATTCAGGCTTAGAAGAATATACTTTTTAACTTGTTGAGATATAATTTTGAGATACAAATCTCAAAAAAAATCCGTCTTAAATAAGACACAGTTTCTACCCTTAAGAAACTGAAAGTCTAAAATAACTAGCAATATAAGCCTGTTGTGTTTGTATTATAGGTACTATAGGACTTCAGAAGGAGAGGCATTGGCTCTCTCCACTAATTTTATGTGATTCCTACGTTTTATAACACTTATCTCTTCGCCATGATATAGTTTTCTTTTTACAGTGCTGTATTGATCACTTCTTCATATTTTGTATTGGGTTAGAAAATTGCAAACTGAGCTTTTTCCCTTTTTTTGTCTTTAGATTATAGAAAGAGATATGTCTTAGATTGTCAGTGTCATGGTATCCCTGCATCTCATTGTTAGACTTGTCTCTCAAAGTTTAAAATATATTTTTTCATGAGGTTTAAAATTGACCTTCCAGTCTTATCTATGATCTCCTTATTAAATAGTCTGGAACACATTTCTCAGTTTCAGAACTATTGACATTCAGGGCTGAATAATTGTTTTGCATGACTGTTTTGTGCATTATAAGGTGCTTAGCAGCATCTGTGGCCTCTACCCACTAGATGCTAGTGGCAGGCCCACCCCCAGTTATGAGAACCTAAAATGTCTCCAGATATTGTCAAATATCTCCTGTGGGACAAAGTCCCCCATAGCCACCTCTACCTTCTATCCTTAGCCTCTCCACTTACTTTTCTTCTTGCCTCATTTTTAGAATCAAATGAGAGTCATGGCCAGCATTTAAAAAGGAAAAAAAAAAAAAAAAGAGAGAGGGAGACTGGAATAGGATAGGGTAGAAAATATCAGAGTGGAGTGTACAGACTAAGGGTAATTGATCTACAAAATGGTTCTTCTCTACACACAATGTAAAATATATATATTTCTTATTATGGATCGTGGCCAAAAATGTTTTAAAGCTCTACTCCCTTATGTTATAATTTCGTGATTGACCTGATGCTCGTGTTTCCGCCTTGCCGCCACGCCCCTGCCACCATCTCTTTCTAGAACTGGAGGAAGGTCTAAAGATGATGTGCAGTGGCTAACTGATACAGTATAAACAGGAAGCATTTTCTTATTTGGTGTATTTTAATTTTGTATTATAATGCAACTCGTTTTTCACTTTAATGACATAATCATATTGTCAATCATTTGCTGAACTCACAAAGGATTCTGTGTTGTTGTTGTTGTTGTTTTTAAGCAGTGAGATCACTGTGAAGAGGTTTAGTCTCTCCTGTCTTCTGGGTTCTAACCTGACTCATTTTACTTGATTGTTGCAGGTGTCTGGTTTTTCTGTAAAATCTTAAGGGACTGGGCTGGGAAATGTGAGCATCCATGTGCATGGCAGTGTCCTAAGTTATAAAATGTAAGACGTTTGATTCGATTATTAAACTCTTGAAAGTAGCACATCCTTTTTTTTTAAAGTCATCTTTTTTTTTTTTTAAGATTTTATTTCTTTATTTGACAGACGGAGATTACAAGTAGGCAGAGAGGCAGGCAGAGAGAGAGGAGGAAGTAGGCTCCCCACTGAGCAGAGAGCCCTGATGCAGGGCTTGATCCCAGGACCCTGGGATCATGACCTGAACCGAAGGCAGAGGCTTTTAACCCACTGAGCCACCCAGGCGCCCCAAAAGTAGCACATCCTTTAACTTATTTTTGGGAACGAGTGAGTGGGGATGTGAAGGTGGAGCAATTTGGAGAGAACAGATCCAGAACAGGAAAAAGAGGCGATAGACTGCAAATCTCCAGATAGAAGCACGAGTCTTAAAGTATTAAGAACAAATGCTAAAGATGACAGCTTTATATATGCCTGAGTTTGGGTGTCAGTATCAGTAGTGAAATTTGTCCCCTTTTATAATCTGAAGTTTTTTTTTTAATTTTTAAGTAGTTGATTTACTGTATATGTTTATAAGGAAAATAGGAGACTAAAGTGATAGCCAATATCATTAGAAATTTGAAGAAAATGTTGATTTATGGTATTTGAGACCAGTTACACATGTAAGAAATTCTGAGCCAAATGGTCTAAAAAGCATTTAGAATAAGTTGTAAAAATGGGAATATTTAAAAATTTTTCAGTTATCTATTTTACTACTAAGACTTACACAAGTAAAATTTTTAAAAGTTAGAGATTGGTTACTTTCTTATATAGTCACTTCATCTGTTGATAAAATAATTTTATGCTAAGTAATTATTCCAATTGTAATATGAGTCTTAGGCCTTCACAATGGAATAAAAAGAACTCAACTGCATCGAAGCGACATGCATATAATTAATCACTTGCTATATTAGGCAACATTATAAAATTACTTCATCAAGTTCTTTTCTAAATAAGATACTTGTTATCACATGAGAAATCAAGTTACAAATACATATTATGAAGCTGATCCCAGACTTGAAATTATATAACATAAATATAAACATATTAAGAACTTAAATGAACTCAAAGTTAATTTGTAAAGTGTGTAACCAGAAGGTCAGTTGACAAATGAGAATAAAGAATTTTTTGTTTCCTGGTAAATTGTAGCACATGAATGTTTTAAGATGGTGATTCTTTTCTCTGCAAAATATTTCCTTGTTAATTATAGATTAAACACTATGTTAAGCATTTGCCTAAAGAAAAAGGATTATTTTTAATGGAAGATATAGTACCCAACATAACAAGAAAATAATCTTACAGATTTCAGTTTGTGGAATATTTGAGAGGGTGGTTAGCTAGTTGAATGAAAAATTAAAAACAAAATTAAATTATAGACTACTTATTGAAGTTAATTTGGAATATAGAAGTCCCTGTTAAGTTGGATTAGAATTGAATATATAATGCTTAGATATTGATATTTTGTACAGCTTAAAAACTGATAATGAAATTTATTCGATAGAAAAATATAAATCCTTATGAAAAGCATTTTGTAATTAATTGATAAGAAGTATAACAGAGCAAGTACCTAATGGTTTTACAAATGCTGCGCAAACCAATTATATCTGACTTAAAAAAGCATTGAAATAGCAGGAAAGTTGGGTCTTAGGCTAATTCAGTATTTCAAGCAGTATTTGGTAAATTCATTCATTCATCCACTCATTCATTTATTCTTTATTTCATTCAACTAAAATATATTAAATGCCAAAATAGTATTAGAATATGAAATATGCAAGTATTTTTATGACCCTAGAATTGCTTTTTTGGTGGAACAACAGTAAGTTGTTCTGACTACATTTATGCTAGCTGACTCATCTAAGAAAATTATGCAGGGGTTGGGCTTTTGTTTTTGTTAGCTCATGCTACAAGTTATCTATTTGCCTTTCTAGGATGTATCCATGAGAAGAGCTTTTTCAGGAAATATTTGGGGGTATGCTTCAAAGCAGAAGGGCAGCTCAAATTATTGCCATATATAACCTCATTCTCCCTGGAACTGTTTATCTGCCTCTTTTTGTAGGGCTTAGCTTGGTTGAGAACTCTTTCTGGAGTTGACATAGGAAAGTTCAACTATGAGCTCCTACAGTACAAGATTGATGTTAATTCTTTTAAAAGAGGACCTAATGAGATATAGGTAAAGGTTTAACTTTGCAGGCATCTGCAATGTTCCTGATACTTTGTCCAAGTCTTGAAATATATAATCATAATTCATTTTTTGAATGGACTGTTGAATAAAATAATAGGATCTATGAAAATCACAAACTTGAATGGATGATTAAAATAAAAAGAACAAGTTAGAAAAAGAACAATTTAGACCATATGTAAGAGGAAAGACAACAAAATAAGAAATTACCTGCAAGAGAACAAAAGATGTAAGATTCTGGGTTAAGAATAAATGGAGATGTAGTACTGCCCTATGACCCAGCAATTGCACTACTGGGTATTTACCCTAAAGATACAAACGTAGTGATCCGAAAGGGCACGTGCACCCAAATGTTTATAGCAGCAATGTCTACAATAGCCAAACTATGGAAAGAACCTAGATGTCCATCAACAGATGAATGGATAAAGAAGATGTGGTATATATACACAATGGAATACTATGCAGCCATCAAAAGAAACGAAATCTTGCCATTTGCGACAACATGGATGGAACTAGAGCGTATCATGCTTAGCGAAATAAGTCAAGCGAAGAAAGACAACTATCATATGATCTCCCTGATATGAGGAAGTTGTGATGCAACATGGGGGCTTAAGTGGGTAGGAGAAGAATAAATGAAACAAGATGGGATCGGGAGGGAGACAAAGCATAAGTGACTCTTAATCTCACAAAACAAACTGAGGGTTGCTGGGGGGAGGGGGGTTGGGAGAAGGGGGGTGGGGTATCTGCTTTGGTGAGTGCTGTGAAGTGTGTAAACCTGGCGATTCACAGACCTGTACCCCTGGGGATAAAAATATATGTTTATAAAAAATAAAAAATTTTTAAAAAATAGAAAAAAATGTGGAAAAAAACACAACTTATGACAGAAAAAGGATTACCATCTATAGAGGCAGGAACCGGATTAGTGGTTATTTGAGCTATTTGCAATTTCACTGTTATTACTGTAAAACTGCAGTAAGTCTCTTCAACTCAAGTAAAAGCAATTACTTCCTTAAAATTGATAGGTCTATTGTTAGAATATTGCTGAAAATAGTTTGACTCACTAAAAGAAGTTTACTATATCCTATTTAATATCCATTTATTTACAAATAAACATATGAAGGTAAATTGTAATCCCATTTGCTTTCTGATCCATCATAAATTCTACCTAGTAAAACTGAAATAAAGTACATCTACTTGTAAAAAAATTAATTAAAAAAAAGAATAAATGGAGATGAATGAAATACTTTCCAGTCTCTTCAAACCAAATGCATTTTAGATATGACTATATTTTACAAAACAGTATGCATATTCAGAAGTGTGGGTGTGTGTGTGTCAGCAGATTGAGGTTTAATTTTATTCTTACGGATGATTCTGTAAGCCACTTTATTTCCGCACACCCTGCTCTTTACGTGTTGGAAATTTTTTAAGAAAAACCTTTGTTTCCCATGGAGCTACTAACCTGTGCTTTGCAACTGAAGATACCTAGGATTTAATTAACCTAGCATTTGCGTCTCCTATCCTATTCTTAGATGGCAGGAGGGGGCAACTCTTCAAATTTTGAACTTTAGATGCATTTTCCCAAAGAAATGATGTTCTAAGTGACAATAAATGTTACCTTTTTATTCATTTGATTCTGCAAATTTAGGGAGCCAGTTCTGGCTACTAAGCTAGGTACTTTGACCCTGTATGGCACAAAAGGCGTACATCTCAGTTTTTATTTTGCTTTTTTTTAAGCTGGGAAATGTTTTTTATTTCACCTTTATTTTTGAAGGATAATTTCTTTAGATCCAGAATTTTTTTTGAAGATTTTATTTATTTATTTGACAGAGAGAGATCACAAATAGGCAGAGCAGCAGGCAGAGAGAGAGGAGGAAGCAGGCTCCCCGCTGAGCAGAGAGCTCTATGTGGGGCTCGATCCCAGGACCCTGAGATCATA
Source organism: Mustela erminea (assembly GCF_009829155.1). Classification (NCBI taxonomy): domain Eukaryota; kingdom Metazoa; phylum Chordata; class Mammalia; order Carnivora; family Mustelidae; genus Mustela; species Mustela erminea. Next base: position 51,660,501 of record NC_045629.1, read on the forward strand.
ACCTGAGCCGAAAGCAGAGGCTTCACCCACTGAGCCACCCAGGTGCTCCAGATATAGAATTTTTGATTGACAGACTTTCCACCCTCTTTCAACACTTCATATATGTCATTCCATTCTTTTCTAGAGATAAAGGGTCTTGTGTCTTGCTCTTTTCAATATAGTCTCTTTGCCTTTGGATTTCAGCAGTTTGACTGTTGTGTCTAGGGTTGGGTCTCTTGGGATCATGAAGCTTTGTGGATTTATAATGTTTTTCCTTAAATTTGGGAAGTTTTCAGTCATTATTTTTTCCGACTAGTTTTTCTGCTTCTTCCCTCAGCCCCGGCCCTGTATAAAAATCCCATTACGTGTATGTCTGTATGCTTAATATTTTCCTACACATCTCTGAGGTTCTTTTCATCTTTTTTTTTTCAGTATTTTTTCCCTCTGGCTTTTTTTTTTTCAGAGTGGATAATTTCTCTTGCTCTCTGGTAGAGTACACCGATTGCTTCATCTGCCATCTCAAATCAGCTGTTGAGTCTGTGCAGTGAATATTCATTTTGGCTGTTGTATTTTTCAGCTCTAGAATTGTCATTTCTTTTGTTTTACAGTTTTATTTCTCTCTTGAGAGTCCTTAATTATTGAGTCATTGTCATATTTTCCTGTGATTCTTTGACATGTTTTTTTAAAAAAATACATTTTTAATAGCTTCTTTAAAATCTTTTTGTTAAATCCAACGTCTGGATTCACTCAGAGTTAGGTTTTTTGCCTTTTTTTTCCTGGTTTGGGTTATGTTTTCCTCTTTCTTTGCATGCCTTATAATTTTGGGTTGAAAATTGGAAACTTTGATGAGGTACTCTAATAGCTCTGATTTCTTATCCATTTTCCTGAGGATTGTCTTGTCTTTCTTTTCTTTTTTCTTTTTAAATGTCTCCATAGTAATATATGTCCACTGATCTCTCTGCTTAGTTTGTTTTACTCAAATGTGTGTGTGTTTGTGTGTGTGTGTATCCACCTTCCGGTAAGTCATTCCTGTGTCAATGTGGCCTAATTGTTCACCAAAGATTTGGGCAGACATCATGTTTAAGTGTTTTGACTTTGTAAGGCTTCTACCCTCTGCCAGTCAATCTGTGCATAATGTGGGGCACATTCAAAGTTCAGCCAATTCTTCTGCGTGCTGTATGACTCCCACTGTATAATGTCCCGGAAAAGGCAAAACTATGGGGACAGTAAAAAGATGAGTAGTCGCTAGGAATATGAGCAGAAGGAGGAAGGAAGGGATGAATTGGTGAAGCACAGGAGATTTTTTTTTTAGGGCTTTAAAATTATTCTGTGGGATACTGCAATGGTAGATACGTGTCATTACACATTTATCAAAATCCATAGAATATGCAACACAAAGAGCAAATCCTATTATAAGCTATAGAATTGGCTAATAATGATGTGACAGTGTCAGCTCACCAGTTGTTACAAATATATCACACTATTGCAAGATGTAAATAATGGGGAAGTTGGGGGATGAGAGTGAGGGGATATGTGGGAACTCTGCTTTGAGCTCAATTTTTCTGTAAAGCTAACGCTACTAAAAAAAATTTAAACATGAAGAAATGACTGTGACTCTGTATGTATTCATAAAGACAAACCCAGACTAATATCAAAACAAACAAACAAAAACAAAATTCAGCAGGGTCTCAAGTCACTCTTAGGTTTTACTTCCTACCCCGGCTCTTTGCCATCTCCTCCGAACATGGTATCGTCTCCTAGTCAGTCTGAAAAGTGACTGGCTTTTTCCTTTGTGTCTCTCATTTCTGATGTCTCTCTGTAACATTTCTGGTTGGTCTGCCATTTACTATATGGGACTACAGTCTTTGGGTAGCAAAACTGCTGATTTTCTGTTTCCTATTGACTTTGTCTCTTTGAGCTGACAGAGACATGGAATTTCTCCCCGACCCCAACTCAAGTAGGAAAGGTCTGGTTGAGAGTTGTTGTTTTTCCCAGACAGCCCCACTCTGCTAAAACTATTGATCCTTCCTATAGACCCCTTCTTTTGTATGTACTATATCAGAAGAGCATTATGGGAGCAATCCCAGGTAAGAAGGTAACAGATTTCTGCTGTCATTATCTGACCTCTAGGAGTTTTTCTCTATTTTTTTTTTTAATGTGTCTTTGATTTCCATAGCCATGCAGTTGTTGTTTTTGATAATGTTGTCCAGGTGTGTACTTGGTTTTATGACGAGAACTAGTTGATGCTTCATCAACTAGTTGACTAATCAACTAGTCATCTGATTAGATGACTAATCCAGAGGCTCCTCCTTTGTCATGATTTTGTGAGGGTGGAATTCAGGCAGGGTTCAGTTGGGTAGTTTTGTTGAATTTTAGTGGTGAGTTTTAATTGGTAGGATGGGCTGTTCTGGAGGGTTGAAGAAGCCTTTGCTTACATCTTGGCAGGCATGGTTGGAAGATTGCTCAGTTGGGATTCTGAACCAAAAGCAGTTCCTAAGGAAGTTAGTAGGACTTTTTATATGGTGGCCCAAGGCTCTCACAGAGATACACTTACAAAATACTATTTATTTTGACCTAGCTTTGGAGTCATATAGCATCATTCCCATCATAGTTTTGGTTATAAACAAGTTCCAATAAATAAGTTACATAAAATGAAAGGGGTCTATAAAAGGACATGAACACTATGAGACACAGTTCACTGAGGGACCGTCCTTGGGGTCTAGCTACCATAAGGGCTTTAATGTGTGATATGTAGTGTGTTTTTTTATTCCCATAAGTTATTCACAAGCCTCTTCTCTAGACATTATTTTCCTCAATCTTTCCGTTTTTTTTCTTTCTAGGCTTCTGACCAATTAGCCAAATCATTAGCCTAAGACTGTGTCCATATATATTTTTACCCATGGCACTTTTCTTTCTATGCAAAGTGGATGATCAGATACACCATTTAAAGTCCTGTCTAATAAAGTTTTCCTCACTGATGTCTTCAAGACCATCCCTGAGTGTGGGACAGCTGTAGTCTACTATTGAGCTGACCTATCTATGGAACCAGGCATGACTTTTGTCTCCTTTTTCCACAGTCATAATGACCTCTTAGATGGCCATATGTAGGAGTTGAGAAGGGGATGCTGATATAATAATAGTAATTGGTGTTTAGGTCTGGGCCACCAATGCATGCACTTCATTTGTATCCCCTGGCCCTACTTGTGCTCAAACTGGACGTATCACATCTGTCTTACAATGGATTATTGTTTGACATGTCTAACTTTTTGATTTGTTAAGCCTAACAGACCCTAGATTATGTTGGGCACTTCTGGCTGTTTGGTCACTTGATTAGATCTTTGCCCCTACCAATGCCGGGAGCATACCAGGGGCATTGATGCTTCTTTTTTTTTTTTAAATTTTTAAAAATTTTTTATAAACATATAATATATTTTTTCTCCAGGGGTACAGGTCTGTGAATCACCAGGTTTACACACTTCACAGCACTCACCATAGCACATACCCTCCCCACTGTCCATAACCCCATCCCCCTTCTCCTAACCCCCCTCCCCCCAGCAACCCTCAGTTTGTTTTGTGAGATTAAGAGTCATTTATGGTTTGTGTTTCTAATAGTACATCTTCTGTTGCATCATATGGCGCAAGTGTTGGGGCTGCTTGCTCTATAACCTGAACTTAATCTAGAGCGGTTTTTGCTCTGGGTTCCATTTAAAGCCAGCAGTCTTCTATAATTCTTGGTAAATGAATCAAAGCAGTATTCCCTAGTGTGGAATCTGTTGCCTTCAGAATCCAGGCATTGTGCTTTTTCCTCATTGATGGTAGGTACAAGTTATAATACTTTTTCTTTTGCTTTAGAGGAATGGTCTGCCAGGCCCATGATCATTGGGTCCCTAAATATTTCTCTGATACTATGGGCTCCTGAATCTGTGTAGGATTATCTTCCACCCTCTGGAGAAGATGTGTCAAAACAAGGTCTCCATTCTCACTGATAGAGTGAACCAATGTGATGTTGTCTGGAGTGTCCTTATGGTCTTGTTCTTTGGGGGCTGTATTATGATAGAGGGCAGTAGAATTAATAGTACCCTGGGGAAGACGAGGCAATTCTTGTGCATCCCAAGCATATGTGAATGTTTCCAGTCTTTCTTGATAGGGATGGGGGGAGGAAATCACATTTACCAGTTCAGTGGTTTCATTTTTTATATATTAAGAGTCCGTATTAGTTGTTTCTAGAAAGGATACCACATTGGCATAGCAATTTCGACTGGGGCTACCTGGCTGAGTTTATAGCACTCCATTGTCATGTTCCAGGATGTGCTAATGCTTGTTTTTGAGGCACCACCCTGGTGAATTAAAAGGAGGATATAATGTGAACCATTGTGTTTGCATCCTTTGTTTTTGATTTAATATTTGCTGGTTGGGGAGGGCATTATCAGAAGCTTCCACATGACCTTTCTCACTTGATAGTTTTAACCCCACAAGCCAAGGAACATTGGTTCTTCCAAATACCAAGTCTGTCTGTTTGGAGACTGTGGCAGTTACTACTCTAACAACTGGATAACTTGGAAACAACACCTGTGAGGAAATAGGGCCAGAAAGACTGGAGGAGAAGTTAAATTTTGGACAGGTGCTTCAAGTAAACCCACAGGAGTCTGAAGCTGGGGTAGATCTTCAGAGATGATCTAATTAAGGAAGGGCTCAGGAAGACTGGATATGGCTGCTTCCTGGGGGCCAAGGCAAGTCTTGGCCAGAGTCTATTTCTAGGGTGAAGGGCTCAACTATAAGCAGTGAGCATGCAGCACTTGGGACAGCTTGAGGACCAAGTGCAATTATAGATGGTATATAGCAGCATCCAGTAAGATTTTTTTTTTTTTGTCAAAGTTATCCCCTTATTTTTACAAGAGGGATACAACTATTTTAAGCCTCTCTTACTCATATGCCCTTTGGAAACTGAGGGAAAATTTTCTAGAAGTCTCCTCTGTAGATTTCTTCATATATATGTGTTTTTCTGGGATATGTGTTTGTGCTGTAGATGCTACCCATGCCAGTTCCCAACTAATCACTGACAATAGAGTTAGAATTAGCAAGATTGGTTTAGAGTTCACAATTCTAAGGAGATAAGAAATGACTGGTGGGTAAATAACCATTTATGCCTGCCAGAGATATTCATTGTAAGGATTATAATAGTGCAAAAGTGGAGACAATTCATATGTCCAAAAATAGTGTGATGGAGCTTGCTTGTGCCAGCTTATGAGAACCAGTTGAGTGCATCTCTTCCCAATCCATATTCAATGACATCATGTTGGTAGCTCAAAGTTGGCTGAAGTGGAAGTATTTGCATCATAAAAATAGACAAATGTTACAAAACAGGGCCTGTTTTTCTCCTAGAAAACCAGAAAATAAACATTAGTTACCATATCACTAATGTCTATTTGAAGTTTTGATAACCTGTGGAGACTATGGTAACAAGGAAAATTGTCCAGGGTATAATGTAAACTTTTTAAGAAGCTTAATTAAAAGTTACATGTGCTATGTTAAAATGACATGTGCATATAGAACTAAAAAGAAATAAGGATAAACTAGAAATTTCATTTGTTGGATATCTTATTGCATTTCATTATTAGTGATCACCCACATACACTCTCAGAGTACAAAAAATATCATAAATATAATCTTATATATTTGATAGGTCATGCTTAATCCCTAAAACATGTTAAAAAAAAGCTGTATTTACTTTATAACAACATTCATTTCTCTATAACATTTTCCTTAAAACTCCATCAGATTTCTAGGGTTTTGAATTTTTATGGTTCATGCTTCATCTTCTCTCATATTTGCTTTAAATTCAGATAAAATTTAACTAGTCATTCATTTATTATCTTCTTTTGGTCTATATGGCTTACCCAGATCATATAACTTTCCAGGATGTTTCACAAGTTGGTAATGAGCATTGAACACTGTGGCAGTCTTTTCAGGAAATTCTAAGACTAACATTGATATGGAACCAAATAGAACAATATTTTATTCCTTGAGAAAACTTCAGACAGGCTGTTTAATGATTACCATATCCAATAGGTATAAAACATTTTTTAAATGTTGATATCAAAGTATAACAAGCATTCTCCTAGTTGATTTATCTTTATTTTCTGTCATATACGATGCTATTTTATATCAAAGAGAGATTTCATTATATTATGAAATGACCATTTGCACAAATTAAATTTTCAAAATAAAACTTTCCATCTCCAAAAGGTAAACAGCCCAAATGAATTAAGATTCCAGATTCAAATATTAGTTTGCATAATATTTGCATATTTTACATAATATTTAAAATAATAAAATTTTTTTTTTTGGTGTGCCAAATGAAAATTTTCCCTTCTCTGCCTACGTATTTAAAACTCAAATTTTTAAGAAAACCAAACCAAACCTCAAATGAGTGGATTTGTAGTGCTGGTATTACCAAACTGCCACACTGGATTGCATTTGTCTGTGGTGAAAAAGTGTTAAAATAACATCTTTCAAACAAGACAACATTGATTTTGAGTTATAGGTTAGGCAAGTATATTCAAACACAGATAGGATGTTCTGAACAATTTTATTTTTATCTCATAATTGAAAAGGTTGACATTCACTTTGACAGAATTATCCAAATGAAATAGTGAACAAATACACCCACTAAATGCAGACCAGGCTTCGCTTAATTTATTTTGAGTCATCTGGGATTATTTCTGTAACCTAATTATACTTAGTTATATTTTGAAAAAATTCTTGTCATTAAACTTTATTCTTTTCTCATCCTGTTTCTGAATTGACTCAGTAATGACAGTTTTCAAATGCCTCTCCCATACTATCTTTCTCTTTCTCTCTGTTCTCTTTTTCTGTGTCTCTCTGCCTCCTGCCTTCCCACTTCATGCACTTAACATTTTTGGTGATGTCTTCTGTCAATATTTACTATCTTTCAGGTATGCTAATAACTTGCATATCGCTTTCTTTTTTTTTTTTTTAAGATTATTTATTTATTTATTTGACAGACAGAGATTGTAAGTAGGCAGAGAGGAAGCCAGAGAGAGAGGGAGGGAAGCAGGCTCCCTGCTGAGAGAGAGCCTGATGTGGGGCTCGATCCCAGGACTCTGGGATCATGACCTGATCTGAAGGCAGAGGCTTTAGCCAGCCCACTGAGCCACCCAGGCGCTCCTATATCGCTTTCTTTTAATCCAGCTCCCATTTAAAAGATAAGCCTATTTTATTAAACCACACTTTAAGGAGCAGGTTCTATTAATTAAACTTCTATTGTTAGAAAATGAGAAGGTCTAGTACAGGTACTTTTTCAGTATTAGGCTACCTTGACAGCTATAGACAAAAGGGAAAATATGTTATATAATGCCTATTCCCCTCTCCTGCCCCTGACAATCCCCTTTTGGTAGACTTCCTATGAAATTAAGATTATATTTAAATTTTAAATTTAAATGTGAATTTTGCTAAGATGCAAGACATTTCACATCACATTCATTACTTCACATTATTTTAATTATATTAAGTAGCTAATTGGAAGTAATATAATGCAAAGAATATATAAAGTATATAATATAAAAGACATTATGTTTGAATTTACATGTTATTTGTTAGTAATAGCCATGATTGCCTTAGCTATTGAAAAACCTTATTATCTGTTCAGAAAAAAGTACAACAAGCTATTTAGTTCTATGAATTATAGTTGTCAGGGCACATTACAATTCATTAATATTATGAAAACATATTAGGAAATCCTACTTAATATTTTTAAATAAAATTATTAAATTTTATTCTATTTTTTAATGGCTTCCAGTTGTTAAAAATTTTATAAATATGATTTTAAAAATATTTGGAAGAATATAGACTCAAATCAACTGATTAATATTCACTTGTAAATGCCATGTAAAGATTAATAGAGGAAAAAGGAAAATTAGAATTAATCCTATGTAGGAAGTCATTAAAGAGAAATCCTATGTAGGAAGTCATTAAAGAGAAATAACTATTTCAGATATAAGAATCCTGTTTAGGGGCACCTGGCAGGCTCAGTTGATAGAACATGCAACTCTTGATCTCAGGATCATGAGTTCAAGGCCCATATTGGATGTAGACCTTACTTTAAAAAAAAAAAAAAATCTAGTTTAATGGATTTCTGCTAAACCCTCAGTGAAACAAACATTGTGATATCAATATTTTCTCAAACCCAACTTTTAAATTCTATTTAGTACAATTTAATTTAGGAAAGAACAAATTTTGCTTCATGCTTATTGCAATGTTGCTGTGCTAATTGCTATATGTAAGATGAATATAGCATGATCCTTGAGAGAGAAGCATTTACACAAACGAGCAATGCAGTATGATGGACATGAAAATAGTTAAATATAAGACATAGATGTAATTCAGAAAAGGAAGAGGTAATTCTACCTTGAGTTATCAGGGAGGATTCTACAGAGGAGGTGCTATGTGTACTGGGTTTTTAAGGTTTAAATAGAATTTTCCCAAATAATACATGGTGTGGAGATCGGTGGTCCTTCCACACAGTAGAATATAAGCATTATGTCAGTAGGAGCAGCTTTTGTAGGAACAAGTTTGGAGTACTTATTATTTTCCAGAGCACTGCTTGGCACTGAGGGGAGGAGGGTATATACAATGACAAAAAGGACATCTCACCATTCCATTCCATTCCCTTCCTTTGCTTTCCCTTCCTTTCTTTTTTACTTCCTTTCCTTTTTCCTTCCCTCCCTTCCTTCCTTCTTTCCTTCCTCCCTTCTTTTTTTAGGAAAGAGAGCCAGAGAGTGCATGAATCAGGGGTGGGAATGGGGGAGGGGCAGAGGACGAGAGAGAATCCCAAGCAGGCTCCACACCCAGCATTGAGCCTGATGTGGGCCTGAAATTGAGTCTGACATGTAACCAATTGAGCCACCCAGGTGCCCCTACACATGTGTCATTAAGAAATTTATAAATTAGTTTGAGAAATTTTTGAAATGAGTTTTTGTAAGTTGCAGATATCTGCAACTTACAAAAACTCATTTCAAAAATTTCTCTATATATACTTTTTTTTTTCTTCATTAAGTCAGTGATATCACTCCTCTTCTAAAACAATGAGTGACTGTATTAGGAAGGCTGTACTCTGGTACTAGATTGCCTGGATTAAAATCCCAATTCCTTGAGCAGTTTTGTTTTGTTTTATTATTTTTTAGCTTATTGTTGTTTCTTAACGTCATTTGCCACATCTGTAAATACGTGTCATAATAATAGCATCTATTCCACATGGTTTTTATAAAGGTTAAGTGAGTTAAAGTAAATATTTTAACATAAATAATGCCATACCAAAAGGACTCTTATGAAATTTGCTTTTCTGATTTAGTAATATTGTCAATCATTTTACCTGTCAGCCTGATTCTTTGTAAAAACTTTCCAGGGACACCCAGGTGGCTCAGTCGGTTAAGAACCTGCCTTTGGCTCAGGTCATGACCCCAGGTCCTGGGATTGAGCCCCTCATTGGGCTTCTTGCTCACTGGGAAGCCTGCATCTATCTCCCTCTGCCTGCTGCTCCTCTTGCTTATGCACGCGCTCTCTCTCTTTCTCTGACAAATAAGTAGATAAAATAATTTATATTTGACATACATTTTCCCAGACATTTTCTGTTGTGAAGAATTCTGAAACAATTATTCCAACTAAGCTTAAATATTCGGTACTTCAAGTTCTGATAGTTTCCTATATAGATAGCACCAACAATTTATCAATATTTTTTGAAACACTGTCAGTAAAGAGGGCATTTGCTTAATGGTTAATACTATACTTAAATTTTAACTCAAAATTTAAGTTTAAACTCTATTTTCTATTACCAAGAAATGGATAAGTACTATCTGAATTGTATTCATTTGGCTATGTTTGGGGGAGTTAAATACATGATGTTTGGAATGAAAAAAGAAAGAAAAGAAAAATTTATAAGCCATTGAGGAGCTGGTGTGCTTGATAGGTTTGTTAATTATCCTTTTTTAACTTATTTTATTTTTTTAAAAGATTTCATTTATTTATTTGACAGACAGAGACCACAAGTAGGCAGAGAGGCAGAGCGGGGGTTGGGGGGGAGCAGGCTCCCTGTTGAGCAGAGAGCCTGATGTGGGGCTCGATCCCAGGACCCTGAGATCATGACCCGAGCCGAAGGCAGAGGCTTAACCCACTGAGCCACCCAGGCACCCCAAATTATTCTTTTTTTTATAAAGAGATAGTGTGCTGTATTAGAAAGAGCAATGGATTGAAGACACAGGTGCCATTATAGGCTCTGCCAGTGACCCCATTGTAATTTTTGGAAGGTTATTTAATTTTCTGGGTTTTAGTTTCCTCCCTAGAATGAGGAAAGTAGACTAATTCAGTATTTTTAAAACTACTCTCAGTGAACCACCAGCTCTCTGTGCTAATGTTTTAAAAACTGTTGAAGAGGTCATGAGGATATAGATGAACATCTGAGCTTCCATTTTGTTTCAACCAAACTCCGTTCTTCACCAGCCTATATTTGGATGTTTTGTTAGGAAGAAGTCTCTGTTGGGTAAAGAAGTGTAGAAATGACTAGACTTGTTATTTTAATTCATCATTTTTATTCAGTTAATGTGTATATTCCATGCACCACTCTGTATGTCAGAGGCTACAACAGTTCTTGTTGTTTTTAAGTATAGAGAATGAACTTCTTAATTGTTTTGTTTTGCTTTCCTACTAGTCTCTATGTAACCTCCTTGTAGGTAGATACCTTGTCTGTGTTCTTTCCCGTGGTATCCCAGAAATTTGCCTGAGACTTGGCACCTGGTAGGCTCTCAACAGATATTTTTTTAGTAAATCAGTGACTATATGGAACAATGAATGAGTGAATGAATGCAACAATGTTTTTATGATTTCTTTTTGCTCCAACATTGTATGATTTCTCTGTTATATCTTAGCTTAAAAAGATTCTTTTGCTTTGGTTATAAACCTCAGAGTACACTATATAATATCAAAACAATTGGAAGAATTAGTAAGTAAAAAACATAAAATTAGAGCTATTTATAAGAACAACATGAAGGGGCTTAATCAGTTAAGCATCTGCCTTCAGCTCAGGTCATGATCTCAGGGTCCTGGGATCAAGCCAGGGTCCTGGGATCAAGCCCGAGCCCTGGATGGGGCTCACTGATCAGCGGGGGTTCTGCTTCTCCTCCTTCTGTGCATTCTCTCTCACTCTTGCTCTTTCTCAAGTAAATAAATAAAATATTAAAAACAGCAATAACATGGAAACAATAAATAAGTAGATTTCACACAGAGTTATAGAAAGCAGATTCTTATGGACCTTACTTTCCTGATTGTGAGAGATTGAGGTCATCTCAGTTCAGATTAAATTAATATATCCCAAATATTCAAATGACAAGAGGAATACTTACTAAAATTCAAATAATGGATTTTTAAATAGTTTTTATTCTTGCTTACTGGTGTTGGATTAATTTTATTTTTAGCCACTTTTAGATAGCTCCTTAAAATTGTTTGAAATCCATTGCAAAGTAATTACTTAATCAAGAGTTATTTTAATATCGTGCATAATTAGAGGCTGATTTGGATTATGTGACCTTCGAGTTACTAAATAAGATAAAATCTGTAGGATAATAATTCCATAGAATTTATTTTTAGCACAGGATTTAAGAATAGGAATTTTCGAGACAGACTACATGGATTTTTAATCCTGGCTCTATTATATCCTAATAATGTGATCTTGGGCAAATTACTCGAGCCTCTCAATTTTACTTTTCTCACCTGCAAAATATAACCCTGTTATCTAGTTTAAATAGTTATAGTGAGGGTTAAGATAATCATGTAGAGTGTGTATTCCAGTTACTACAAATAACACCAAAACTTAGCAGCACGAAACAACCATTTTTTGAACATCATAATTTTATTTAATTTTTTCAGTTCTAAGATCCACTGTTTATGCACCACACCCAGTGCTCCATGCTCCTTAATACCCCACCCCCGACCCCTCCAAAACCCTGTTTGTTTCTCAGAGTCCACAATCTCTCATGCTTTGTCTCTCCCTCCGATTTACCCCAATTCACTTTTCCTTTCCTTCTTCTAATGTCCTCCGTGTTACAGCATTTACTATGTTCATGGTATCTGTGGGGTAGGAATTTGAATAGGGCTTAGCATGGACTGCTTGTCTCTGTTCATTCTTGGTGTGGGAGCTCAGTGAGCGTGGGGGTTGGTGAGGCTGGAACAACTGAGTCTTTTCAGGTATTTCTCTCTCTCTCTATGTGATCATTCGACAGCATGGCATCCTTGAGGAAGTAGACTTCTTATGGATTCACAGCTTTCAAAGTACAGGTTCTGAGACGATGTCAGAAGGAAACCATGCTGTTCTTTTAAACCAGGCATTTGATTGTTCTCTTAATACATAAAACAATTGATGTTATCTTACATCTGATGAAATTAGTTATGCGAGTAGATAATAAAGATCAACAATTCCCAACATTGTTTCCAGTATGAAACATAATTTATACTCAGGTCATATTCCTTTCCTAGTGATACAGATAATTTCTAATTTCTTGTGTAGCTGTACTCCTTTCCTTTCTTTTTCATTAAAGAAATTGAGATTGACATTAGCATAGAAGCAAATTTGAATTAATTCTATTTTGAAATTTACTTTTGTTAAAAAAATTAAGTAATTTGTAAACTACATAACTTTATCAGTAGTAGCATTACTTGTGACAATTTACAACTGTGTTATAACATAGTGGCTGAGTACTGCTGGTCTGGATCATGAAATAATACCCAGTTACAGGTTGAGGGAAAGATTATTTGCTAATATTCTACTACTTAACATTTCCCAAGATATTATATATATTCATATTGGCAGCAATAGTTTGATATAGTCTCCTTTCTTTGCCAAGACTGTACATGTTGTTTTCCATTAAGAAAGAAAAAGCCTCCAGTAAGTAAAAATTTACTCTCTCTCAAGGTACAGTTTAAATATCACCTATAAACATTTCCTAAGTATTAATCTCTTCTTTTTCTGAATAATCCATAATTTTTTCATGAAATGCCACAATTTTGATTCAAAGAAGCAAATTTTTCCACATTATACTATCTTAGGACTAGAGATAATTCTTACCATTAAATGCTTATTGTTTAATGGTAGCATTTTTTTTAGTGATACATGAAATAATGGTATATATTATAATTGATAGCAACTTAGATGAAATGAAATAGAATACAATGATGTATATTATATTAAGTTATGTTACACTATGTTATGCTGTGTTATATATTTTATCTATCTATCTTTTTAGAATGTGAGTTTCATGAAGTCCTCTTTGTACCCACAGAACCTAAGAACAGTTTTATACTGTACAATAATTGAAATGAATTCTAATGGATGTAATATATACCATCATTGTGTTATTAATATATTCTTCTTTAATAACACGTGATTTACTAAAATTGACTAAAATCACATGTTATTAAAGAGGAATATAGTAATAGCACTAAAGGAGCAAGATTAAAAAAAAAAACAAACCATGCTAATTATGAATAGTGTTTATCTTTCTCCTTAAAGTGCTAATGTATTTTGAGTAGCTTGGTTTTGGTTCGGAGGTTGAAACTTGGTCTAAAGAATCTATCTGGCCCTTTAGGTCTACTGATTTTTATGTTTTGGTCCATATCTTTAAAATTTGCTGCTTTGGAGTCTGGCAGTGTATGAGGAACAAATTACCATAAGCCTAGTAGTTTAAAACAACATGTATTTGCTATCTTATAATTTCTGTTATTCAGGAGTTTCAGCATGGCTTAGCTGTGCACTCTGCCTAGAGTCTCAAAGCTACAATAAGGGTATTGGCTGGGCTGTGTTCTTACCTGGAGGCTCAACCGAGGAAGAATCTGATTCCACGTTCAGTGAAATTGTCAACAGTATTCTTGTGACTGGATACCACCAAAATTCCTAGATGGTACCCAAAGTTCCTGAACACAGCCTGCTGTTCCGTGGCACTTGGGCTCCTCCTCGTGGCTGCTTACTTCATCAAACTACCAAAGAAAATCTCTAGAGCAAATTGACTAGCTCTTCAGTCTTGCTAATGTTATCATGGGAGTGACGTACCATCACCTTGTCATTTTTCCACCTTAATTAGGAGCAAAAGCGTGACCACCACAAGGTGGGGATGGTAGGGATAATGGGGCACCACCTTAGAATCAGTTTTCCACGCACACCCTAACAGTTGTTTCTGAAGCAACTCCATAGTTTCCAACTGCATAGTTGGAAAACCATCGCCTTAGAGAAGAATATTCATTCTATGTAACTTTTTTTTTTTTTTAATTTTGAGTCTCCTTTAATACTGAACATTTTCTTTATGGGGGGAAATACTTATACCTTATTATCAGTTTTAACCATTACTTTATGAAGAAAAATGACCCTCCAGGAAGGTTTTGGCGTTATGTCTCAAAATACAGTTTCCTGAAACACTTGCTCCATTAGAAGGGCTAGTATTGCAATTAGGTTTGTAGAAACTAAGTTATATAATTCTTATAAAGAAACATATTGTCATTACTATGTGAGAAGGACTCCACTCCAGAAATCTATTTAATTACATTAAATCTAGAGTTTCCCAAACTTGACTAGAGAACCTTTATATTACTTGACCTATTAACATTTTGCAGAATCAGTGTTTCAGGTTGGGAAATGCCAACATTTATAGTTTGACGAGTTGAAGAGGAGGGCAAAATATCAGGAAGAGAAATGAGAGGAAAAATAAAAGATTATAAATGAATTTTCCCTATCTATTTTAGAATGTTTAATTATTTCATTTTGAAAATGATGATGATACTGTCAAATGGGGATGACTCTACAATTTGCAGAGAACTTTCATTACCATTATCATATTTAAACCTCTCAACAATCTGTGAGATATCACAATTAACCTCTTTTTATATGGATGAGGAAATGAGGCCTAATGTATTACTTGACTTGCCCAAGTCCTAAAATTAATAAAGAATGAAACGGATACTTTAACATAGGTTTTATGGCTCTAGCTACAAAACTCTTTGTCACTACAGGCTGTGACCTTACAGTTTTGTTAAATTTAAAAATGAGGATATTAAGAATACTTTTATATAATATGCGATTTAATTGTAAAACCTGTGTTAATCTAAAGTAGTGAAAACAATGACATAAACAGTTAATAAACTCTTGCATTTACTCAGTGATTTAGAAAAAAAAATGTAATAAATAGAATATTTGACCCTTTTTCTCCATGTATTCAACACAGAACACACACACACACCCCACACTGTTGGATTAGTTTGTGTTTTACAGTAGAGGTAAGTGAAAGAAAAAATCTTAGCCTAAGATGTGGGTCTTTGATTACTATTTTTAATCAGGTTTCATATTTATGTATGGTTAACTTATAGTAATAGAATCATTGACTATCAGAGTTACCTAAAATTTAGTGTGCTTTTTGTGTAACTTCCTAACTGAAGCATTGATTTTCTCTAAGTCATGCTGACAAGTGGTACTCTAGACTTTTCTTTGAATTGTAAGAAGTTGCAAAGATAGTACACAGAGATCCTGTGTGCCCTTCGCCTGATGTCCTTCAATGATTACATCTTGTATAATTATAGCATAATATCAAAACCAGGAAACTGACATCAGTTTATATAGTTTTATGACATCACATATATGGATTTATAAACCCCTTCTTTATAAAGATACAGAACTGCTATACCACCACAATGATCTTTGTTATGTTACTCCTTTGTAGTAACATTTTTTCCTCCCCCTGCTCATCCCTAACCTCTGCTAACCACTAATTTATTTTTCATCTCTATAATTTTATCATTTAGAGAATATTGTATGAATGAAATCATATGGTATGTAACATTTTGTGACTTTTTTTTCCCATTCTGCATATTGCCCTTGAGGTCCATCTATGTTGTATGTATAAATAGTTTTTTCTTTTTTATTACTGAGTAGTATTCAATGGTATGGATATACCACAGTTTGTTTGGTCATTTGCCTATTGAAAGATATTTTGGTTGTTTCTCTTCATGTAGAGAATTTAGCATTTTACCTCTAAGTATGATCCTAGCTATACGTTTTTGGTTGATAATTTATTTGAGCAAGTTTTATATTCCTTGTTTTTTGAGAGGTTTTTATTTTTTATCAAGATTTTTTTTTCTGCATCAATGATTAGGATCATCTGATTTTTCTCTTTTAATTTGTGAATATGAAAGGTTGCATTGATTTTCAATATTCAGTCAGTCTGGCATTCTAGCAATAAACCCCATTTGATCAGAGTGTATAATACTTTTTAATTATTGCTGAATTATATTTGCTAATATTTTGTTAAGTATTTCTGTGTTCGTGAGGGATTTTAGTCTGCATTTTTTTTGTTGTTGTTTGCCATTTTCTTTCTCTGTATTCTGTTTCCTCTGATTTTTATTTCTCTGTTTTCTTTTTCCTGCCTTCCAGTGGGTTATTTGAACATTTTTTAAGAGTTGCATTTTGATTCATCTGTAATATTTTTTGAGTTTATTTCCTTGCAAAGATATATTTTTTAAATGGTTGCTCTGGGTAATATATTACATAAGCACATCACATCCTACTGGTGTTTACATTTTACTAGAGTGAAGTGGAGAAACCTTGCATACCTTAAGTTCCTTTGCCTTTCCCTGTTTCTAATGAAATTTTCTTGAATATTTCTTCTATACATATCAAAAAGCACATCAGACAATGTATACTTTTTGTTTCAGACACTAAACATAATTTAGAAAGCCCAAGAGGAAAGGAAAGTCTGTTGTATTTACCCATATTTATGCTTACCATGTTCTTTATTCCTTCTCAATATTTCCAGGTTTCCTCTTTTTCTTTTGCTTATTTTTGTTTCCAGAACTTTTCTTTAGTCATTCTTTTAGGGTAGGTCCGTTGGTGACAAATTCTCTTAGTTTTCTTTTGTCTGAGAATATCTTTATTTCTCATTCATTTTTGAGACATAATTTATCATGTTTAGAATTCAGGGTTGACATTCTTTTATTTCAGCAATTAAAAATATTGTTCCATTTTCTTCTGGCCTCCAAGGTTTCTGATCAGAAATCCACTGTCATTCGAATTGTTTTCCCTCTTTAGGTAAGGTGTTGTTTTTCTCTTGCTGCTTTCAAGACAGTTTGTGTTTAGTTTTTAGTTTGATTACAGTGTGTCTTGGCACAGATTTCTTTGAGTGTTTCATGTTTGGGAGTTAATGTAATTTTTTGAATCAGTAGGCTCAGCTTACATGTTTTAAAAATTTGTGAACTTTTTAGTCACTATTTCTTTAAATACTTTTTCAACCTTAGCTTTTCTTTCCTCTCCTTCTGGGACTACAATGACATGAATTTTAGATCTTTTGTTATAATTCTTCAAGCTCCTGAGGCCTCACTTATTTTATTTATTTTTATTTTATTTTATTTTATTATTTTATTTTATTTTATGAGTCTACTTTGTTTTTCAGATTGGGTGATTTGTATTCTGTTCTGTTTTCAAGTTCATTGAGTTGTTCCTCTGTTTTCTGCATCCTACAGTTGAGCTCATCCATTTGCTTTTTAAATTTCAGTTATTTTTCAATTTTAAAATTTCCATTAGGTTCTTTCTATGTCTTCTTTTTCTTGTTCTGGAACTGGAAAGCGTAAGGATACATTTTTGAAATGTGACTAAGGGAAGAATATTTTATTATCTTAGTTCTGCCCTTTGAAGCTAAACGAAATAAGAATATTAATACTAACAGTCCTAGTGGTTGAGGACTATTTTGTGTAGGATTTACATTGATTACTGTATCTAATTCTTAAGTAATTCTATTTTTTAATCATTCAACAAATGTTTACTGGCTACCTACCATATATAACACTATTTTTTTTTTTTTTTTTGGTCAGTCAAATATTTTGATTTGGCTTCAAATGGTTAATCAGCTTGTCCTTTATTTACTCAGGAAAGAACTTCATTTCTGCCTTTTTTGGTTGGTTGTAGGCACTGGGAGAAAGAGAGATTGTGAACTGCGTTCTCACACCTTCACATAAACCAGCCAAAAAATTTCATTTAGGGTTTCTACACTTTATTTAATTCAGTTTGGAGATTAATCAGTGCTTCTGTATGGAGCAATGTTGTATTTTCAAAGGGTTTTCTGAGATATAAATACTCTTAACTTTTTGGGTAGCCATAAATTTATAATTGTCAATTTGTGCCATGAGAAAGATGAGGAAGCACTTCTCTATTTTGTAGATTAAAGAATATTTTTCCACCAAGTGAATTCTGTGTATATTAGATAGCCCAACTTCATCGTTCTTCACAAATAAACTTCTTAACAGTATTATCTCCAGTGGTTTTCAAACATTATTGAGATCATAATCACCTGGTGGGTTGTTAAAAAACAGATTGCGAGGCCTTATCCACAGAATTTCTGATTACTTAAGTCTCGGCTGGTGCCTGACAATCTGGCACTTCTAACAAGTCCCGGGGTGAGGTGGCTTATGCCATTCAGCATGGGAACCATTTGTCTGCACACAATTTTTCTACCTCCTTGTCTCCCTTTGATTCTTCAGTTACTTGAACAGATTTTAATTTTCATTATTCTATCCAAAGTGTTTTCTCTAACATCCTCTGAGCTTCATGGTGCAAATGTTCAAATGCAAACTTTTCAGTTCCTTATCTTACCTATTATACGGAAATCATTCACCATAGTTACTTTCTCCTCTTGCCAAGGAAACTCTTCTGTTTGGCTTGGAGAAATCCATCTCCCTCCCTCCTCCTTTTCTTTCTGGCCTGCTCGTCAGCCTCTCCTTTTCTCAATCCAAACTCTAAATGTTAGAATGCAGTCGGGCTTCTCTTCGTATCTTACTTTATCTTCTGTTTCTAAATGATCCACTTAGTCCAATCTGTGTGCTAGTAATTCCAGTTTATGTCTGCAGCTCGGACTTTTTCTTTGCTACAGCTTAACAAATTTTTTATATGCCTACTTGAATAACTGATAAATATTTTGAAAAAGACATCCAAAATCAATCACCATACTTAACAAATTCTAAGATGCATATTTCTATCATTTTAATAGATGTGAATTTTAAAGTCAATGACATCTTAAATTCTATAAATAGAGTATTTCCTTCCTACCCCTTTCCAATAAAAAGTGCTCTTCCTCCAGCTTTTTCCATCTTTTAAGTAGTTTTTCCTTTCATCCAGTTGTTAATGCCAGAAACTTGGGATTTATCCTTGACTCTTTCAGTCTTAGTTTTTTTTTTTTTTTAAAGTAATATCTACACCCAACATGGGGCTTAAATTCATGACACTGAGATCAAGAGTCACATGTTCTACTGGCTAAGCCAGTTAAGGTACCCCTTTCAGTCTTTCTTAATTCTCTTATTTCTACCTCCAAAACATCTCTCAGTTCCCTTTTTTCTTACCTTATTTGTTGCTGTCACCTTTGTTCCAGCCATAATTACCTGTCCCATGGATTATTGCAAATGCCTATTAATCTTGGTGTCTTCCAACCCAATTTGAGTTAGTACTTAGATTCATCTTTTTAAAATGTAAATCAGTTCATGTCAACATCTTGCTTAAAATCCTTCAGTGAATGAAATCCACGATCTTCAATATAGCATAAATAGTCCTCTCTAAGCTGGTTTGTGCTGCCTCACCTCATTTAGGATTCCTTTTGGTTCAGACACACTGGTGTTCCATTGGTTGTTCTAGAATACTCTGTTTTCACTACTTCCTGGGATGTTCTTTCCTCCACTTTCTGTCTGCCTATCTTCTTGCTTTAGGCCACATATTTCATTTCTTATTTTAAAGATCACTTCTTTAAGGTCATTGCTAACTCCAAAATCTGCATTAGCTCTTATTATACTGTTTCATGGTGGTTTGAGAGTTCTGCCCTTTGCACTTATTATATTCTCTCATAGTGTACTCTCCTGTATGACATTCATGATTTATTTATTGTGTTTATCTTCACTCTGTTCTGTGTCTCACTGTTTTAGTCCTTATGCTAGAGCTTAGCACAATACATAGCAAATGGAAGGTATTTAGTAAATAGTTTTAAGAAAAATAAAATACGACTGGAGCTTAAAAAGATGCATATGTACACATATAAAATAAAAAGAATTTGTTTTAAATGTAAGGCAAATAAGGAGCACATAAATCTGGGAAATGGCTATCCCTTCTTAGTTGCCAATTATATACATTATCTGACAAAATTATTATAAAGACATACCTTTTATGAGAATGCAATTTCTGCAAAAAATTTGAAAAATAATTTCAAAAGTAATTTTAAGTAATTCATGATATTTAAGTAAAGTTGATTTTATTTTTACTAATAGAAATTCAGTGACACTGTCTTTTTCATTTTCATACAAAATTAATCTTTTGTGTAACCAATTCTTCTTTTTTAAACCACCCTGTTTTTTGGGGGGGGGGGGAGTTTCAGCATTATAAAGAATATCATACTACATCCAGAAACAACATTTAATTACTTGTTTTTTTGTTTTCTGTTTTTTGTTTTTAATGTTTCTTAACCTTTGGAGAACAAACTCATGTCTGTAGGCCAGCATGGAAAAAAATAGCATGAATAACAGACACAGTGGATAGTCTTTTTCTTTTTCAAAATATATAATTTTTTCATTTCTATTCCTGTTTATTATTAGCCTTTTCTCTTCTTGCAGAACTTTTGATCTGTAGGATCCATCTAGAGTACATAAACTTTATATTCTACATTCTATAAATTTGGCTCATTTGGAATCTTAGCTTTCTCTTGGTATATATAGTGAGTGCTGCAGACAAAGTTCTTGAAACCAGACAGGATCACATAGTTTAAAATGTTTATAATGTCTTTGTCTGTCCTTTCTTTCGCTGTCTCCTTTACTGCACTCTTTGTCTGTCTGACTCTCACAGGAGACATGGATTACAACTGGTTGGACCATACGTCTTGGCATAGCAGTGAGGCTTCCCCAATGTCTTTGGTGAGACATGTGGAGCCTTACTATTTAATTTTCGTTTTTCATTTCACTTTTCCTTTTTTATTTACACCTTTGCATGTTTTCTTTTTTGTATCTTTTTTTTATTATTATTATTTTTGTTTTATTTTTATCCCACACCTGTAGGGGACAGTCAAAAGGGAAAAAGAAAAACTAGTGAGCAGGCAGTTTTGTCGGACTCTAACACCAGGTCTGAGAGACAAAAGAAAATGATGTACTTTGGTGGCCACTCTTTGGAAGAGGACTTGGAATGGTCTGAGCCTCAGATTAAGGACTCTGGGGTAGATACCTGTAGTAGCACAACCCTTAACGAGGAGCATAGCCATAGTGATAAGGTACTGACGTTGTGGAGCCTGCCTTTTAACCTGCTCATTTGGTCTTCGTTTGCTCTCTGTCACTCATTCAAACAGAACATAATAAAAGGACAGGGCATTTCAAGGGTCAATGTAGCATTTCTTAAGGTGCAGAAAAGAAAAACAAAACCAAAACAAACAAACAAACCAAAATACTTCTTGCTTGCTTTGCTGTTTTTGTTGTTGGACGGCATACCAAAAAATAAGTAAATGAAATAAAAAATTAGGAACAAAGGAATGCTTTGTCTATGGTCGCATGAGAGAACTTTGTGATGTTTTTATAAACCACAAATATAAAGAATTTTTGGATTGGCTTATTTGATTGCTTGCATATATTTTCCTTGGGATGAAAATTAAATTATTAATAGTTTCAATCCCAGGCAAAAGGGAGATAATTGGGTCTGTTTGCACAGAAAAAGTTGTTTTTCTTTTTTCCCTTTCACTGTCATTTTGCTCTTTTGTTTTATTGTCATAGCATTTTAATGTAGTATTAATTAGTACTAGAACCATTGCCATCTGCTTTGGTATTTATTATTTTTGCTTTTAGAATAGTGAGACTTTTGAAATCTTTTTACCATATAAATTGAAACTTGTCTTTTGCTTGCCAAATTTTGCATGAAGATGTGCATGTTACTTTTCGATGACTATGAAACTGTGATTACACAAATCGTTTACTTTGTTATTTGACATACAATTTATAATGGATGGTGTCATGATTTTTAAAGGGTTTGGCTCTGCCCTGAGAAAGAGATAAACTCCTAATATTTTCAAGCTTATTTAACAGTGGATATACCATGAATTATCTAATAAACTTAATTTACTAAATAGGTTAAAGACCCAAAAGAACCAGTGAACCTACAAAAAGTGAGAAATATAAACTAGCCTCACCTTCGAATTAGGTCTCTTTCTCTCATGCAGATTCAACTGAAAAGTTACTGGGGCTTGCGTATTTTTATAATTTTAATCTAGAAACCTATTTCAAAGAAGCCCCGTCATAGGTTCAAATTTGATGTGTTTCTATAATTTTAGCTTTTAACTATTA
The DNA here is from genome assembly GCF_009829155.1 of Mustela erminea. Lineage (NCBI taxonomy): Eukaryota > Metazoa > Chordata > Mammalia > Carnivora > Mustelidae > Mustela > Mustela erminea. Next base: position 51,682,875 of record NC_045629.1, read on the forward strand.
CTGTAATTAAGTCTTTCAAAATCTCCAGTAGTGTTTGAATATTAAAATATCATTTTAAATGAATCTAACCTCATAGAATTTCAATCTATCTTTTCTGTTATGTGAATTTTTAATTAATCTTCAGTGTATAGGTAGTTTGCATATATTTTCAAGATTTCTCAGATTTCATAGAACAATATAACTGCATTAATGTGTCAGGGCACTGTAAGAATTTGCAATAATTGGATTTCAAAAAATCTTGATTATAAAATTGAGCGTCTGCATAATGTAGTAAGCCCTTTTGATCAGTGTGTTAAATGCAAACTGGTTTGTGTAATCATAAGACTTTGGAAATCTGGAGTTTAGATATATTGTACAACAAGGGGTCATTTATCATAAAAGAAAATTAATTTTTTTGTTTGTTGATGTAATATGTCAGCACCCTGTGACGTGGCAGCCATCTAAAGATGGAGATCGTTTAATTGGTCGCATTTTGTTGAATAAGCGTCTAAAAGATGGAAGTGTGCCTCGAGATTCAGGAGCAATGCTTGGCTTGAAGGTATGTGATGAAATATGAGATTCTGGCTCTCCACTCCTTACTAATTTATGAGAAAAGCAAAAATTTAACAACTCTTTCCAATTTATGCCAACTTGGTGTTTTTTTTTCCCCCTGTTTCCAAGAATTCCCAAGTATTTGCACTCATTACCCCAAACCTTTTCATTTCCAAGTATTACTTATTCCACAATAATACTTAAATATATGATTTTGAAAATAAACCCGAGTGATATGCTTGAATCCTGAATACAGCTCTCAAACTTATTTTATTTATACAGTTTGTCCTTTAAGGCTGTATCTGTGTTTATACACTATTAAAACAATGGCTTTAATCAATTACTAAATATGCAAACTTGGGAATGTATATATTTAGGACACAGTGTTTAAAGGAAAACCACAGGCCTCAAATAGCATCACTTAGGTTAAGGCCCCATATCCCTAACTTACCACAGTTTTAGCCCCCCATTAGTGTAACCTCTATCCAGTCAACATGGGAATTTCCTGGGCAATACTAGGAAATTTATTGAAAGTCTCCCTTTTGGAGGGCAGTCTTGCCTTAACAGTGCATTCCTTGCTAATAAATTCTTTTCTCATTTATATATTTATATACACGTGTGTGTGTGTGTGTGTGTGTATTTTAATGCCCTTTCTCTGCCTTTGAAAACCTTTCTTTTGTTGAGCTCAGCAGACCTGTCTTCAGCTTACTAGATGAGATGCTGCCCAATTCATGAATCACTTAATAAAGCCAATTAGATCTTCGAATTTAGTCGGTTGAATTTTGTTTTTTAACAATCAGAATGTAATTTTTGTTTAAGTGTAGGAAAATGTGGGCGTTGTGTGTATTCGTGTGTAGGAGAAAGAGAATACTGTTTAAAGTCTGGAAACTCAAAAATACTTATGTTAGGAGATTTACTATAAATATTAATTTATATTTGACTGTAAAATACCAGGTAGTTATTTGGTAAGTAGATCAAATAGAACTCTGTGATTTTTTTTATTTTTTATTTTTTTATTGTTGTTATTGGTTTGTTGTTATTATTGTTCGTCTGTACGGTGAATTAACAACTGAAGTGAAAAAAGAGTAAATGGTTTTTAGAGTTAAGCAATGGCCATGGAAGTTGTCCTATAGAATATAGTGAGATGTTAGAAAACTTTGGGAGTAAGTGGAATTGGCCAACTAACATTTATTGGGTGGCTGCCCCACAGATGGCCCTGATCTGAGCCTTTTACTTCTATCAGATTATTTAATGCAACAGATGAGAAATAGGTTTAGAGAAGTGTCATAACTTGCCCGTGGTCACAGAGATGATGATGGAGGTGAGATTTAAATCCAGATCTGTCCAACAGAGTGTTAGAGCAGTAAAAAGGAGAGGGGCAGGAAGTCTTGGTTTGAATCCCAGGTAAGTCATTACTAGCAACATGACATAGGGGAACTGAACTTCTGTTAGCCTCAGATTCCTCATCTATAAAATGGAGATAATAATGCTTACTGAATTATTATAATAAACTTAAATACAGCAATATACAAGCATTTAGCAGAGTAGCTAGCACACTGTAAGATTTTAATAATAATGGTAGTATCAAGTATCATTAGTTATTATTATTAAAGTTTATCAAGCCAAGAAAGTTTTAAAATATTCCATAGTATCTGCACATTTAATTTTCAGAATCAAACATAGGACTAATTAGTTAATAAGAACTGGATTGCAACTGAGGGTATTTTACTGCAACTTAGGAATAAATAACATAGAAAAAGCCAGTGATTTTTTAAAATTCAGATAACATTCACTCAATTTAGAGAAAAAAAAACTTATTAATGAAGTTAATTACTATTATTTGCTTAACATGCTATAAAATTGATACATTGCTTGAATGGTAGTTGATCACAAGCACTAATTTTGTAAGAGGCCAGTCTTACAGGTACCCATATGACTCCACAGCATTATTGCTAATATTTATTTTTCCTTTTTCTTAAAGATATGCATTAATAGAAACATAAAAATAGAAAAATTGGAATGCAAATGGCCTGAAGTTTACATAAGTTATAATGAGATTAAGTAGTTTTGTAGTTTTCTTAGGGAAAATCCATCATTATCACTTACATTAATCAATGAGCCTGAAAGATTACTAAATAATGGAATTGTGATGGCTTACCATAGTCAAAGTAACAAATATTTATGTGATTAAGATATTTGAAATCTATAACTAGAAACATTAATATAATTATATAATACTGTAAGAGCATGTTTTTGGAAATGATAAAAACAATTCTGAGAGAAATTACAGTTTATTAAATTCTTTCTAAGGTATGTGATTTTTTTTTAACAAATAATTGTGAAAATTTTAGAATATGTGAAAAAAAGTCCACTCATGGAACATGTAGTCAGTTTCTAATAACACCATATTATTAAAAATTATTTTTAGAATATTATAGTTTTAAAAGCTACAAATTGTCTAGTTATTTTTTACTTGAATCTTCAACTATGTTCCTTTGAACAATATGCCTGTTTTAACACTTTTCTCTTTTAAAAGGTTGTAGGAGGAAAGATGACTGAATCAGGTCGGCTTTGTGCTTTTATTACCAAAGTAAAAAAAGGAAGTTTAGCTGATACTGTAGGACATCTTAGACCAGGTAGGTTTCTATCTTTGATTATTTATATTTAAACTGTTAAACTGAAGTAGTTATGAAAAAGTCATCCTCACTTAGAAATGATTTGACCAAAAATCAGGAACTCATTTTTAACTTAAATAAAAAATCTCTATTCTTAATGGAAAATGTAACTATTATTTCTTGAGTCACATTAGATAAAAAGCTTTTTATATTTACTGATGCTTTTGGCTGATGGATATTCTTATTGTGTATCTAGTATTAATCTATTTTGCTTCCCATAAGGCTTCATTTTTTAAAAAATTCCAACAGTTTAGGAAACAAACATTATAGATAAATACATATTTTCTACAACGTGTGATTCCTTATCTCTTTGGTAATGGATTCTATTGGAGAGATCCTTGAGTGCCTTGAAGGGAATATGATAAGATGATAAGTATTAAACCTTTTGTATAAGAAACTGTAGGGTGCCTGGGCGGCTCAGTTGGTTAAATGTCTGTCTTTGGCTCAGGTCATGGTCCCAGGGTCCTGGGATTGAGCCCTGCATAGCATACAGCTCCCCGCTCACTCAGCAGGGAGTCTGCTGCTTTTCTTTCTTTCCCCGCCACCCCTGTCCCGGCCACCCTGCTGGTGCTCTCTCTCCAGTGTGTTGCATAGATATTGACAAACCTAGAATATAGTCATAAAATTTTCAAAGAGTTAACAGATTTTAATAATTTCTAGAATCAGACTCCTATTTAGAAACCACAGAGATAACTTTTATGTAGTTTTATCCCTCAGACCTTTGTCCTTTTGGGTAAAAATACTAATCATCCTTATCATCAAATTTTATGCCAATGGAGCTGTTCTCAGTATGTCATACTTCATGACAGTGACTTTATTCTTTGAAGTTCATTGCAGTTTAAGAGTGCTTTGGTTTCAAAGGCATTTTATGGGATTAGTTTTCTTTCTAAGATTATCATTACTGGAATACACTCTAGGTGATGAAGTATTAGAATGGAATGGAAGGTTTTTGCAAGGAGCCACATTTGAAGAAGTGTATAACATCATTCTGGAATCCAAACCTGAACCACAAGTGGAGCTTGTTGTTTCAAGACCTATTGGGTGAGTCGGCTTGTGTATTTTATGCACATACCTTATAAGTTGACTACTCTTGCACATTTGTAGTATGCAATCTAAAAATCTGATTGTTCTATAAAAATTATTGTTTTGAGGGCAGTGCTTCTTTTCTCCTTTTTTTTTTTTTTTTGCTAAAACAGCTTACCAAAAATCATGCCATTTCTTTACCTGATCATGCCAGAATATATAGTTATTATAGAAGAAGAAATATTTAGATGTCTATTTTTTTTATTGTCTATTAGCTTAATAGGGGGCTAAAGGCATAGTAGGAGAAGGAGATTATAGTAACAATTACTTCTAAAAGAAAGTTCACAAACTGTAGTCCTCTACATTGTGAAAATAAGGGTCAATGAATTTTACATATTTTTTTCAAAATGGAGATTTCAACATAGGAAAGAGAGGTCCCAAGGATACACTGTTCCTAAACAGAGGGAACAGTTTAAGGAACAACATGATATGTTTAAGGAAACAGACAAAAAATAAGCAAATACCAAAGTACTCCGTGGCATTTGTAATATTTTACCTCTAGATTCAAATAGCAATTTCCAAAAGTTGGCAACAAATACAGTCTTTTGTACTGTATGCTGATAATTTCTCATTAAATATCACAGCAGTGTTTCCCTTATAGAAGCTTATATTCTAAGCCAATGTAGGAGATATACCTATAACTAAGTAAAAGCTATAGAAAATATATATACAATGACAGCAAATTATTAAGTGCAAGTTTGGGGTAAGAGTATTTGAGGGTGGAAGCTATAAAAATTCTTAATTTTTAATTTTTTTTTTTAAGAATACCAATGCCCTGTTGTCATTCATTTAGGAAATGATTGGACTATATTATTTTGATCTCTTTTTATGCTGGAGAAAATGACTTACATTGGTAATTTAGTTTTATTGAAGTGTTCCTTTCAAAGTAATGAGTCTGGCACATGAAGTTATAACTTTTTCATTTTTCTTTTTAATATGGTAAAACTTCAGTGTATCAGCTTTGTGTATTAATCAAATATATTTCTTGGTATTAAAGGATCCTATAATCATATTTTTGCTTAATATCTCAAATTCATAAATATTCTTTTACATACTTTTTCTGAATGACCTTTACTATTAAAATCTGTCAGTCCTGGAAAATCTCCAACAAAAATGTCCATACTTTTGGCATAAATTCAGTTACCATTGTAAGCCCCAAAGAAAAACCTGTTTGCATTTTTTCCTCAATGGAGTTAATACATTTAAAAAATTTCATCCAGGGGCACCTGGGTGGCTCAGTGGGTTAAAGCCTCTGCCTTCGGCTCAGGTCATGATCCCAGGGTCCTGGGATCGAGCCCCACATCAGGCTCTCTGCTCGGCAGGGAACCTGCTTCCTCCTCTCTCTCTGCCTGCCTCTCTGCCTACTTGTGATCTGTCTGTCAAATAAATAAATAAAATCTTTAAAAAAAAAATTTTTCATCCACAATCTGAATCTTTAAATTTTTCTTGTGGTGATACTTTATTTATAACTCAATATTGTTGATTAAAGAAGAGAATAGGATTCAAATATATTGTAAAACCTATCTTAAATTCAAAAATTTATTAGAATGGGCAGTCATGTAGTAAAACACATAGAAAATGAAATATATTTTTGTAAGTCTTCTATAAATCATGTGACTGTTTATTCCTTTCGAAGTAGTTGAGGTTAGTTCAGAACACTTTGATTAGCAATAAAGTACTACGGCTTGTTTTCTCTTACTTATGTAACACTACTATCATACACAGTTTTGTTCATTTTACACTGATTGATGATCATAAAAATAGCAGTTGCATTAATTGTGGAAACAATTTCTTGCTTTCTTGTTCTGTCATTTCAGAGATATCCCTAGAATCCCTGATAGCACACATGCACAACTGGAGTCCAGTAAGTCTCATTCATTCTAGAAGAAAATACTAATATTGTCCTTTTCCAGGGGTCAAATGAAGTATTTTGTCTATTAATATGAAGTAAGAAATAGAATAATCTTATTATCAAATACATAGTTATTGTATAAATGAAAAATTTAGTATTATTTTATATTATTGTGGGATAAAGTACAAAATTCTAGAATATTTTAAGATAGTTTTTTTTTAATCACGCCCTCTTAACTACTATATATTTTTAGATGGCTTTATTAAGGTACACTATAATAAATTGCACTGAAGTACACAATGAGGTAAGTTTTGATGTACAAATGAAAACATCATCACAACAAAAATAATGAACATACCCATCTCTCCTACAAGTTTCACCCCCTCCTTCCTTAATTTCTTCTAATTTTAAAATTTACTACTTTGTAAACTAACCCTCAGTAAGTGGGGGGAATGCTTGGGACAATCTAGTGAGTCATATCCTAATTTCTCTTTTTAGAAAACAGGATAGTAGTTCTGATTTGGCATCAGAGTAGTAATGGAACAATAGACAAATAAGTTTAAGTAATGTTAAATATGTAAGTGCTTTTTATTACTTGTATTTGAGTGCAATTTCAGATGTTAAACCAATGGCTTTTTTCCAGTGAGCTAAGTTTCTTGATTGATTGAGAATAAAGTAAGGGCTGTTCTAAAAGAAGAGAGGAGATGGGTTGCCATTTGAAGTCTGTTGATCAGGGGAGACCATATTGAAAAGGAAGTGATTGGAGCAAAGATTTGGAAGAGTGGCTATGTGGGGGAAGAGGTTTCCAGGGACAGGGACCAAGTGGCGCAGTGTCTCAGGCAGGGAATCCTAGGATGTGCCGGAGGAAAGCAAGGAGGCAAGTATTGCTGCACTGGAGTGAGCAGGGGGAAGGATGAAGGATCGGGGAGACATGGCAGCCAGATTGCATAGAGTTTGTGAACCACTGTAAAGTCTACTTCCTTTTGGGCTTTTATTCTGTGGGAAATCAGAACTACACAGGTTGGTTTTGAGGAGGATTTATGTTTTAAAATATGGCTACTGTGTTGGAAAATAGTTCAAATGGAGTCAAGGATGAAAGCAGAGAGAGTAGTGAGAAAACTATTTTGATATTTAGTATTTTATTTGGTGACTTAGGCCATTGGTGGTAGCAATGGAGTTGATGAGAAGTGATCGGATACTACAATAATTAAGAATATACTATTAAAGTAGATTTTTTCCTTTTATTTTACAATGATAAGTGACTTTAAAATAAAGACATAAAATAAAGTCTTAAAAATAAATAAATAATTTAAAAGCGGTATGGTAAAGATTATTAAATACTAAGGAAGAATAATCATTATTGTTCTTTATGTATAATTACCGTTTCAGGTTCTAGCTCTTTTGAATCTCAAAAAATGGATCGCCCTTCTATTTCCGTTACCTCTCCCATGAGTCCAGGCATGTTGAGGGATGTTCCACAATACTTATCTGGACAACTTTCAGTATGTAATCACTACATTAATTTCTCTTTTTGGAATACCAAGTACTGTTATTACTATATGACAATAGCTTTTTGTAAACCAACTCCTTTTTAAAATTTAATTGTGCTTTTAACCATCAGTTTTCACATTATCAGTAGTTTTGATTCATTGAAATTTAACTTTAACTATTTAGCATAGAGTTTCCTTATTAGATTATATTAGATTTTCTGGAATTTAATGAGAGAATTTGTGGGGATATCTAAAACCTTTACTTTAGTAATTTTATTCCAAAATTCAAGGTCATGATTTTTGCTCAGTATATTAAAATGACTATAATTTGTCCTAGACTTTTGAGAGAAATCAGATTGCTGTACTGTACAAAGATGTATATTTAAGGTGAAAGTAATATACATTCCCTGTTTTTCAAGTTTAAGGAAATTTGGTATGAATTTCATAGTAAATAATTGGGGTATGAATATTGCTGAGGTATTATACTTGAAAAGCTTTGGTCACAAGCCAAAACTGAATAAATGGGGAAATATATAATAACTGAGTATACTGGTGATTTCATAGTAAGTGATCCCTAATCTTGAACATTTTGTATAAAAATTAAAAATTCAGTTAGGTATATTCTGCCTATATTAGAAGAGCTTGGCAAATTTGAGTCCTCACTTTTTATCAATTTCTTCAATTGTCATTCTCTTTTTAAACTATTTAAAATATTAAAATATCTAAATTCATCCAGTTGCATTTTAGAGACATAATGCTGATGAGTTACTAAACTTGCAATTTTATATGTATTAAGAACTATTTAGATTCTCAAAATCGAGACATTGAATTTTGGATAAAAATGTTATAATTGAAAACTAAACTATTCTTGGGCTGTTATTTTAAGAACAATAGGAAAAGCTTTTTTTAAAATCAGCTATGTAATTTCTCCTTTTATTTTTTGGGGGTAGAGGAGGTGTTTGATTTTTACTGAAGAATTTTTATTAATTAAAAGCCATAGGAAGTATAAACAGAGTTAACATTAAAATTATTGAAATAGTTATTAGACATATCTATTCTGGAGCTATTTTGATCACAAAAGTGACAATAACAGAAAAATTATGCAAGAAAGAAGTTGAGATACTATTAGGAGCTTGTAAATGTCTTACTAAAATGAATTTCTTCTCTTTATTATTTTCTTTTCCTTTCTCTCATAAACAGATTGAACTTTTTCACTTGAAGACAGTGGTCTTTTTTCATTTTCTTTATAAGTAGCATCTTTCTACTTACTCTTTTACATGTATTGACAGCATAGATGTTGTCATTTATAGTTATAAATGTATATGTATTTTCTTACAGCACTTTAGAAAGTGATAATATTAAGCTTATTTATTAAATTATTTTGGCTCCATTCAAATAGTCCATCTTTAAATAATACTTAGGATGGCTGGATGATGCCAGTACATAAATGTGTGTGTGTGTGTGTGTGTGTGTGTGTGTGTGTGTGTTGGCTTCATTGGGTGGAGGAGGCAGTGGAAGTGGAAGTTAGACTTTCATAGTAAGTAAGTACCATTTTGTTACTGTCTTTGAAATCCCAAAGCCCTATAGAAATTGGAACGGGGGTGTGTGGGGAGATGGAGGAGTATAGCAAAGGCATTTAGACAAATTTCATATTCAGCTATTTTTTATCATGTTTCAAAATGAATATACTAAAAAGGTAAGACTTAAATATTTGGGGGAAATATAGACATGAAGTTTTACTTCTAAGGGTATTATTAATGATTTAAAGTCATAGGATTTCCATTTATAAAATGGTGTTAGTTTAAAGTCCATGTAATTGTAAAATGTGTACATTTTATCACTTTCTTATGACTTAGAAAGGGTATGTTCCATTAAGATAACATTAATAAGTATAATACATATTTGTTGTGGTAAATCTAGAGAGTACAGATAAGTAACTAAAAAATCAAAATCACCTATAATCCCACCACTCAAATATAACTTTTCACATACATACGATTTTTTAAACAAAAGTGATAAATCTGTTCATAGTATTTTGAGACCTGCTTTTTCACTTAGTCACATATTGTTCATTTTTTCTTGAAAATTTTTTCTGTAAATATTTTTCTTAAAATTATTTTAAGAGCTATTATATATTATTATATATTATATCATTTTAATTTAATTTGCTATTATGGGACATCTTGTTTGTTCTTAATTTATATTGCTATAAACATGAATCTTCAGTCATCTCTTCAAGAAATATATGTTAAGTTCTGACCCTAGGTCAGCCATAATATTAGTTGCTGGGAATATAACAGTGATAAGATAGACATGGATTTTATCCTCATGAAACTTAATTTTATGTTTATTCTTTGCATGCAAAAAACCACAAGATATATTATTTCTAATATATTTAATCCTATGCCTATGAACTGGAGACAGTTTTTGCTCTAATGATATAGAGTTTAGGAAATACATCCACATATGTCACTTTTTGGGAAAATTCCTAGGAATCCCCAAGGTAACATTACAGTTCCTATCTCCTTCTACTTATTTTACCTTTATAAATTTTTATTTTGGTGAGATTTTACCTGGGCTCATAACTCAGAAGTTTATGATGTTGCTAATTGCAGAGAACAAAGATAATTTGTATGGTATGTGAGCTGACCTCCTAATATATTTGTCAGTTCATGGACTGATATTTTCTCAAATAGAAATATACATGGAATTTAAATTGTTGTTTAAATGTTCACTTCAAGGTTACTGATGATTTTTAAAAATTTATGCAGGTTATTTCCTCTCTATGCTTGAATTCTGCTGCCGCTTGTTATTATCCTAGGGCATAACTGTAAAAGTGTCATTAATACATTTGGTGAGAAACTCAGTATGAGCTCAGGTTTATGACTCCTGGACTATAGGTTAGCCTTTTCAGTGTCAACACTCCCTAATTTTGATTCGTTTTAAAACTCGTGTTCTAACACAGTTCAACAGTTCCCTTCTGTAGAGGATTACTTTTGTAGTTCTTTCAATATTTTTAAATTAATCTGGAATCTTTGGCTAGTTTTTGGTAGAACGTTGAGGTAAAAGACAGCCATCAACTCTTTTTAAAAATGAGGAATGGCTCAAAATTCTTTCTATAGGAACACATTGATTCTTTTTGACAGTCATATTTTATTTAACTCCTAGGTCTGTGGTTGATTTGCAGCTATAATGTTTCCCTACATTACCTTGTTTTAATATTTTTCTGACTCTGTTTTTAGTGATTATTTGCAAATATTGTACATATCCATTTTGTATGCCCATTTAAGTGGAATAGATAACTGAAGAATAGGTATGTATTCTTCATACCTCTTTAGAAATTCTATGGCCTTTTTAAACCTTTCTGTAAATGAAAGTGTTTTCCTTTGAGCTTTTGTTTATTATTCCTCGTCATCACAACCTTTTTATTCCAAAAGCATTGCCTAAAAGCAATGCCCTAAAGATGGTAGTGCAGTATGGTAGAGTGATATTAAAAATGCAAAGCAAATTATGTATAAATTCACTTCTTCTGTGACTCCTGTAACTGAGTTGTTATAGGTTTCAACAGATATTTCCAGTTTAAAATACGTTAATGTTTTTAGTTACAAATTGTAATGCCATATATAATATTTCACCATTCCTGTAGGAAATATCCAGAATCCATAGAGGCAGAAAGCTGCTTAGTCCTTGCCAAGAGTTGGAGTGTTAAGGGAATGGGGATTGATTACTTCATAGGTACAGTATATTCTGGGATAATACGAGGTTTTGAAACTAGAGGGAGGTAGTGGTTGCACAGTGCTGTGAATGTACTAAATGCCATTGAATTGTACCCTTTAAAATGGTTACTTTTAGGGTCTTGTTTGCATATCATCTCCGTTTAAAAAACTAGCAAGAGAAAAATATGCTTTTATAGTCAAGTTCAATGTATAAATTTAGAGGTGAAGATTAGTTTTAAATTACCGTAGATTGTAGACTACCGACTTCAGAAATCTGTGAGTTGCTCATTTGAGACCATTTTAGAAGATGTCAAATGTTTGCCTTCAAGGACTAATTTATTCCAAAATGCTGTTTGTCTCAAATTAATTTTTTTTTTAGTTTGTGAAGTAATATTTACTTCAAAACCCTTCTATTACCTTGCTACTTTGGGTCTAAAACAGGCAGAACAGGTGAGAGAGCAAGGAAAATAAAATCTATTTCCAAATAGAGTGTTTTGTTAGTCCCTTCGTTCAGCTTGCCTTGTCAATCTCTATGCATTTCATACATCCCTGGTCCATTTGCTAGAGAAGTAACCGCGTAGGATTATGCTGAAAGGTATCAGTAACATACTCCATTTCTAAAGATTTCTTTCTTCCTTTGGAAATGTCTCCACATGAAAAGGAAGATGGCTTAGATTTGAGACAGCCTTGGTTTTTGGAGAGAGAGAAAGATGACTCATATGATTGATACCTGCTTTTAAGGTTTGCTTTCCCTTGGGTTTTAGATTTATGTCTTAACAGTCTCTATCTGATGATAGTTGAATTAGGCAACCGTCCTCCGACTGCCTATTATCTGTTTCCTTATAACAGTGGAAAGGTCTGAGGCCTCCATTTATAACTCTTTGAATTAGACAAGAGAGATATCCATGAGAAGTATGAAGAATGGGATGGAATCTTGGTGAAAGAAAACAATTAAATGCCTTGAAATCCATCCCCAAACCCAGACATGTGCATCTGAATTTTGTTACGGATTTAACCATTGACATGCCTTAATAAAGACACAAAATTCTGATTATTGTAGTGTTATTTGGAAACTCTTTTCAAGTGATAACAGAATAAGCCAGAAGAGAAAGAAAACTTGACTTTATTCTGGGCATTTGAAATAGACTGATTTAAATTTAAATAGACTGGGCATTTGAAATAGACTGATTTAAATTTAAATAGACTGGGCTTCCCTTCTTTTCTTTTTTCTTTCTTTTCTCTTCTTTTTCTCATTCCTCATTTCTTCTCTTCTTGTCTCTTCTCTTCTCTCCCCTTCCCTTCCCTTCTCTCCTCTCTCCTCTTCTTTCCTTTTCTGTTCTTGTTTTTTTAGAACCCAGCTTTATTTTCTACCTTTAAACTCTTTTTGTTTGAGTATAGGCAACTGTCTGCAGCCTTTTTCTGTGTCTCTGTTTCCTCGTCTCAAAGTAGCATAATAGCAACTACCTCCTAATGTTGTTGGAAGCAATGAACTTGCAATAAAGTATCAGTAAAAGCTTGGAAAAATATGAAGAACTACATAAATAAAAAGAAGTGAGGTATTATCATTAATAAGTGGGATTAGCAACGAACAGTGTTATCTTGAGTGATACCTAATAAATGTTTAAAATGGGGTTTAAATCCTTGAATTTGGTGTAAATTCTTAAGATGTGAATCACCTAATTAATCCAGTGTCTTCTGCACACTTTTATCTACTTTTTTTTTTTTTTTAAAGAAATGCTAAAGCCAACTTGTCTAATATTTTTTAAACTTTTGTTAAACATATTTTGGAGAAGTCACACAGTTACTTCTTCTACAGATGACTTTTCACTATAATCCTATGATTCATTTTCATGTAACATCTTCTTGGACTATGATTTTTTTCTGTGGTAGTGTGTTTAAGGGTGAAACTTGAAATTTCTTGACTCTTGGATTATGTTTATACTCATTCTTTCAGAGTATATGAGCCCCAGAGTGTTATTTTACATTCAGTCTTACTTCCTATTATGTTGATTACATTGAAAAATTCTAAGATTTTATATGGTTTTTTATATGTTTTAGCATTTTGGCAAGATTAACTTATTCATTACGTTGAAGTACTTAATTTAGATATATGTTGTTATGTAAAAAGTATATTTAAGGGATAGTTTTCTGTGTTTATTTTACTTTTGGTCTTTTAGTTCCAGCGTGTTGTCCTTTTTGGTTTTGTTTTATTGCTTTTTTCTTTAATTTTGCTTACCAGAGCCAAAGCCTTAGTAGAAGAACAACGCCTTTTGTTCCTAGGGTTCAGGTAAAGGCCTTGTCTGCCTGATAGAAACTAAAGTTGTGTTTTAACCCTTATTTGTATGTTTCTGGAAAATGCGTAGTAGGAAACTTTTTTTGGTATGTTGCTCCAAACCATATTATTGACTTTCAAATCATTTTATAAGCCAGCTTGTAAAATTCTGCATGGGGATTAAAATACAATAAAAATTTAAAGAGACAATCTTTGTTAGTGATTTTATATTACTGAACCAAGTACTAAACTCATAGGTTTCAGACTGTACTTATATGTATATATATGTAACATTGACAAAAACAGCTGATTTTATACTGCTGATATTATCCTTTATTACATTAAGGTTGCTGTCTCTTTAAATCATTCATTATATCACTAAACATCTACATTCTCTTGCATTTTCCAAGCAACAACTCCTTGAGGAGATTGGCAAATAAATTTGTACCTTATCTAAAATATGAATTTTATGCATATTATATATAAGGTTCAACTTTGGAAAGTGTATTACTTTGAAAGAACAAAATAACAAACTAAATAAAATAAGTTGGGTTTATGTTGCTTACATTTTGTAATTGAAATGTCATTTAATTTTACCGTAATACTTGGTACAAGTTGTTTGCCTCTTTTCATTAGGAAACCCTTATATGGTAAAGTAATGACAATATAGTTTTTTTTTTTTAAAGTAGTAGTATGCTTTCCTTGCTTTGCTGCATGTTTTTTTTTTGTTGTTAGTTTTGAATAATACTAATTTAGTTTAAATTTTAAAAATTACAATTGTTTACTTAATGTTATTTAGAGTTAAATATTTACTTGTGCTGTTCAGTCCTCCTTAGGAAATTTAAGAATGGGTACATGGTTAAGCTGGAATGATTGTTATATTAAAATAATTAAAATGATGCCATGATTTCTATTAATGAAATTGAACTAAGATAAAAGTATGTCATATCTAGGACTGTGGAGATACATTTGTTCTATTTTGGGGAAATCAACATATATTTTAACCATTCATTTGAAAAGCACAGATAAGAAATTTAGGACTTTGATAAAATAATCTAGCAAATAAGATAATTCTGTTTTGATAAGGTGAACTGGATATCTATTAAAAACTTCAATGCAAATCCTGTAATATAAAATGAAAATTAGGGCTATTGATCAAATGCCTAATTTAAGACAGTTTATTAAAAGTTGTAATTTTGATGAAAAATCCGTAAAACTAAAAAGTGCCTGTTTTTTTAACCTATATTATTTTAACATTTATGTATTTAGAAAGTATGATTTAATAAATTATAAGGTATAATTATGAAAATATGAAAGCCATATGCCTAATATGTTTGCATGAAAAATGAGTATTATTGACAAATCATATTTTTCGTTTTCTGTGGCATAAGAAAATCTAAAAAGAATACTACTTATCAAATATTTTGAAGTTAGGTATCTGAAATGTTTCTAACCATTTGAGAGGAGCAAAAAGATCGCCTATGGAGAGGGCAAGTGTTTAGCCTCACCCCTTGTAAAAGTGGGCAGAAATCAATGATTTTCTCTAATAATTATGAACTTATTCTAATAATGATTATTATTGTTTCTTAGTTTCTCAGCGTATAGTTCATCAGAAAATTGTTCTTTAGCCTTTCAGAATCTTTTTCTCTTTGAAGTGCCTAATATTCATGTCATGATCCTCAGAGAAGGATTTTTAATATCATGGGAAAATAAAGCTATAAGCTGGTTTTTTTTTTTTCTTTAGAAAATAGAGACTATCAGAAATTAATGTGGTTTTGGTAACACATTTTAGAGGAACCATGAGGCTATGTGACAACATCTGTTTCATCTCATATACGAGATTTTTGTATTTCTTTCTTTTGTTGTTGTTTCCCCCTTATGTCTTTTGCCAGAAAAATAGTCTTTTTTTCCCACTTATCCTCATCTGTATCCATGTTCTCATATTGTTACACAAGGAAATACTTGAACTTTTTTTCTATTTGCATGTTAGAATCCCGCCCCCCCCCCCCCCCCCCGCCCACTTACCCAGTTTGTTGATCTCCTAGTTTAAGGCAGTGGTTCTCAAACTTGAATGCCTATGAGAATCACCAGGAGGATTGATTAAAACACGAGTTCCTGGGCCCCGTTCTGATTCAGTAGGTGACAGGTGGGCCACAGGAATTTGGAACTTCTTAACAAATAAGCCAGATAACGCTGATATAAGGAGGTGAGGGAGCCACACTTGAAGAAAAACTTGTCTAGAGACTATACCTGGCAGCTCTATTAGGAAAACTTTGTTGCACAACAGATAGAAAATACCTGCCTTCCACATAAGGACTTAGTACAGCGTGAAGAGTAATAATTATAATTTTTAAAAATTAAATACTTCTTACTATTACTAAGAGGGCTAATTCCATTTGACTGAAAATCAGGATAAATAATATTATATACTCTTCTGGGCAATCAGTCTTCCTCTTCTGAGTCAAAGTCTTGCTCAGCCTCTCATTCTCTAAAATCTGAAGTGAGGGACAGAACAAAACCATGCTAGAAATGGAACTACACTACCAGTCTATCATGTATACATGCATATATATATACATTTATTTTATATGATTTGATCTATATGTGTATGTATGTATGATATGTATTTATTCATGTATGTCAGAGCCTGGCCCAGACCCTACTGGCCATTTCAGAGGAAGAGGGGAAGACTGACATGAAATGTATATTTATATTTTTTAAACTGCTGCAAATATTGTACATCCAGATTAAAATAAAAATTGAACTATTAAAAAGCATATAAACCTCAAAACTCCATATTATCTCAACCATAATTTTATTCCCAGATTTCAGGTTTTGGTTTTGATATCAAGATAGTGGTCAAAGATGTGCTGAGTTCTGAACCAAAATGTGGGGTAGAGCCATGGTTATAAATCCTGACATGGTAGAAACAGCTAGCTAGGTGTGGGAGTGTGAGGTATGTGTGTGGGAGGTAGTAATTGTTAAATCAAATGAATTTAGCAGCTGGATATGAAGTTCTAATCCCTAATTATATCTTAGGGAAATCACTCACATTTTCTCATCTTGAATGATAAAACATATCCTATTATTCTAAGGCTGTGATACATCTTCCTCACTAATGAAAAGGGACTTTATGTCTGTAAGAAAAAACCTATAAAGATGAATTTATTATGGTTTTAAATTCAAACTTAAGGAGTCTATTGATTAAAGCTACTAGTAATTTCACCTTGCTTATAATCTTTGAGATGTCTTTTTAAATGAAATGTTTTATCTTTTAAAACATTTGCTTAAAAATTCCCTATGAATGCCGTATAAATAAGGTATCTATTCAATTCATTTGGGCAGTTATTCTGAGTTCATTATTGTAGGGGAACTAAAATGAACCATAGTGATTCTTGCATAAAGATAGACATAGCAGTCATTGTACATAAAGTTCTTAGTTATGGCAGTGTAATTATTATGTGCATGTTAATAAGCAGTCAAATTAGGATAACAAAAAGCTCAAGTGATTTATCAATCAATCCAAAATATCTAAATTATTTCCTCTATTCATTGAAGTTATTATAGCATATCCTTTTATTTTAACTCTCTGCAACTTACTAAGTAGAACTTACATTCTGTGCTCACATTATTGTAAGAGAGTGGGACAAAGATTGGAAATAAAAACATTATGTTATGGTAAAAAAAAGTCTGAGCTGATAAATGAATATTTTTGCTTTTCAGATAAAACTATGGTTTGACAAGGTTGGTCATCAATTAATAGTTACAATTCTGGGAGCAAAGGATCTCCCTTCCAGGGAAGATGGGAGGCCAAGGAATCCTTATGTCAAAATTTACTTTCTTCCAGACAGAAGGTAAGGGTGTGAAACAAAAATTAATGTTCTTGAAAATACATAAGAAATGTTAATAACAGTAGGTGTTTCAGTTCGGTCTTATTTATTTTTATATATCACACAAGTCAGATATTTATGAAGTTTAACATAAGCATAATGATTCAAATGATTCACATGATTCATATTTTCTTATGATTCTTATTAGTCTTCAAAACAGTGACAGTGAGTGCTTCAAGATTGTTTTAAAATGCATATCAAATGTCATAGATGATTTTATTGAATATTTATTTTACATTGTATGGATTTTTTTTTTTTTTCAGAGAGAGTGAGCACAGGCAGACAGAGTGGCAGGCAGAGGCAGAGGGAGAAGCAGGCTTCCTGCTGAGCAAGGAGCCCAATGTGGGACTCGATCCCAGGACGCTGGGATCATGACCTGAGCACACTCAGGTGTCCCCATTGTATGGATTCTTTTTTTTTTTTTTTTTTTAAGATTATTTATTTATTTATTTGACAGAGATCACAAGTAGGCAGAGAGGCAGGCAGAGAGAGAGGAGGAAGCAGGCTCCCCGCTGAGCAGAGAGCCTGATGCAGGGCTCGATCCCAAGACCCTGGGATCATGACCTGAGCCGAAGGCAGAGGCCTTAACCCACTGAGCCACCCAGGCGCCCCCATTGTATGGATTCTTAAATGATCTATATTTTTATTTATCAAAATCATTAAAAGTTACAGTTTTTAAAATCAGGTACATTTTTAACACAATCTACAGCAGCAAAAAGCTGGAAAGGATACCAGAATGTACTCCTCATACTCCTTTTTACAACGCCTACTTCCTCATACTAAGATATCATTTCTTTATATTCCATAAAATTAATGAGTGCTTTATATCTGCCCACCCCATATCATCCAGAACCTTTACCACCACGCCCAGAATCAGCTTCTTCAAGCATCATTGGTTTGGTTTGTGTCCATGTTAATTAGGATAAATGATATTGTTCTGTCATAATTTAAACAGAGACATTAGGATTGGAGAAATAGCTTTTCAAAAATTATCTAATCACTTTTAATCTCCGGAACATAAAAAAATAAGAGAGACTATTGGATAGACATCATGAGAAGAAGAAGAATTAATGGCGCCGATGACCTTTCCCCCAGCTCTTCTTGCGTTCCTCGTTTCCAGGACAGAGTGTTCTCAAGGTCTGGTCGTTTTTTCTCAGGCTGCAAGTGGCCTGGCACAGGGCTAATCTTCAACATGTTTACACAATTCTGGGCCCCCATGTACTTAGTTCAAGTTGAAAGTCATCAGATTTGAGTGCCTAAGTATCATCTGAAAAACAATCTCTCAAAGAAAAGGATAAACGAAAGGAAGTAGACAATTAACAAAGGCCTTACATTTTGATACTTTTGAAGTGAAATTTGTGAAGAAAATTCCTCAGAAAACATGTCAAGGTGCCCACACATCTAAAACGATTAGAGACTGTTTGCCGTATAATTTTATCTTAGGAAGTTTCCTTGGAGAAAGCTGTTTTCTCACAACTTAGGTTGTCTTTTGGATAGGGGTATACTTTGAACTGCAAAGGAAGAAGAAGATATTCATAACTGGGGCTTTTAACTAGCTTAAGCTTTAGTTGGATCTGGATTTCACGGGCACATTACCCTGCCATCCTGGAGGCCATGTCACTTGGCTTCCCAGAGCACGCATGGTTTCAGGCATTCTCAGAATGCCGCCGTCACAACCTGCAGGAAACGCTGCCTTCCCATCAATGTTCTTGTGTGCACGTAGAACTTCAGTCTCTACTCCTCAGCCTTTGAAGAAAACCACTTTTGAAGATGATAAAAATCTTTCAAGTTTTAGAATTTATTATTGAGTATTTTTGTTTAGTTTTATTTTATTTTATTTTATATACCCTTTCCCCTTTCTGAGCAGATAGATCTAAAATGGAAAGGAAGGTCCCCCTCATTACTCCTTTAATATTTAAAGGCATTTAAAAAAAAATCTATTCTCAACACCAAAGAATGTGGGGAACATTTAAATATTTCATTCTCAAATACTTTCTCAGCTGTCTCCTTGTTACCTATCAGGAATTTGAGGAATATTTGAGCAAGTTTATTGCTTACTTATTAATTGATAAAGTTGTGTTGGGGTTTTATCTTTATTTATTTGAGAGAGAGAGAGAGAGAGAGTAAGTGAGAGAGCACAGAAGCAGAGGAAGAGGGAGAAGCAGACTCCCCAGCGGAGCATGACCAGAGTTGAAGGCAGATGCTTAACTGACTGAGCCACTCAGGTGCCCCAGGGTTTGTATCTTTAAAAAGTGATGGGTACTGAGGTGGGCACATATTGCATGGAGCACTGGTGTTGTATGTAAGCAATGAATCTTGGAACACTGCATCAAAAACTAGGGAAATTGGAAGGGGAGGTGAACCATGAGAGACTATGGACTCTGAAAAACAATCTGAGGGTTTTGAAGGGGCGGGGGGGTGGGAGGTGGGGGAACCACGTGGTGGGTATTAAGGAGGGCACGTATTGCATGGAGCACTGGGTGTGGTGCAAAAACAATAAATTCTGTTACACTGAAAAGAAAAAAAAAGAAAAAACAATGATGTATGGTGACTAACATAATACACATACACAAAATAAAAATTAAAATATAGAAGAGAATTCTTTGGCTAACTCAGAAACAGCTATATTATCGTCAATTTTTTTTTCTGTTGATACAAGTTTTTACAGATAAATAAAGGACTGTTTATGCTGTTTATGCTTTGGGTATGAATTATTTCATTTTTTGTGACAGTTTTTCTGGGAGAAAAACAATTTGAATAGGTGAACATGGAAAATAATTGATGCCTTTTTATCGATAAGAATTCTGGAGGGACCTGTGAGCTTGCATTGAAGAGATGTAGATTAGAATGTTACTGTGCTAAAGTGATGAACTATGTACTCTAAAAAGCAGTTGGGTGGGAAGCCTGGGTGGCTCAGTGGGTTAAACCTCTGCCTTCGGCTCAGGTCATGATCTCAAGGTGCTGGGATTGAGCCCCACATCAGGCTCTCTGCTCAGCGGGGAGCCGGCTTCCCCCCTCTCTCTGCCTGCCTCTCTGCCTACTTGTGATCTCTCTCTCTCATTCTGTCAAATAAATAAAATCTTAAAAAAAAAAAAAGCTGGGTGTGCTTTACACTCTTTCATATCTTGAAGTAAAGTTGTTTTCAGTCAAAAACATTTTTCTTTCTCTCATTTTAAGTAAACACAGCAAGTATTTTCATGGCGTTACTGTGGTAAATGGAAACCAAAAATACTGGTAGCGTGAAAAGGCTTTAGGTTGGATTTTATTTAAAAAAAAAAAAAGTTTCCATTCTTAACAGGTTAATGATGCTGTTAGAGATCAATGACTTATTGTTGTTGGGCTGCTATTAAGAAAAAATCTCAATAGCATGCATATTGATCTTAGTTTTTAAGTACTCTTAGCAATTTTTCAGTGTTTGACTTACACAACCTGATCTTCTTTTGTTTGTCTCTTTGTTTTAAAGATTTTATTTTTACGTAATCTCTATACCCAATGTGGGGCTCGAACTCATAACCTCAAGATCAAGAGTTGTATGCTGCACCTACTAAGTTGCTCTCCTCTTTTTAACCTGATCTTATTTTGAAGACTTTTGTTATACTTCTAGGGGAAAAAAAAAAAACAAAACTCATTTGCTTTTTTTTTTTTTTTGCTTGCTGAAGATAATTTTTCATGTTTCTTTGCATGGACTAGTGCTTCAATACACATTACACATTAAATTACCTTATTAAATGTTAATTGTACATGGTGGGTGTGTGAGGAATTTCAGTGATTATCTACTCTCCCTCCTACCCAGTATAGAAATCCCTTCTGAAATAGTCCTCTTTAGCTGAGAACTTTTTTCACACCTTAAGAGGAAATCAAGGTTTATTTTTCTATTCCCTTTCAGATTGCAGTATAAACCACTGTTGAATTATACAGCAAGTCTCCCACTAAATGCTTTCTTCCTGGTTTTAAAGGAGGGAACTTTCTCTCTTCACAGGGTCTCATAATTTTTTAAAGCATGGAATATACGTAGGTGCTTTATAAATATTTGTGAAATTTTTAGATGAAGAGAGGTGATGACAGGAGGAATAAATCATAGCCCTTGTTATTTTTTCTATTATTTAGTTATTTTTATTTATAAAACTTTTCCATAACACGGAAGAGAGTTAAAATTTCCTACATGGGTTTGCAAAGTTACTTTCCTAACAAGACAATAGAAATTAATAAAGATACACTGTTTTAAAATGGCTTTTTGCCACATTAAATATATGAGCTGTTGAAATATATGTGCTTTTGATTGGTTAAATCCAATCTGCATTGAGCATTAAGCCCTGCTCAAGAAGAAGCTGCAGAGACGCTCTATCCTTTCTCAGTTCTCCCTGCTTTCTGTATTCTAACAGTCTTAGAATTGTATTGTGCTGAGCAGTTAATATAGTTCTGCTCGGACCTTATTGTCTACTCAGTTCAGATAAGCTCTCTAGATAGCTTAATGTTTTCTTCCTAGATGATTTTCTTTATTCCTATCCCACCATTGATCCTCTCTAATAAGCTAGAGTAGAGATCTCCGAAAGGAATGCACCCAGGGGATGTCTGAGACAGTCCGTTGGAGTTCAGGAAGAAATATTTGGAGTTTCTGAATTTTTACCTAAGTATTTTTATTACCTGATTCTTTTTCTAATTAATATAATTTTAGGTAATTGATAATTACCTAAAAATAATTACCTATTTATTTTAAATTTCTAACTTTGTATAATCACAAATTGACACAATATATTAGTAAAACAGTACAGTAATACATGTATATATTTTGTGACTATATATGCATGTAATGGGATGCTTTGTCAAAAGCATTCACTTGATAGAGATATGCAGTTAAAAAAAATATGGAAGCCTCTGAGCTGGAAGTCCCATCCATTAGGGATGGCAGGCTTGCTTTTCCAGCCAATGTTAGAGTGGCTACCCCACACAGAAATAATTTTACAGGGACACATGTATAGCTCAGTTAAGCAGCTGAGTCTTGATTTCAGCTCAAGTCATGATCTTAGCGTCCTGAGATGGAGCCCTGTGTGGAGCCCTGTGGGTCATGGAGCCTGCTTAGGGTTCTCTCTCTCCCTCTACCCCTTCTCCCCCACAAAAAAAGAAAAAAATAATTTTACAGTGCTTTTAAAGATCTGGTAACTGTCAGATGGGCAAGTATGTATTTCTTTATGCAAGAAAGTAACTTGATAAAATGTAATTATAATTGCTCAGCTGAACTATATGGATAAAAAGTTGTGAATGTCACAATTTATTGGACTTTTGTGTAATTACACTTCTGTAGTTTAAGTGAGTATTGTATGTAATGTTATTGGTTCATTGCCATTTTGAAGGATTCCAATAAGGCAATATGTTTAAAAATATGTAGAATTACTGTTTTTCAGTCTGGTTTTATTTAGATTTTATGAAAGGTGAAGTTTTTAATTATCATGGAAGGATTTCAGATTTATTGAAATATTGCCTCTATAAAGTGATGTAATTATATACTTATAAATTATAATGTAAATTATATACTTTATATTTAATTATATACTTATAAATTCTAGTAGGAGTTTAAGTGATATAATATTTATAATATATGATAAATATATTTGTGCTAAGACTTCACTCCCTGAGAAATTTTAAATGAATAATTTTTAGGGAAAAACTTAAAGGTTCATGTAAGTTTTTATATTCTTTTTTTTTTTTTATAGTGATAAAAACAAGAGAAGAACAAAAACAGTAAAGAAAACATTGGAACCCAAATGGAACCAAACATTCATTTATTCCCCGGTCCACCGAAGAGAGTTTAGGGAGCGAATGCTAGAGGTTACGCTCTGGGATCAAGCTCGAGTTCGAGAGGAAGAAAGTGAATTCTTAGGAGAGGTATCTGGAATTATTTTAAAACTGAGACTATTCATGTCCTCTTAAATACTTTTTTTCATGTGATTATCAGTAAAATCATATATTTGAATATCTGAAAAAGTAAACCGTTTCTTTCGTGGAATGAATTTATTGCTCTAAGACAAAACATTGATGCCTTTTAAAAAATGGTTTCTAAATAATCTGGGACAATTTTTAGGTGTTTATTCCTACTGTAGAAATCTCAGTGTTGAATGCTGAAAGTTTGGTTTGTGTTTCACAAATGTATTGCATTTGTGGCAGCCAATACGGTTCTGCTTAGGAACCAGAGCTGAAGAGTGAGTTATCATCACACAGCAGTTCTCATATACATAATCACAAACGGTGTCATCTTTGCACAGGACCCTAAAAGAATAAAAGAGTCATTATTCCTGTGGACTGGTTTCCTTTGTAAATTTATTAAATATTCATATTATAAAATCCATATGAGGATACGGTTCCTATTAAAAATCCATTCTTCACTTTCTTTCCTCTTTTGAATTCTTAGTGACATGGTACATTGAACACAGAGTTTTAAATAAGACAGACTTTGATTCATATCACACCTTTCTCACTTAACAGCTAGTATGAGCTTAGACCAGTTTTTTTTTTTTTTTTTTTTTTTTTACCTTTGTTAGCTTTGGTATCCTTATCTGTAAAAGTTGAATAAGACCAATCTAGCAGGTTTTTTTTTCTGAGAATTAAGATAACATGATATCGTTCTTAATGTCTAGTAGATGCTTTTAATTTGGTTTTGTCTCCCCATTTAAAGGTTTTTGTAAAGGTTAAATTAATAAATGTAAATAAAGTTTTTTTCAATTACCAAATAATATACAAATGTTAGTTATTACAGACTTATAGTAATAAGCATTATTTCTTTAATGACAAATTTGCATTTCCCTGATGATTAATGATGTTAGTGATCTTGTTTTGTGTCCGTTAGCTGGGTGCCTTCTTTGGAAAAATGTCTGCTCTTGTCTTCTGCCCAGTTTTTATTTATTTACTTATTTTTATTTTTTTATAAACATATAAAAAGAGGTTTACATACTCCACAGCACTCACTGTAGCATCTGCCATTTTTAAAATGGATTTTTTGATTGTTTTGGTGTGGAATTACAGAAATTCTTTATATATCTTCAATATTAATCCCTTTAATTAATTAAGGGATTGATAAAGATCCCCCTAATTAATTAAAAGGATTAATTAAGTTAATCATTCACCCAATTAATTAATCAATCAATTAAGTGATATTGAAAGTATATCATTTGCAAATATCTTCTCCCACCCAGTGGGTTACCTTATTAACAGTTTTGTTGAAAGTTTCCTTTGTTGTGAAAAGCTTTCTCTTTTAATGTAGTCCCAATAGTTTATTTTTGCTTTTGTTTCTCTTGCCTTAAGAGACTTATTTAGAAAAATGTTGCTATGGCCCATGTCAGAGAAATTACTGCCTGTGCTCTTCTCTAGGATTTTTGTGGTTTCAGGTCTCATTTAAGTCTTTAATCCATTTTGAGTTTGTGTAAAAAAGTGGTCCAGTTAAATTCTTTGCATGTAGATGTCCAGTTTTTCCAACATCATTTGTTGAAGAGACTGTATTTTTCCTGTTACATAGTCTTGCTTCCTTTGTTGACGATTAATTGACTACATAATTGTGGGTTGATTTCTGGACTTTCCATTCTGTTCCGTTCATTTCTATATCTATTTTTGTGCCAGCACTGTTCTGTTTTGATTACTATATCTTGAAATCTGGGATTCTGATACCTCCAGTTTTGTTTTTCTTTTTCAAGATTGCTTTGGCTATTGGAGTCTTCTGTGGTTCCATATAAATTTTAGGATGATTAGTTCTGTGAAAAATGTTGGTATTTTGATAGGGCTGCCTTAAATCTGAAGATTGCTTTGGGTAATATGGATGTTTTAATAATTTCCAATGCACAGCGTGGAATATCTTCCCATTTGTTTGTCTCATCTTCAATTTCTTTCATGTGTTTTATAGTTTCAGAGTACAGGTCTTTCATCTCCTTGGTTAAGTTTACTCCTAGGTTTTTTGTTTTTCCTTTTTTTAAAAATTTTTTGTGCCATTGTAAATAGGATTGTTTTCTTAATTTCTCTTTCTACTACTTTATAATTAGTGTATAGAAATGCAACAGATTTTTGATTTTCTATCCTGTGACCTTGCTGAATTCATTTATCCATTCTAGTAGTTTTTTTGGTGGAGTCTTTAGGGTTTCCTGTATATAATGTCATGACCTCTGCAAATAGTGAAAATTTTGCTTCTTCCTTACCAATTTTGATGCCTTTTATTTCTTTTTTTTGACTGAGTGTTGTGGCTGGGACTTCTGGTACTATGTTGCATAATAGTGGTGAGAGTGGACATCTTCACCTTTTTTTTGTTTTAGGGGAAATGTTTTTAGTTTTTCACCTTTGAATATGATGTTAGCTGTGGGTTTTTCCTATATGGCCTTTATTATGTTAAGGTATGTTCCCTCTAAACCTACTTTGTTTAGGGTTTTTGTCATGAATGTACTTTTTCAAAAGGTTTTCTGCATCTACTGAAATGATCATATGGTTTTTATCCTTTCTCTTATTGCTATGATATATCACAATGATTGGTGTATATTGAACCACCCTGTATCCCAGGAATAAATCCCATTTGATTGTGGTGAATGATTTTTTTAGTGTACTTTTGGATTTGGTTTGCTAATACTGTGTTGAGAATTTTTACATCTGTGTTTATCAGAGATACTGGCCTGTATTTTTTTTTTCCTTTTTTGTACTGTCTTTATGTAATGGCAAATTTAACAGTAGGCGGGTGGTCAGAGGTCTATAAAAAATTTAGATATTTAAAACTATTAAGTCAGTAAGAAGTTATGCATATTTAACTTTTATTTAGTTATTGTCAAAATATATGGACAATTTTGTAACATAACATTGTTTTTGACCAACAGCATTATTATTATAATTATCATTATTATAAAAGTTATGAGACCATTTAAGAGAATTTCTATATTGCAGATATATAATGTTCTTTTGTCTCTTGGATTTGTAGATTTTAATTGAATTAGAAACAGCATTATTAGATGATGAGCCACATTGGTACAAACTTCAGACCCATGATGTTTCTTCATTACCACTTCCCCACCCTTCTCCATATATGCCACGACGACAGCTCCATGGAGAGAGCCCAACAAGGAGGTTGCAAAGTAAGTTTTCAGTGAGATTTATCAGAC
The DNA here is from genome assembly GCF_009829155.1 of Mustela erminea. NCBI lineage: Eukaryota > Metazoa > Chordata > Mammalia > Carnivora > Mustelidae > Mustela > Mustela erminea. Next base: position 51,709,506 of record NC_045629.1, read on the forward strand.
CATTATGAATTACCTTAAATGATATATATATGACATAGAATTTGAAGATCCCATTATGGGTATTAACAGGCATCTATTAGTGTTTTCATAGCTACTGATGGTTTTAAATTGATACACTAAAATGAGGTTATACTTACAGCATTCATTTGTCATGGTATGACCCCACAGTTATGTTTTAATTTTGGCTATTAGAAACTTACATAGAAATGAGATAGCAACTATAGTAAAATTTGGTCGTGTAGCTATACATGTCTGAAATTATGATTTTCATCTTCATTATGCTAACTATTTTATAAATATATAGGAGGACAAGTATAGTATAGTGGTTGAAACCATGACCATGAGCATTAGTCAAACAAACATGGGTTTAAATTTTGATTCTCTCACTTAAGAAGCATATGACTTCAGGTAGGTTCTTTCTCTAATTCACTGTCCTTGTTTATAAAAGTTAAATATTGTCGGGAATATAAACTGATGTGATTATTGTTGTTATTATTATTGTCAGTGTTTGCATTTTACCGAGGATTTTACATAGTCCAAAATATCAAATAGAATTTGATCAATTCGGAGAATCTTAAAAGAAATGTGGAAATGTTTTCTAGACTGAAAAGTGGCATTATTTTGTTTGTTGTTCCTACAGATCTAATTTGTTTTCTTGATGAGTCTATTATTAAAAGGGGGAGGTGTCTACTCACTTCTTTGTGTAGTATTCATGGGATAATTTTATCTTCATGGAGTCAGCATTTTCCAGGCTTAGCAACATTTTTTTGTGCAGTAATGGAGAACTGATTGACATTAACCAAATTTCAGAAGTGTACATTTATAAGCACAAAAGGCATGTCATTTATCAATCATAAGAAATGTATTTGGCAACATAACAAATGACTGGTCTATGTGGATCACAATTTCCCTGCTGAATAGAGGACTAAATTATATATCAGAAGGCTATTTGATGAATAGAGAATTAGAAGAAAGGATAGGTCTTATGGGATATTTCGTCATAAGAAAGCCTAGAGAATTACCTTCACTCCTTTTTAAAATAATGTCTTTGATGACTTATTTACTTATGAATTTTATTTCCTGTAGTTACAGTCTCTCATTATTTAAACACTAATTTTACAGCACTCACTTTTTTCAGCTTCTCCACAGAGTAAACATTTACCCACAGTTATTTGCAATTGCCTTTATAACATCTCTTGTTGTAATAATTACACTACTGTGAATTTTATGTGGAGTCATTTTGGTTTGTATTCTTTTGGGTCCCTGTAATCCACCCAAGTACGTTATCTCTAAATCACAGGGTAGGATCATGGGTTACTACATGAAGTTTACTAATACAAACCATTTTGTACTAATTCTTATAGTTTGTTTATAGGTCGCTACTAATACTTACTCCAGTTGCTATTACAGACTCTTAATATCTAAACTCTTAGATCTACCAACAATTTTCATTACTTTTTTTCCTCCCCAGTGAATTAAAAATAGTGGAAGAACAATGAGGATGGATTCTTTCTAGTTAGCTACATGTATCATAGATCTTCATGCAATTAATTTGATTTAGTTAAGTTTATAGCTTTTAATATTTAATCATTCCCCAAATAGCTCCTCTGCTACTTAATCATTAATAGTATTAAATTCACTCGTGGGTAATATGGTTTCATATTGCACCATTCAGTCTTGTCACTACCTACCAACTAACCTCTGATAAAATAAATTTTCAGTATTTGAACATATGGTAAAAATTGGTGTTTTGCATCTAAAATGTAATCATAATTTATTAACAATGTGTAACACTGAAGATAAATAAAAACGTGTACATATACATAAAGGAAATGAAGATTTTAACACTTAGAAATAGAAGGTTAAAGACATTACTATTGGCTGAGGATATATTGCTCATCAATGTCAAGTTCAGGTTAAGGTACATATAAGTAAACATTAATTATTTTAAAAATTTATTCATAAGAATGACCTCCTTTTTTTTTTTCATGGAAAGAGTAAATATTGCATTTATGTCTTATTTGGTCAAAGATCATGATCATTAACGTATTTGATGAAATGTATGCATGAATAGATATCGTCAAAAATATATAATAATCCCTCATTTCTTCTCTACATCCACATAATAGAATATGTTGGTAATTCAATCTCTGAGGCTGTGAGCTGAGGCTATGATATATATCATAGCCTACATATATAGCCTATATATATATATATATACACACATATATATGTATATATCATAGCCTCAGATATACACACACAGACGTATAAATATATATTGAACATATATGGATATTTATCGGTATTGTTGGAATTCTGTTTTCTCTGCTCATGATTTCCTATTTTAATCTATTTGTAGATTCAAATTCCAATTCAAATTTGTAGATTCAAATGATTCAAAAAAGTATTTCATTTCCATGGACATTAATGATTTATAATTTTAAACATGTAAGGAAATATTTTTAAAAGCACTCTAATAGTAATGGCATATATCTTATAGCTAACTTAAATATTTTTTTAATTTTTTTTGAGATGGAAGTACAGGCAACTTTGATTATAATGTTTGAATGGTTTCCCTAGTAAAGGAATTAGTGAGGGTATTTGAAATGGATGGCTTTTTCTTACACCAGTATTTCTGTATGTGGCAAAGTAAGAGGGTTCTATGTATTAAAACATCTGTAGAAAGGGCCACATGCTCATTGCTCATGTCTGAAAGAAATTAGATGATGAGAAATTAAAATTTTAATATGAAAGTAATATTTTCTATAATTTTTAACTTCAGGCTACTTTTACCCACTGTTATCCCAGATGTTATTTAGACATTACCAAATGTGCATATTTCAAAGAGTGATTGATTAAGCATTCTTAAAAAGGTGTGAGCAAGATTGGAGCCATATGTTCAAATGACTAAAATTTTTCAATAGAGAAGTGAGATTGCTTTTACAGATGGTAAAATATCTCACATATTCACATAATTTTATTTTGATTCATTGGTGAGAAACTCTTCATTACTCTCTTGACACATAGATTATTTTTGAAGGTATATTTTGATGTATAAGTTTTTATTTTTATATATTCTTTACTCTCATTCAGTTAAAGTTGCATAGTGTCTCAAGTGAAGTATTTTCCTTTTTAACATGACAAAAGTCATTTACAAATTTGTTACTTGGTATCTTATTAACCATTCTCATCACAATTTGAACTATACAGATGAAAAAGAGTTTTCTTTTTTGATCCTTTATTCTTTTCCTAGTCCCATTTTAATCAGATTTATCTCTTTGGCATTTCAGATGTTAATTCTTTATTTAGCAAAATGTAACATTATTACCCTTTCACTTTTTGAAATAGATAACTTCACATCTACTATTTTTATACAGTCTCATAACCACAAATCTTTAGAAAAGTGAATGGAAATAAATCATTGGGACAAAACCAAAATGATGGTTTTGAGAGGTGTTAGGTAAAAGAGATGTGATTTCCTCATGTAAGTTTCTCAAGATTTCAACCATTTGAGATGTTTTTTGGCCAATGTTCTAATTTTCTATGCCATTCTCTTATTTCTCTCTTTCGTGGACTGCAGTTACATGTTTAAAGATCTCTTAACATTGTTCTACAGGTTATTGAGTTCTGTTTATTTTTTAATTTCTTTTTCTCTTTTTCTCAGTTTTGATTATTTTTACTTACTGTGTCTTTAAGTTACTGGTATTTTCTTCTACAGTGTCCAATTTCTCTGAAATTCATACTACTAATTGTTTTAGCAAAAATGTATTTTTCATTTTAAAATTTACATTTGGTTTTCTTAGAACTACCTATATCCTTCCTGAAATTCCTCTTTTTATTATATCCCTGTGTGTATAATATTATATACATATATGATGTCTATGTGTATAAATATATTAATAATTTACAGGATCATATATATACACATATGTGAATGTATGGAAAATCCATAGCATTACATATATACATACATGCGTACATAGGTGTACATGTGTATATGTAATGTACATACATGTATGTCCAGTATCTATATTGTATTTATATGTAATGTATGTGTGTGTGTGTGTAATCCTGGGAATTCTCACATACATTTATAATATTTATTTTTAAATCTGCTAACTGCAATATCTTAGTCTTCTGTGGGTCTACTTATAGTTCTGATTTTTTCCTTTGATTCTGGATCACATTCTATGTGTTTTACATATATAATAATTTTTTATTGTATACTGGACATTGTGTTCCTTACCTTTTAGAGGCTCTGGATTTGGAAAAATGTTGGCTTTTATTTTGGTAGACAGTGAAATTATTGAAGGATCACCTAAAACATATGAAGGATATGTTAAGGCAATTCTATTTTGGTTCTTCCTTAGTTCTAAAGCATAGTCCTTAGTCTGGTTTGTGGTTTTCATTCCTAATGTGTGAACTTCCCAGGCAAAATCCAAGATATTGGCCAAAATCCCATGATATCACTGGACTTTAAATTCCAGATTCTGTGTCTCTGTGCATCAAGAAGTTGCATCTCTTTTAGCTTTCCAGCTGTGGCTTTCTTCTTGTTTTTCCCTCTGCAGTTTACAATTTAGGGAAGGATTTAGGGGGCTATGTAAATTTTGTGCCTCCCCTTTTCTGGCTCCCTCATTTTCAGGATTTTCCTTATAATTCTAGCTGCTCTGAAAACTCTGAATTCTGACCTTTGGCTCTTCAGCCATGTAAGAATGAAACTTTTTTCTTGAGCTATAGCACCTCTGCAGAGCACCAAACTGGGAAGGCCCTTAGGAGAAAAGCTGTTTCAGTATGCACTTTTCTTATTTCAAGGGCCATGTACCAATTTCTGTCTGCATCTGTTTGTTGTCTGGTGTCTTTAAACAGTTTTTGTTAAAATATTTGTCCAATATTTGTAATTATGACTGGCAGGAGAGTTAGTCTAATATAAGTTACTCTGTCATTCCCAGAAGCAGAATTCTACATTTTTAGTAAACTTTTTACTGAAGTATAGCATCTATACAGAAATGTGTATAAATCATAAATATGCCCCCGAGTGAATTTTCACAAAGTACCGGAAACCATGTAAGTAGCACCCACATCAAGACATAGAATATCACCAGCCTCCCTCTTGCTCTCTTCTATTAAGTATTCTTCCTGCCAAGGTCAAATACCACAAAAGAGTTTTGCTTATTTCTAACTTCATGTAAATGGAATACTCACACATACATAGGAATATTATAGAATTGGAATTACAAATATTTTATTCTTTCACATCTGGCTTTTTTGTCTTACCAAGGTGTTTGTGAGGTTTATCAATATTGTTGCAAATAATTGCAGTTAACTTATTTTCATTGCTATACACTATTCCTTTCTCTAAATATCCAAGAATTTATGCATCTGCAGTTGACTAGTAATTTGCTTTCAGATTTGGGCCATTCCTACTAGTGCTGCTGTGAAATTTCTCATACATGCCCTTTTGTAATCATATGTGTTCATTTTTGCTCTGAATATACCTGGTAGTAGAATCAATGGGTAATAGGCTATGCTCATATTCAAATGCAGTAGATATTATTAAACAGTCTCTCAAACTATACCCATTTTACTTCCTACAGTAAAAAACCACACCAATTTGTACTTCCTACAGTAGTGTTGAGGGTTTAAGTTTCTCCACATCATTACTTGTTTTTGGTATTTTTACTTTCACTACCATTCACGTGGATGTTCAGTGTTACCTCACTGTGGCTATAATTTGCATTTCTCTAATGACCTTTTCATAGGTTAATAGACCATTTAGATATCCTCTTTTATGAAGAGTCTACTCAAATTTTTAGCCCATTTTTCATTTGGGTTCTTTCTTTTCTTATTGCTTTATGAGGTTTTTTTTTTTTGAAATTATAAGTTTGAATTCTTTATAGCATAAATATATTGCAAATGTATTTTACTTTCTGATTTGCCTTTCCACTCTTAAATGAGATCTTTTAATCAACAGAAATTTTTAGTTTTCCAATTTTTTCTTTGGTGTTAGTGTGTTGGTGTGATCTGTATGAAAATATCTTTGTCTTCTTTAATATCAAGTTTATATGTTTTCTTCTAGAATAGTGCTTTATTCTGCTTGTTGAATCTACAACTCATTTGGAATTGAGTTTTGTATATTGTGTGAGGTAGGGATCAAAATTCATTCTTAACCCTTTGGATGTCAACTTGGTCCATATATTTATTTAAAAAGCTGCATGCCTTTGGTTAACTTTTTGAAGTCTATTTCTTTCAATTAGGCAACTTTTCTATTCTTGTGTCAATATCAAAGTGTCTTCATGGCTGTAGCTATAAATTGTGATATCTGGAAGTGTAACTAACCCAGCTTTGTTCTTCTTTAAGGTCATTATTAGTATTATTATTTTTTTACTCAATCAACAAATTGAGTATTAAATGATCATTTTTCATAAATACCCTTCAGGAATTTTGATTCAAATTACATTCATCATTTTGGGGAGAACTGAAATCTCTCCAGGGAGTGAGGAGATTCCACTCTATGAATCTGTTGCATCTCTAAATAATATTTTAATAGATTTCAATGAAAAGATTTTATATCTTTACTATATCAGTAACTAGGGATTTGACTTAAGTGGATGTTGATATTAAGAAATAAAAGTTATTATTATTCATTATTCATTGAATTCTAATAACATTTTCATACATTATTTTGAGTTTTGATGTACAATATTATGTTACCTGTGAATAATGACAATTTCTCCTCTTTCTTTCAAATTGTTATACCTTGCTTTCCTTTTTCTTACTCAATGCTTTGGCAAGGTCTTATCATAAAATGCTGAGCAAAGTGGTATTGTTCAGTAGAAGTTGCCATCCATGTTTTGTTCCCCAATTCTTAGGAAAAGCTTTAAATATTTATCAATTATAGTTGATATTTTTGTTAAATTGGTGTTAAATTTTTACACTACACCGAGATTCAGGAAGTTCTGTTTTATTCCTAGTTTGACGAAAGTTTAAAATCCTGAATGCATATTGAATGTATCAATTTTTTCTAGATATATGGATATATGCATATAATATTTCTCTTTTATTCTACAAATATGGTATATTGCATTGATTTTCAAATGTTAATCTAGCCACTCCTGTGATGAATTCAGGAATCTCATGATGCGTTATCAATTTATCTATCCCAGGTTTCAATTTACTGATACTATATTTAGAATTCTTGCATCTATATTCATGAGAAGGAAAGATTGTCTTTTATTAGCTTTTGTTATCAATGCTATGCTGGCTTCAAAAAAGTACTAGGAAATATTATTCTTTTTCTGTTTGATGTCTTATTTACTCTTCAAGTTTGGATTTCAGTGTTGTGCTGGTTTCATAAAAAATGAAAGTATACCATTATTTTCTATTTGAGAGAATTTCTGCATTATTGGTATTAATTCTTTAAATTTTTAGGCATATTCACCATTTAAGTCATTAAGGTTGGTAATTTCTTAGTGTATAGGTTTTAAATTATAATTTCAGTTTCTCTGCTAAATTTAGAACTAATCAAAATTTGTGACTTCTACCAGCTTTGTTAGTTGGATTCGTCTTGGAATCTTTACATTTCTTCTATTAAAAAATTATTTACATGAAATTACTCATAATAATGTCTTGTTATCTAGTTAATGTCCATTGGATGTGTAGTGATGTCCTTCTTTTTCTTTTCTTGTTTTTCTTGGTCAGACTTATAGTAGTCTTTCACACAAAACAACCTGTTTTGTTTACTTTCTAGGTTGTATTTGTTTTTCTTTTCCACTAATTTTTGTTCTTATTATATCTCTCTTTTACTTTCCTTAGATATAGCTTGTTTCTCCTCATTTCTTCAGAAAATACTTATGTAATATTTATTGTGGTGCTTTCATTTACCTATCAGTTATTTAGGCATGTATTATTAACTCTCCAAACCCTAGGGTTTGTTTGTTTGTTTCTTTCTTTCTTTCATTTTTGTCTGGCATATTAGAGTATATAACCTTTGCATCATTTGGAATCTTTAAAATTACTAATTCTCTTTATGGTGATTTGTGTAACAATTTTGGCAAATGTTCTTGAGAAGAATGTTTATTTTGTTACAGTTCTGTACATGTTCTACAAGTTATTCAGGTTTATCAGTTTTGTTCAAATCTTGGTTTGCTTTTTTTTTTTTTTTCAATCTAACTATTCCACTGGTTATTGAGAGTTCTTAACATTCTATGTATGATTGTGGACTTTCTCCTTTTAATTTTGTCACTATTTGCTTAATGGATTTTGAAGTTGTGTTATTGGGTGTATACTAACTAAATTGTTATACTTTTTCTAATAGACTGATAATTTTATCATTACATAATATGTCTTTTTATATCTAGGCATGCTTTTTCCTTAAGGCCTTCTTTGCTTGGTGTTAGTAATGCTATATCTGCTTTTCTTTGGTTAACATTTTTTTGTGTGGTGTATTTTTTTCAATCCTTTTGCTTTCCACTTATTTGTGTCCTTATATTTAAGGTTTATCTTTTGAAAACAATGTAAAGTTCATCTTCTTAAATCCGTTATGACAAGACTTATTTTTTATTGGAGTAATTAATACATTTATATTTAATGTAATTTCTTACAAATTATGCTTAATATTTTACACAATATTGTTTATTTTTTATTTTCTTGCTTTCTTTTGAAATTCACATTATTTTATTTATATCCACAAATATTTAGTTACTTGTTATGGTGTTTGTGATTGATCCAAAGATACATGATGTTTATATATCAATAAAACTCTTATTCACAAACTTGCATGTAAAATACACATTTTTTTCAAAAGCTATATTTAATTTTACTTAGGTATCTGTGTTTCCAGTCAAATATCAATTTTCCTTCTCCTTACCTACTCGCATCTCTTATGGAGGTTATAGGAAGCCCTAAAAAAGGAAAATATTCAGAAAAGACCCATTAATTTTTAATCCTTCTAGAGCTTCATTGATTTGTCCTATTTGAATCTAGGTCTATGCATAGAAATTTTTACTAATGTTGGTTCTTTCGGCCTTAGCATCCAGTTTGATCATGGAGCTACCATCCCAGAATCCTAAAATATCACTGGACTGCAGAGAGTTCCTAGAGCCTGGCTCCCTATTATTCACAAAGCTCTTTAACCATTGTCCCTTACTAATTCTGAGGAATATTGGCCTTCAGCAGTGCTTTCCTCCTTTCTCTGCCCCCCCTCTACACTCCTTTCTTATTTCTCTCCTCTAGCAAAATCTCATTAATAAGCCTAGAGTATGGAAAGTAAAGTGCTATATGTCACTTTTCTTTTCAACTGGAAACATTAATTTCCCTAGTTAAAAGAAACACAGGGCGCCTGGGTGGCTCAGTGGGTTAAGCCGCTGCCTTCGGCTCAGGTCATTATCTCAGGGTCCTGGGATCGAGTCCCGCATCGGGCTCTCTGCTCAGCAGGGAGCCTGCTTCCTCCTCTCTCTCTCTGCCTACTTGTAATCTCTCTCTGTCAAATAAATAAATAAAATCTTTAAAAAAAAACACACAAAAAACTTGCCACCTCTTTAAAATATAAAAATGTAAGAATAATAAAGCATAATTTATATCTCAGTACATGATCATGCCATAATTTTGGAACTTGTATAATTTTTTATTATATATAGACAGGAAAGTTGTAAAACTAAAATTGTAACCTTATGTGGAAGTATTAGAGAATATTGCTAACTGTGATGAGCATTTTAGCTAGGGCTTAAAAGAATAAGTAAGATTTCAGTAAATAGAGGTGAGAAAAAATAAATTAAGTATGCTATGATAAAGACATAAAATCTAGATAGTTTAAGACTTATATGTAGAAAGCATTGAGTGCCAGGCTATGGATTATGAGATTTACCATTTTTAAATATAATTTGAGGATAGAAGACTAAAAGAAGTAGTACAATAATGTCTTAACATGATGTATTCCCTCTCCTTGATGTGCTGCAACCTGGGGGGAAAATGTTTTAAGGGGAGGACTTTCCTTTCATTATACCATATAAACAAATACCTACCTTGCTTATAAATGAAACCTCATGTATTTTGAAATTGAAGGAAGTTAAATGATATTTATATTAGAGATAAATTTGGGAAAGCAGTGAACTGAATTGGAAAAAATTAAGAAAGAAATGAATTTGCTTGCATCTAGATCATAAGGTCTAATTAAGCAATGACCATAATGATTTCCAATTGATAAAGGTCACAATGAGTAAATAATTCCTTATCTCTCCTCATAAAAATCTCTTTCAACATTTTTCAGCATCACAGTTTGTGCCAAAATATATACATTGTTTAAAAAATATTATATATATGCTATAGGAAGGTTATGTTAAATATGTGTGTTATAGATAGTAAATATAAATATGTATATCTGGGACATATTTTTAATATTTATTATTAAAAGCCCTGGAATTAAAATGTAAGCTTGACTAGCTTGAAATATTTATACCTTTTTCCAATTTAAAAACTTCTTATAAACTGTGAATTTTTAATAATGAATAGAAATTGTAATTTTTAAAAGTTGTAAGTTTGAGCCCCACGTTGGGTGTAGAGATTACTTAAAAATAAAATCTTTAAAAAAAACCCAAAACACCTCAACAGTAGAGTGACGTAAAGAAAGAAGACCACAACTGAAATATTTCCTTTACTATTTATCCATTTAAATTCTAGGGTTTGGATATGTTATATTAGCATTAATTTGCATATGTGTGTAAATCAATATGAGCATGAATATCATCATCATGAATATTTTAATAAAAAGTTTTAACATGATACAAAGATACCTATGAAGAATTATAAAACTGGTAAAATTGTTGTTTCAGTATGTAAAATACGATTTCAATGTAGACATTTACTTCGATTTCTAACATGATAATTTTATTTATTAACTGTGTAACACATTTCTGTTTACACTTTTCCTATAACTTTTTGCTGCATGCCTTGTGATCACCTCTTCATAAGACAGTTTTGTACTATCAGTTATATACATATGTGCTCTATTGATTATACAAATTCTTTTTCTTTATATTACTTTTATTCTGCTTTTTTTCTTGTTTAGAAAGATTGTTATAACTTTTCTTTTGTTATTTTCATTGTCTTTATTTTTTGGATGTTGAGATTCTTCATTATGATTACTCTCAGAGTTTTCCTTTCCTTTGCGATATAATAGTTTTTGACATCTTAAAGCATCTTCAGTCGTCTCATTTTCAGTTTATGTTTGTGACTTTACCTAGGATTTCTTCTACTATTATATTTTAACTTTAGTATGGTTAATAATTCTTTTTCTGATGGTATGTTGGAACTAGAGCCAGTTGTGCACATTTCTTCTCTTCATAGTCATTGACATTGGTAGCTTGAATTGGCTATCTGGGAGTATTTACATAGTGGAAATTTACAAATATTACAAATCAAGGTTTTTCTTTTCCAGATTGATAGTTGTTAAACATTTACCAGCATACCACTTCCTTATATAGTATGTCAAAATTAATTTTAGACTTAATGAAATTTAAGTATAATAAGTAAAAATGTTAAAAGGTTAGAAAAATATACATGAGTATTTTATTTTACATTGAAAAATAATCAATTTATTTTTAATTTTATTTATTTTTAATAATAATTTATTTTATTCAACTGTTTTTAAAAAAATTTTTATAATTATGTTCAACTAGCCAGGATATAGTACATCATTAGTTTTTGATGTAATGTTCAATTATTCAGTTGCATATAACACCCAGTAAGTATTTAAACAAGCTGTATATGAAAACAATGGAAGGAAACTCAGAAAAAAGTAGTAGTGGGCTTTAAAAATATATGGTAAATGTATGAAATCTCTTTTAAATGAAAGTGGTGGAACCGTAACTTGGTAACCTGATAAGTGAAGTGATGGGGTTAGTGTTGGTCAAACCTGAAAGTTTATGTTGTTGTTTTTTTATGTTCTAGTTTAAGCTAGTTGATGCAGTTTTTCTTGTGTTTATGAACATATGTCCAGATAATGTTACAATATTTATAAAATTAGTCAACTCTACAATTTTTTTTCTAATTCCTAGTTATACTCTAACCTCAGAAATTCCTACACAGTGGTTAGAATAGTAATTTTTCCCCAAAATACTTTATTTAATTCCACCACTGTATAGATTACTAATCAGACAAATCAATCATGTAAAATATTGTCAAATATCCTACTTCTCGATTTGTTAAATAAAGCTCAGAATAATTTCATTCAAATTTTAAATCTTTTATATGAACATTAGAAACTAAGTTTCTGTGATAGCCTTTGTATCTGTTATTTTATTTCCCTGTGACTTACTATCTTTGGGCTAATGATTTAGATGTGTCAGGAGAAATATTTACATTTTTCCAGATATTAGGGCATATTTACATTTCTCTGGTATTCTTATAGCATGATAGTTCATGCATTCCCTTAGATTTCTAATGCTATTCACATGATAATTTACTTGTCTTTCAGTGTAAAACAACTTATTAATATTTTCCTACCTTTTAAAACTTTATAAATATTTATATAGAAAAAATATAAATAATTTGTATTCTGTTAACTTATTTGTGACAATTTCTCTCTATATATATTCATTTTTATCAAGTGAGAATATCAAAATAACTTGTTCCCTGAAAATTTTCAAATTGTTCTTCCTCTAAAAGAAATCGATTTTAAAATATACTTTTTCAAAATCAAGGACTCCGAAATCATATTGTTTTTCTAAGATTCCTTCAATTCAAGCTCATTAGTTGTTTACTGCATGCTAAATTTCTGTGTGGAGCAATACCTCTTACATTTCATGGTTTGTTATATAACCATGTATTATTAGATAAAATTGATTGCCATTAATATGCAGGGCAGGTCTATTATTAATTTTTTATTTTATGTACCTTCTCTTAGCCTGTAACAATTTCATTTAATCAGAATTTCTGCTAACATAACTTGGATTTTTTACTAATTCAGATATGATGTGTCTTTCTATCTTATTTTATCCCAAATTAGTATGCCCTTTTTATTTTATAAAAAAATATTAAAATACAGTCTGTACTATAAAGTGGAGATTAGATTTCAATATCCCTATTACATATAATGATTTTTAAATGTATTTTTGACATTATTTTAACATTTTTTTTCCAGATAAAACCTTATGTTCATATAATTCAGGTAAATTTTAGCATGCACAGTGTTTAATGCATGTATTCATATGCACAGTATAATTGGTTTTGTTGTTTTGTGCTTTGTCTGGTTATTGTGCATATGTTAAATTCCTGAACAAAATGTTAGCAGCTTCTTTTTTCTGCCTGTAGTACTTTTCCAGTATTTCCATGTTTATACCTTTATTATTTTGGTATTAAAAACCATTTGTTGAAATATAGTGATTTATGATTTCAGTATGTCTAATATTTTGTCTTTTAGTATGGTACTATTAGATCAATGAAATATGGGTGCATATATCCTGTGTTACTGTGTGCATTGTTTCACAAAATTTGAATTTATATGAATACAGTTTTTAATGTTTCTACCTTATGGAGGGTTAGTATTAAAAATACTAAGTATGTTGAATTAAAATATAATGAAAACTATGATGTTTGCTGCAGTTTCCATCATTTTAGCTATTCTGTCATATTTTCTAAGGAAAGCTGAATAGATTTACTTTTGTTACTCTAATGTATTATGATTTTAAATTCACACATGCAAAGAGTAGGTCAAGATATTTTAAACTAATGTGAAATTTTATAACTGGTCATTGGGACTTAATTTAATTTTAATACTTTTAATATGAAAATATTTTATATATGTTTAGTCTAATGAACTTTTATATTTTTAAAAATTATCTTCTTGAATAGGATTAGGAAATAATTATAAAAAGCTTCAGGAATGGCACACTAAAGTTTCAAATCTACTGAGGAAGGCTACCACTTACAACCAGGATGGAATAGAAGGGACTGGACTTCCTACATCAGACAACAAAAATGGACAAATATATAAGTCAATTGATTTAATAACATTGGATATCAGGCAACTAAGTACAGTGATTATTAAGAGTAGGAAGACAAATGAGCTGAATCCTAAAATTGCCTTAGCATGCCAATTTAAAAGAATATCCTGCACAGAGCATAGGGCAAGAGAAGGCAGATGGAGCCTATGGACTCCCTGAACTAAGGTGATGGAACTAAGAGTTTGGGGAGACAACGGTATCTAGAGTTTACAGAAAAGAGTTTACTGAAGAGGAGAGAACTATTAATGGAGAGAACTACAAAGAACTTCAGAGAGTCCCTCTCAAGCGTTCAGCTGAGTACTGATCAGTTAATGAATAGAAGAATCTACCCAAGCCTCAAGAAAGGACCACCCCAAAAAAGAATAGAAGTAATAATGCCTGAGAATAATGTCTGTTTTTTCCCCCCATGAGACTGGATAAAATCAGATTTCAAAGGACATTGAGTTGAGTGCAGAAGTCCTGGCCTCATTAGTGAAGAATATTTGGCCCTAGATAGACACTGTATCACCTAAAAAAAAAAGAAAAATCTTAAAAGCAGGAAGTAAAAGGATCAAAATGTCTCTAAGTAACACAACTGCATGTAGCAAAAACTCAAGAATACTTATAGAAGTACAGAAATATCTAACATATAACAATGGAAAATTCACAATAGCTGGCCTCTAATAAAATATTACCAGCCATGCAAAAGAGAAAAAGAAAAACAAAAACCAAACAACATAAAAAGGATTTAAATGAATCAAAACTAAACAAGAACTGGTACAGATGTTCTAATTAGTAAACAAGGATATTAAACAGTTATAGAAATATACTCCTTATGTTCCAAATGTTAAGTAAAGACATGAAAGATGTAAATGGATCCAAATGAAACATCTGTAAATGAAAACTGCAATGTCTAAAATAAAAATATACTGAATGAGATTAACAACAATAAATGTTGCAGAGAAAAAATTAGTAAACTCGGGAAAACAGCAATAAAGACTATCCAAAACAAAGCACAAATAAAAAAGAGAACTATAAAACAACATTGTGAGCAATGGACAACTTGAAACTGCCTAATACACAAGTAATTTAAGTCATGCAGGAGAGGAGAGGCAAATATTTGAAGAAATAATGGCTGAAAATTTTCCAAATTTGATGAAAACTATAAACCCACATGTCCAGGAGGCTCAATGAACTCTAAACACAAGAAATATGAATAAGAATATATGAAGGTACTGCATAATTAAATTTTTTAAAACCAATAATAAAAAACCATACAGCATCTGGAGACAGCAGACTTGATACATAACTGAGAAATAAAATAAAGAAGACTGTAGATTTTTCATTGGAAACAGTGCAAGTACTCAGAGAAAAAGAGATCAATCTCGACCTCCGTACCCATTTGTTTTTCTTTTAAAAATGAAGGTGAAATAATGATTTTTTTTTTCAAACATACAACTACTGACAGAACTCATCACCAGAAGAGATGCACTACAACAAATACTAAAGGAAATCCCTCAGGTATATGATACCAGATGGAAATATAGAATATGGATGTATATAAAAGAATAGGGAACATGAGAAATGATTATTAGAGAGATAAATATGTAAGGTTTATTGTTATTGTTTAAATACCTTTAAATATAATTGGCTGCTAAAACAAATAGCAATGTAGTATAAGGTTTGCAACATATGTAAAAGTAAAATATATGACAACAGCAACATGAAGATTGGGAGAGGAAAATAGAAGTGTATGATTATAACATTTTTATACCATACTGTATGAGAAGTGTGATATCACTTGAAAGTAGATTGAATCAATTAAATATGTGTGCTCTAAGCCCCAAACCACAAAACAAAGGTTGTAACTAACTAATAAGCCAATAGAAAAAATAAAATGGAGCCATGAAAGTATCCATTTCATCCAAAAGAATACAGAAAGTGAGGAAAATGGAAAAAAGGACAAAAGAACAAAAAGAAAAAAGATGGGACAAATAGAAAATAAACAGCAAGTTATAGATGTAAACTAACCAAATCAATCACATTAAATGTAAATAGTCTAAATACTGCAATTTAAAATCAGAGGTCATCAAATTGGATTTTTTAAAAGCCAAAGCCAGCTATATATTGCCTATAACAAACCCACTTCAAATATAAAAACACAGAGTTTTAATTTCAAAGGATGGAGAAGATATATCCTACTAATGTGAATTTAAAGAAATATGAAGTGCCTATATAAATATGAGATAAGTAAGACTTTAGAGCAAAGAGTATTACCAAGGACTCAGAAGGTCATTTTGTAATACTAAAAGGGTAAGTTGATCAAGAGAACATATCAATCTTAAACATTTAAGCACATCATAATAGAGCTTCAAATTACATGGAGAAAAATTTAAAGAGAGATTGTCAGACTGGATTTTAAAAAAAAGAAAAAAAAAAAAAGATCCAACTACAGTGCTTTGAAAATCTTGACAAATTTTATAAACAACTAGTCTGACCAAGAAAAAAGACACAGATTACTAAAACCAGTCATGCTTTGGAAATCACTACCAATTTAAAAAGTTAAAAGGATTACTTTGGAAATACTTTGGGGAATCCCTTGGGAATGCAATGAACAGCTTTATGCCATGAAATTAAACAACATAGTAGAAGTGAACAAATTTCTAGAAAGCCACAAATTACAGAAATTGATCCAGAAAAAAGAAGAAATCTGAGTAAACCTATAATGACATAAAGAAGCTGAATTAGTAAAAACAAAAGCTTAGACCTTGTAGCTTCACTGGTGAATTCTATCAAATATGTAAAAGGAAATACCAATTTTCTTACATTCTTTGAGGGAAAAAAAGAGAAGGAAATACCCTCAAATTCATTCTATGAGACCATTATTATTCCAATACCAAAGGCAGACAAATACAGAAATCCTGAATAAAATATTAGTAAATCAAATTTAACAATATGTAAAGATGATTATTCACTGTAACCAAGAGGGACTTATCTCTAATGCAGTGTTTGTTTAATAATTAAAATCAATTAATTGTAGTTCAACATAGTAATAGATAAAAAGATAAAATCACGTGATCATGTAATGAGATGGAGATAAGCTATGACAATAACCAACACCCCTTTACAACAAAAACTATCAACGAAGTAGGAATAGAAGGGAACTTCTCAACCTGATGAAGAGGTTAAAAAACCTACTGCCGACATCATTTTTAATTATAGAAGACTGAATTCTTTCTACTTAACTGGGTACTATGCAAGTATATTTGCTCTTACTATTTTTATTCAGTGGTGCACTAGAGATTCTAGTTAGGGCAGTCAGGCAAGGAAAATAAATAAAAGTCATTTAAAAAGGAAAGAAAGAAGTAAAACTATCTTTATTCACAGACATGATTCTTCTACATGTAGAAAATTCTAAAAACTCAACAAAAAACTACTAGAACTAATAAGCAATGTTGGCTAGGTTTCAAGGTAAATAAATATGCAAAATCAATTATATGTTACATACTAGTCACTAACATTTCAAAAGTATTAAAATTTTAAAAATACTTATGAATAAATTTCATAAAATAAGTATAAACTTGAATACTAAATAAATCAGAAAATATTGCTGAAGAAAATTAAAGTGACTTCTAAGTAAATGAAGAGATATTCCAAATTAATGGGTTGGAAGACTCAATATTATTAAGATGGCAGTCCTCCTCCAAATTTGTCTACAGATTCAGTACAATCCCTAACAAAATCTAAACAATATTGTTTGCTGTAATTAATAAAATGATCTTAAAATTTATCTAGAAGCACACAAGATCCAGAATAGCCAAAATGGAACAAATTTAGAAGACCTTCTGATTTTAAACTTGATACAAACCTATGGTAATCACAACATTGGGGTACTGGTATAATGGAACCTAAGTCAGAACTCAAAAATAAACCCTTATATTTCTGGTCAGTGGATTTACAACACAGGTGCAATGACAATTCAGTTGGGGAAAATTGTTTCTTGGCTATTAATACTTGAACAATTGAATATTCACATGCAAAAAGATTAACTTAGACTCTATCTCACACCAGCCACAAAACCTAACTTAAAATGGATCATAAACTTAACTGTAAGAGCTAAAACTATCGAACTCTTAGAAGAAAATATAGGAGAAAATCATCATTATGTTGGGTTAGGTAGAAGTTTCAAGAGAAATGCAAAAGCATTATCAATAAAAGACTGAAGTGATAAATTGGACTTCAGAAAAATTTAAAATGTTTGTCATTTAAAGACACTATTAAGAAGGTAAAAGACAAACCATAGACCTGGACAAAATATTTGCAAAGCATGTATTTGAAAAAGGGACTTGCATCCAGAATACATTAAGAAATCTTAAAAGTCAATAATGAGAAGAAAAATAATGCAATCAAAAGGCAAAATATTTGAATAGTCATTTCATTGAAGATATATGGTTCGCAAATAAGAGAATGAAAATATTCTCAGTATCATTAGTTATTAGTGAAGTGCAAGTTATAATAATGAGATACCACTCTACATTTACTAAAATGAGTGCAATAAAAGAGGCAAATAATAACAATCTTTGGTAAGGATTTTGAGAAAATGGAATCCTCATACATTTGCTGATTAAAATGTGGAATAGTGTAGCCCTTTGGAAAACAGTTTGGTGGTTTGTTAAAATAAATTTACTATATGACACAGTGACTCACTCTTAGATGTACACACAAGTGAGATGAAAATGAATGTCCACTCAAAGACTTGTACATGAATGTTTATACCAGCACTATTTATAATGGCCAAAATTGGAAATAGTTCAAATATCCATCAGTTGGTAAATAGATAAATAAAATGTGCTATCTATACAGTGGATTGCTATACATAGCAAAGAATTAATACATGCCACCACATGGTTTAACATAAAAATTATGCTAAATAAAAGGTGCCAGATATGAAAGGCCACATGTTGTATGATTCCAATAATATAACGTACAGAAAAGGCAAATCTCTAGAGCAGAGATTAGATTAGTAGTTTTCTGGCTGGGGATATTTTCATCTATATAGAAAGTCAGATGGAATCTACACAAAAGCTATTAAAATTAAGAAGTAAGTTTATGAGATTGTTGGATACAATTGTATTTATGTGTAACTGCAATGAACAATTGGAAATTGAAATTTTGTAATATAATGCCATTTAAATGTGTCAAAATGTGAAATACTTAGGGGTAAATTTGATAAATATAAAGGATGTGTAAACTAAAAATTATAGAACACTGTAAAAATGAATTTTAAAAGACAAATTAATGAAGAGAAATACTGCATTTGTGGGTCAGAAGAATCAATGTTATGTTAATTTTACTCCAACTTGATCTACAGACTCAATTCAGTTAATTGACAAACTGTCTTCTAGAACTTAAAGTATTTAGTACCCAGAATTGCTAAAAACAACTTTGATGAAAGATCAAAGTGGGAAGCCTTCCAATAGTTGATTTCAGAACTTACTATAAAGCTGTAGTAATTGAGACATTGTGATAAAAACAGACAAACAAACGAGTGCCTGGGTTGTGCAGTCAGTTAAGCATCTGACCCTTGGTTTCGGCTCAGGTCGTAATCTCAGTGTCTTGAGATCCAGCCCCATGTCAAGGCTTCGTGCTCAGGGTGGAGTCTGCTTGAAATTCGTTCTTCTGCTCCTCCGATTCTCTCTCTCTCTCTCTTCTCTCTTTTTCTCTCTCATATAAATGAAAAGATATGTTTAAAAATAGGCAAACACACTAAAAGAACAGTATATAGAATGCAGATACAAACCCACACATATATGGATAGCTGATTTTCAACAAAGCTGAAAAGACAATTCAGTGGTGTAAGGATAGTCTTTTTAACAAATGCTTTGAGAGCCTATAGATATCCATATGCAAAAGAGAGAGAGAGAGACTTCTATTTATACCACATACAAAAGTTAACTCAAAATGAATCAGTGTGTAATTATAAAATTCTTAAGAGAAAATTATAAAATTATAAAACTTTTTAAAAATTATAATTTTAAAATTATAAATTATTTTATTATAAATATTTATAATTATAAATTATAAAACTTTTATAAAGTATAAATTTATAAAATCATAAAACTCCTAAGAAAAAAACTTTATCATCTTTGGTTAGGCAAAAATTTCTTAGGGCATGAATATCATGTGCCATTAAATAACACATTGACTAAATTGGACTCTCTCAAAAGAAAATGTTTTTTTTTTTCTTTAAAGGATACTGTTAAGATAATGAAAAACCAAGCCATAGGCCAGAAGAAGTACTTACAAATCACATATGTAATAAAAGATTTGTATGCAAAATATATAGAGAAAGAGAACTGGCTGTTTTGGAGAGATGAAATATATATTTATTTTCTCTTTTTTATTATGTTCAGTTAGCTATATAGTACATCATTAGTTTTTGATACAGTGTTCAATGATTCGTTAGTTGTGTATGTTAAAACTCATGAATAAGATAACACAACAATAAAAAAATGGATGTAAGATTTGAAAGACCACTACAAACATTTAGAGGTAAAAAAAATAGACAAATGATAAGATATTCAACATTAATCTTTAGGTAAATGTAAATGAGATACCATTAGACCCTTATTAAAATGGTTAAAATGAAAAAACTATGAAAAAGAAGTATGGGGGAGGATGGGAATTTACTAAAATTTTCATATATTTTTAGTGGAAATGTAAAATGTAATAGCCTCTTTGGAAAACGCTTCGGCAGTTTTCCTAAGAAGTTAAATATACCCCTACCATATAATTCAGTCATTCCACTACTAGGTCTTTACCAAAGAAGATTGTAAATATATGCCCGTACAACAACTTATATATGATTGTTCGCTGTAACTTCCTTTGTAATAATCAGATAACCCAGATGTCCTTTACCTGGGTAATAGATAAACTGTGGTACAGCCATAATAGAGAGTATTATTTAGCAAAAAAGAATGAACTATTGATATATATTGACAACATGGACAAATCTCAGAATAATTATACTGAGTGGAAGAAGAGAGACAAAAGAATACTAGTATTATTCCATTCATATACAATTTTAAGAAATGCAAATTAATGAATTAAATGGAACTAACAGAAGAAAATAACTAACTGAATTCCTGCAACTACAAATATTAATATGTTAAAAGTTGAAATAAATCTTTGATTTACAGAGAAAACCCTAGACTCAGACATACTTTTCAAGTAGTTCATATTTAACCTTAACATATTATTTCAACTTAATAAAACTCTTGCATAATGTACACAAAGTAAGAATATTTACAAGGAGAACAAAACTTTTATTTTATTTTATTTTTTTAAAACATTTATTTATTTATTTAACAGACAGAGATCACAAGTACGCAGAGAGGCAGGCAGAGAGAGAGGAGGAGGCAGGCTCTCCACTGAGCAGAGAGCCGGCTGCGGGGCTCTATCCCAGGACCCTGGGACCATGACCCAAGCCGAAGGCAGAGGCTTTAACCCACTGAGCCACCCAAGAGCCCCGGAAAACAAAACTTTTATACCAAAAATCTACAAAAACATTCCAAAAAAGAAATTTATAGCCCGGTTTTACTCTTAAATATAAGTGACTAGAAAAGCTACATAAAACAGCAAATCAAATCCAGTAGTTTTATAAAATTCTATAAATGTAATTTTAGACATTTACAGATCAAAGGAGAAAAAATATGTTCATTTCTTCGTAATGAATTAAAAATTTTATAACATTCAACAGAAATTCATAATATCTGTTAGCAAATTATGAATTAGAAAGAAACTTCTTCAGTCTGATACAATGTCTACTAAAAAGTTATAGGAAATATAATCTCAAATGGCCAATGATAGAATTATTCATTAAAAAAACTTGGACAAGAATGTGATTGTAATGGAGATTCTACTGCAATAAGAAAAGAAGAATTTAGAAATAATAAGGAATCAAAGGGAGAAATAAAACCATCATTGTGTATAAATAATGTAATTGTTTTCTTCAACTCTGAAAAGAATATACAAATTATGGTTTACCAAGATGTCTGGATATAAGAATAATCTATAAAGGTCGGTTGCATTTCTACACACCAGTACAAACAGACATACTTTACAATCGTAGCAGAATATCAGATACATAGGAATAAATCTAACAAAAGTTATATAAAAAAACTATAGGAAAATATTTATAAAGTTTTATTAAGAAACATTAAAAAATACATAAATAAATGGATATATTCCCATAACCATTGATAAGAAGACATCATTATTAATTTCCTCTATTTGACTTATATATTTAACTCAGTTCTAATCCTATCAGATATCTTCATGGAAGATATCTACATCTTAGATAGGATAGATACATCTAACATTCTAAGTCTATAGACAACTAAATGGCCAAAAGTAGCTAGAAGGATTCTTGTGAGAGCAGGGAGGAGGAACTTTCTCAGTCTCAACATTTGCTGTGGTTGACGTAGTATGCCACTAGCATGAGAGTAAATCAATCAGTGGAATACGATTGAGAGCCCAGAAGCAGACTTTCTTACATGAGACAGTATTTTATAAGGATCTGAGGTAATATGTCAGATCCAGAGAGGAAAAGTAAGTGATTTAATAAATTGAGCTGGAAAAATACTATCCATTAGAAAAGAACATAGATGAAATTAGATCGCTATCCTGAACCATGTATAGAAACTTTGGGTGGATTAAGGGCAGAAAAGGTTAAGTTTGAGTCAGGGAGCTGAAGAACTGTTAGAGATGTGAAATAAATATTGTTATAAAGTTTAAACTGCAAAATTCAGGAGAAGCTGGGAGTTCTTATAAGAAGGTTTGTAAGAGAATGGTCGAAGAATCTGGAAAAAGTCACGTGCCGGAGGCAACAGAGGACCTAGTGAGAAGGTTTGAAGGGCTTTTGCCACTTCAGTCACTAGGTGTTTTAAAGTCACTGTAGGTCATAAGAAAGGGCGGGGAAGGAAAAATGCTTGCAAAACATCCCCTCATTCTGTAATTTTTATGGGTGACCCGCAGAAGAAGTTCTGTAGATCCTTTGTCATGGATCTCACATGTCCTTGGCACAGGACTGGGGAAATCTAAAGAAAGAGATCTAGCAAGAGCTAGAGGGGTATCTAAAATCCCAGACTTGGTTATATCCTACTTATTTTAAAAACCAGAATTGGAAGAATTGGAAAGAGAAATTGAAAAACCACAATTATCATAACAATCTCTCACAAATGTGAACTACAGAACTGATGTACTGTAATAAATAGAACATTCCCCCAAGGAAGAGAATATACATTCTCTTCATCTTCAAATGACTCATGTTAAATGTTGCTACAAATTTTTAGGTAATACATTCATATGGTATAAATTTAAAAGTAAAAAAACAAAAACAAAAACAAAAAACTCCCTCCACTGTTTCTCAAACATCTAGATCTCCTTACTTGAATCAACTGCGGTTACCAATTTCTGTGTGTTGGCACAGATAGTCTGTGTTTACGTTTAAAAAATGTATGGGTTTTTCCTCCTTTTTTCTAACATAATAATATAGTATCATTATTGTGTCTTTTCTGATTTTTTAATTTTTATCCCCATTCTTTTAGTAGTTGCTATTGATATCACAAAGTTGCACACTTAACAAAGCAACATTAATTAACATCTCTACCTTTTTTCCAAACTGCATAAATATTGTAAAATCTGATTTGTATGATCACCCCTACTATTTAACATATTATTGCCAGAATTTTACTCTGCCTCCCAATTAGTAATTTATTATAATGTCATTTTGTTCATTCAAAATTTATTTAGATTTACCCGAATTTTTACCACTTTCTTTGCTTCGCTCATTTTTTCTTCTCATTTCGTCCTTTTTTTCCTGGGATGAATTTCTCTATTTTTAAAGTACACATATTTTAGTAGTGCTTTCAATGAAGATCTGGAAAGAAGCTGTGTTTTCTGAGTATGTCTTTAATTCTTTATTCCTGATGAAGTTTAGCTATATATAAAATTCTAGAATTACTTTAATTTTCTCTCAGCATCCTGACAATGTTATTTTAATAACATTTGGCTTGTAGAAAAGTCTCTCCATTTATGTTTAGTTTTCTTTAAATTGTTAGCAGTTGTTAGTGGTTTAATTGTGTCCCGCCATAGGCATATATCCTAACCCCCAGTACCTAAGGATGTGACCTTATTTGTAAATAGAGTTAATGCAGAAGTTATCAAGTTTTCACTTTTGAGGTCACTAGGAGACCTAATCCAATATGACTGCTGTCCTTATATGAAGCGGAAATTTGGGTACAGATAGACATGAACAGAGGGAAGACCAAATGAAGACATTCAGGGAGAAGATAGCCGTGGGCCTGGAGGGCCCTATCTACAAGTGAAAGAACACCAGGGACTGCTAGCCAACACCAGAAGCTAGAAGAGACAAGGAAGGATTCTTTCCTGGAGCCTTCAGAGAGAGCATGGCGTCGCCGACCCCCTGATTTTGGACTTCTAACCTCCAGAACTGTGAGATAATAAATTTCTGTTGTTTGAAGCCACTCAGTGTTTGGTACTTTGTTTCAGCAGCCCTTGGAAACTAATACAGCGGTGAGTGTTCCGTGGTTTGGAGGTGTACATGTTTTGCACATTTTTTGTTAACATGTATTCCTAGATATTTCATGTGCCCTTGTAAGTGATAGTGGCTTTGAAATTTATTTCTCGTTGTTCATTGCTGTTCTCTAAAAAATATAGTTCATTTTTATATGTTGACTATGTATGTATTCTGCAATCTTTGCTAAATTATTAGTCTTAATTAGTTTTTTAAAGCTTCTGTGGGAGTTTTGATTTACATGATCATGTTACTACTTGCTTTCCAATCTGTATGCCATTCATTTATTTTCCTTGCTGTGTTTTACTCTATTGCAAGTGAAGCATTGAACTGAAAGGGTTGGAGTGGGCATCCTTAGCTTATTTTTTGTATTAGGGGGACAACATTATGTATTTATAAGTAAGTCTGATGTGAGCTATAGGCTTTTTTTTTTTTTTTATAGATGCGCTTTATTGGTTTGAGGAAATTACCTTCTGACTAGTTAACTGAGATATTTTACCATGAATAGGGGTTAGCATTTTCAAATTATTCTCCTGCATCTACTGAAATAATTTTAAAAATGCATGTATAAATGAAATACTCCAATATACACAAAGTAAACGAGAAAGAAAAATTAACAAACAAACCACTGTTGAAGAAAATTTATAATTTTCTCTCAATCATTGATCAAGCAAACAAAAATTCAGGAAAGATACAAAAGAATTAAACCACACAATTAACAAGTTTAATCTCATGTCCAAAAAAAAAAGAACTCTGTATCTAGTAGTTAATGAATGTATATTCCTGTTATATCCATGAAAGACTTGCAAGAATTCTTAATATATTATTTAATAATTCATTTTCTCACAAATTTCAAAGTTTTGAAGACTTGACAAATATAGGGTATTTCCTTCAACACCAGTGTTACTATGACAATTAAAAAAATCATACCCATATATTTCAAAATTTCTAAAAATAGGCACTTTTACTCTAATGAACATTTTCTTCCAAGATTTATTCTCTTTGCAATTATCATGCATTATTCAGACAACGGTGTCTTCGATTTAATGATGTATAGTAAGTATCTTATAGACCCAAGAAGAAAATACTTAGACCTGAATTTTAAATAATATACTGCATATAAATATTTGAGTAATTCAGAGAAGTTCTCAGAGGACAAATGCTTATGTTAGTACAGGGTAGAAGGCTGGAAATTTTGACATTTTCATCTAATTTGAAAGTTTAGGAAAAAGAAATAAATTTAAAGTAGAAAGAAAGAGATCATAACTATAAGAGCAGAAATCAATAAAGAAACAAATTTCTAGCTGATAAGATTATGGAGCCTAAAAGTTAATCCTTTGAAATGAATGGCAAAATAAACCTGTAGTGAAATTTATCAGCAGGATAAAAAGATAGTACAGGATTCAAATGAAAATATATAAAGTTACATCAGAAAATAAATAGATAATATGATAAAATGATGAACATTTAACAAACACTGAAAACTTGAACAAAGTGAACGAGTTCCTGTGAAAAATATAACTTATTAAACCTTGAATCAATAGGTCGTTCTATAGCTACTGAAAATAAATATTAGTAATTTAAAATATTCCCATGAAGGAAACACCAGATCAGGGTAGTTTTATAGATGAGCTCCATCAAAATTTCAAACAACAGATTTTTTTTTTTTTTACAGTCCTACACAAATTTAACCAGAGAATAAAAGCAGACTAATTCTCAAGTTTTTACTGTGCTGGTATAGCCTTGATCCTAAATCAAAAGGTTAGTGAAAGGAAAATTTTAAAGGTCAGAATCACTTGTCAATAAAAGTGTAAAAATCTTTAATGAAATATCACTGAATTTACGAGATCTTCCTCAACCTGATAAAATGTAACACCAGCAGGTATCATTTTTAATGGTAAAATACTAGAAAAATCCCACTTAAAATTAGGATGTAAAAAGGAATGTAGGGAAAAACCTCTGCCTTTGGCTCAGGTCATGGTCCCAGGGTCCTGGGATCGAGCCCTGCACTGGGCTCTCTGCTCAGCGAGAAGCCTGCTTCCTCCTCTCTCTCTCTCTCTCTCTCTCTCTCTCTCTCTCTCTGCCTGCCTCTCCATGTACTTGAGATCTTTCTGTCAAATAAATAAATTAAATAAATAAATAAATAAATAAAATAAAAACAATGCTGTAATACACACCAAGGCTCCCTAAATTGATGTATTGACTCATTGCAGTTCATATCAAAATTCCAATAGGATGTTTTGTGCAATTTAATAACCTGAACCTAAAATTTTATATGGAAGAGAAAATGTTCTCGTTATGATGGATTTGCTTTTTGATATATAACAATATAATAACAAAGAGAGTGAGTTATTGGTTTATGGATAAAAGGGGGAAAAAATAGAGAACCAAGTAGATCCTAGCAAATAGGATACATTTATTTATAACCAAGGTGACATCACAGATCATTGGGGGAAGGTGGAATTATTAAATAATGCCGAAATATGTGTTATACGTGTGGAAAAAGCAAAGTTGCATCCTTATCTCATACCATACATAAACTCACTTCAAAATAGGCCAGGATGTAAATGCTAAAAACAGGATTTTTTAAATTTTAGAAAAAAATATGAGAATGTCTGTCCATTCATAAGCTTAGGCACAATTTCTTAAACAAGACACTGAAAACACTACTTCTAAAAAAGATTGATACATTCAATGACATTAAACTTAAGTACTTGAATTCATCAGAATGTTAAATGACAAGATTCAAGTAGAGATAACATAATTGCAGTATATTTAACCTCTAGAATTACTAGCAAAATAGATTGACTTCCATCAGGAACATAATGAGATTTGGAAGGAAGCAACAATTGCAAATCACATATATGCAACTATCCCCCAACTCTATGCACAAACCCACGCAAGGCCACTCACAAAGGCTAATAAAATGAACTTCATTTTTTGCTGGTGTCATTCTTATCTTGCACCAGAGGCAGATCTGATTCTTGACCAATACCAAAAGCTTGTAATCTTTATGCTGTAGTATATCTGGCACATTAAACTATCATTACCCCGTCCTTGAGCATTTACATTTACAAGGTGAAATCTTGTTATAAGCTGAATAGCTTATTATGCCTCTCCTCAATAGCTTCATCTGTGGTGTCCCCTTTTTTTTCCCAAATCCATTTATAATGTATACACTAATTCTGTAAATCCTTTCGTGCTCAGTCTTTTGGGCTATTGTGTGGTAATTGTGGTTTCCTATTGGTTGGGGCTGTAAGAGCCTATGATTCGATTGAGTTTAAAGTTTTAAGATATAAGACTTTGGAAGGAAAATAGCAGTGAACCCATTCAGTGAGACCATATGATCAAAACAGATCAATGTCATTTATGTAACCATTAAAAGGAAGAAAATAAAAGTTCCTGGCAACAGACTCTTCCCTTTCTCAAGAACGCAGGGGTAAAAACAAACAAACAAACAAAATGTACAGAGTATTTCTAAGAAGAAGTTGGAAATATTGGAGGACATTTCTAGAACATTTAATTATTGCTACTTTAGACACCTTATAAAACGTAAGCTCTCAGTGTTTTATATACATTACAGGAAAGCATTTGCTGTGTGATAACTGAATTTGGTCTATTTAATGAATAATGTATGGTCTAAGTAGACAAAAGTAGTCATTTCTTGAAATAACACTGTTTTCATTTATTAGGCATTTTCTGATTGTAAAGAAGGAAAAATACTGTAATAAGGGATTCTATTGTGTAAGATGTGCCTATTTTTGAGACACATATGGGAGAAAAAATATATTAAAAAACAAATAGCATGCTTACTTATATATGTGATATATTTCATAATTAAGTGTGAAGACAGTCTCCTTTAGCCATCAATTCAGTGCTATTTTTGCCATAGCATGATTAACATTTTAAAATTTTGTAATAGAGATCTTTAATTATGTTAATTATTACTGCTCTGTTTTAGGCTCTATCTTAGAAAATGTGACTGTGTGTAATCAGTACACAATTTAGATATATTAATAAGTTTATGGATGTTTATTTCTCATTTTCTTTTCAAAGCAATGGAGGAACAGCTAAACTAACACTAAAAGAATATTGTTTAAGATGTCTTAAATTATACTTCTTTTCCATGAGTGTGAAAAATGAAGAATTGAGCACATTTAATTTATTAGTCATGCATATTAGAAAAGGCACATGAATGTTCTTGAAATAACATATTGTTTGCTTTGAAATTTATATAGACTTCAGTGCCCTTGTGTAAAAGCATCTGGGACTGACTTAATCTAGCTATTTTAAACAACTTTTTGTTCAATGGATTTTATCAATCAGCATCAAATCACATACATATATCATTGAGTATTATTTTTTTTATTTAGTATTTGATATTATTTCAAGCTTTAGGGCATTTAGGAAATTTATTTTACACATTTTAAGAATCTATTTTAAGAATGCTATCTTCACATTATAAAATATGTATGAAAGTAAGTGTGAGCTCATAATGAATTTCCTTCTCTATTTTTTATTCTCAAGTGTTTCATTCAAAATTCTTTGATTTGTTTTCAGGTTGGTGAGGAGGTTTCTTTTTCCTTAATAATCAGCAACTTTAATTATTGCTATTGTTTGCTTCATAGGGTCAAAAAGAATAAGTGATAGTGAAGTTTCTGACTATGACTGTGATGATGGAATTGGTATAGTATCAGGTAAGAATTTCAGAATTATTTTATAGTAATAAAAAGGAAGGGTTATTCATCGCTATCTACCAATAAACAGATTAAATAATAAGTAAAATAAGAAAGAACTTGCCTCTTTATCCACACCCCCCCCACCACCACCAGTAACAACCTCATGGCAATTTAACCCCTTGAATAATTCTGGTTGCTAGAACTCTTGTATCAGTTGTTAAACTGAATATTCTTACTGAAATATGTCAGTTAAGTGAATACTTCCAAGCTTTTTATTTTTAAACTACTAAATAATAAGGAGTTCACCATAAATTTGAAGTTATTATATAACTGAAACTTCTTTATACTGCATAATAGCGTAAAAAAAAATCTTTTTGACATCACCAGCATACCCAAATATGTCAAATATTTGTGCTTTCTGAAATTTTTTCATTGTTGTCATGTTGATTATATATCAGTTGCAGCTTTATTTTCAAGTTATGGTATTGTAGTTTTAAAATATTGCCTGATTTATGGTTGGAAATTTACCTGATGACGAAAAAAAAATAAGAAGATGATTTCAAATCCTTGAAATCTGTTACTGTTAGAAATTTGAAGCATCACTGTATTTTCTTTTTTTTTTTCCATATTCTTTTTATCAACATGAAAATCAGGATTATGATTGTGGTTTCTTTTTTTTTTTTTTTTTTAACCAATGTTTATTGAGCTCGTTGTGTAAACCGTCTCTCTACTTTAGAAGAGTCACATTCAATTGGGGAACAAGGGAAATGTATGTTTGGTTTTTTTTATATAACTTTTTTATAAACATATAATGTATTATTAGCCCCAGGCGCACAGGTCTGTGAATCGCCAAGTTTACACACTTCACAACACTCACCATAGCACATACCCTCCCCAGTGTCCATAACCCCACCACCCTCTCCCTACCCCCCATGATTGTGGTTTCTGAGATGTTATCTTTTTGTGGGTCTCATAACTGTAGTAAATTACATTTACATAAGTAACATGATAACTAAGACTTAAACGTTAATTCTGATAAATTTTTTTCTTTTTTTAATGTCCTTTTTGTTTTAAACTCCATCATTAATAGTAGTATCTATAGAGACTAAATACTTCAATCAATAGTTTATCAAGTAATTTGACCGTCAGCTGAACCAAACCTACATTCTTTATGAAATTGTTCCTGAGGCATTTTGAATGTGAATTGCATACATTCATACACACACTACCTTCTCACCCATGTTAACTAGCATTTTAAACAACTAGTCTAAGTCGAGACACCAGCAAATCTGTTAGTACTTTGTTCTCCATATGAAAGGATTCATTTCCAAATGCACATTACGTGTCTGTCGAATTCAAAGTATCTGTTACAACCATTCAAAACCCTTTTAACCTGAACTATCAGCCTTTTCTCAATAATGAACAGTTTCAGCTGCTTTACTTAATTTATCCAAGTTTGCAAGGCAGATGTCGTGAAAATTAACTACGCCAGAGGTAATATTTCCCATGTGCTTCCTTACTTTGTTTTTTCTGACTAATTCAAGTCAGAGGTGATTTTTTACATTTGCATTGCTAATATTATTCTTCAAAATAAATAGAAACTTTGATTGATATTGAAATTTAGGGTTTTCAGGGAAACAACTGCTGGCTTGGATTTTTGTGCCTCAGTGGTATACTGAGTAGGGAAAGGAGAATGGTTGTAACTAACTCTTCTTTGAACCAGTTGACTCATCCCACAATGCAAATAAATAGAACATATATATATATATATATATATATACACACACACACACATATATATATAAGATATAAGTTTGTAGCCACTTAGAATGTTAGTGTTATTTTCTACTCTGACATGAACCAATATACAAACACATGTAAATAATTTATTTTCCATCGGAAAGGTAGAGTGATGTTTTAATAATTAGCTCTTAAATGTCACATATAATATTCTGATTTCCTAAGTTAATTACCTAACCCCAATACTCATTTTTTATCACTACTGAGTAGCTCTTTATATTATTAATAATGAATATTTTCTTAAAACTCTGTTTCTTTTTAGTTTTCATGAGACTGCATTATTTGAATTTTCTTCTTGTAGTAACTCTTCCTCCTTTTCTCAGTAGTCTCCTTTAAATTCCATAGTCATATCTCTTTTTTCTATATATATTCTCTTACCTTGGATTTCAGCAATGCTCTTTTTATAAATGCTACTCAAAACTTTATTAACAGTCCTAATGCCTTTTCCAAGATTCTTTTCTGCATGTATAACTATTTGCCTATGAGGCTGAGAACACTATTATCTCCTCCTTTCCAAACTGGTAAACTTTCTAAATTTCTCTCTGTATAAGTACACTTTTTTTTTACCCCAAAGATCTGACATTTAACATTTGACAGAGAGAGCTTATGCCCCTGCGCCCATACAAGCAGGAGGAGGGGCAGAAAGAGAGAGAAAAGCAGGCTTCCCACTCAGCAGGGAGCTCGATGCAGGGCTCCTTCCCAGGACCCTGAGATCATGACCTGAGCTGAAGGCAGATGCTTAACTAACTGAGCCACCCAGGCACCAATTTGTAGTATACTTTTAACTTCCTGGTGGGCTAATCAAATGTTAAGAGTCATTTATTTCTTCCCTTTTCTTGCTCTTGTATCTGATTACAAATTGTTGTTGGTTCATATTAGAACGTCCCCAGACTCCATTGTTGGAGATTTGCTGTCTACATTGACTACTCTAGTGATCACATCTCAAAGTCCCATCCTTCAAATAGCATCTGTACACTAAACTTCACACATGTCCAGTCAAAACCACTTATTTGTATCTAATTTTTTTATTTTCTACTGCCCACTAGACATCTGTGCTTGGAAATGTAGCAGATATCTTCAGCTAAACATGTCTAAAACTGAACTCCTGATCTTTTCCACCAAACCTGAAGTTATTTAATGACAACTCCATTCTTTCACTGGATTAAAATTTTAAATTTGTTCTTGTCCTTCTCTTTCTCTTATGTCCAACATCAGATCTTGGTCAAAATTGTCCCAGTGCCTCTACCTTCAGAATATGCCCAGATTCTGATTATTTTCCATGTCTCTGTAGCTGTCATCCTGGTTCATCTCTTGCCTGACATACTGCCTTTCTTCTTTCAGTCTATTCTCAGCATGGCAACTGAAGTGATCCTGTTTAAAGAAGATAGGTCATATTTAGTTTCTGCTCAAAATCCTCTAATGAGCTAAAAATCACTCAGATCAAGTGCCAAACATCTTTACAAGGCAACACAAGGCTCCACGTGATTTTCCTCCTTCCTCCAAGTTTCTCTGATCTCTTCCATTGCTCCATTCCTAGCACCCTCTTCTCCCTGCTGTTAGGAACATGTCAGACTGACTCCTATCTTGGGGTCTTCATACTTGTCTTGCAACCCTCCTCTCTCTCTATCCATAGAGCAAAGCATCTGACTTCTTTCAAGTCTTTCTGAAATGCCAGCTTCTCAGTGAGTCCTGTCTTTGCCTGACCCCCTTACATGAAATTGCAAAATGCTTCCCTATCCTGACATTCTGGTTTCCCTTTTCTCTGTATTGTGTTCCCGTTTAACACTTAGTCGCCTTTAAACATATCATATAATTTTTTATTGGGATTTTTGTTGTTTCCATCATTCCACCTGGAATTTAAGGTCCGCAAGGGCAAAGCTTTTTGTTTTGCTTACTGTAGCTCATAGAATAACATGCTCATATAGTCATAAATACTTGTTGAATGAATGATCGTATTGATTTTTTCCCCATGTAGTCTGTGCCCACTACCAGTTAATCATACTCCAACATTGTACCACTAGCTATATGTGGTTATTTATATTTAAATTGATTTAAAATAAATACCTTAAAAATTCAGTTCATCCTTAACACGAGCCAGACTTCAGGGGCTCAGTCGTCATGTGTGTCTAGTGGCTACCATATTGGACAGTGCTGATAGAGAACATTTTTAATCATTCTAGAGAGTTCTGTTGGACAATCTGTTCTATGTTTTGTAGGAGCAATCAATCTTGCTGCAATCTCTCTAACCTTTAGGTCAAATTGTATCCTGCTGTCAGCTTCATCTTCCTTAATTATTATTTTGATCATGAAAGATCAGTGTAGTCTTAGAGCACAGTGAGAGCATCGGGAGGGAGATAGAATTTGCTTTAAATTCCAGGCCCTATACTTGACACTTCATTTAAATTTCTCATTAAATTTCCTAATGTAAATTTCAGTTTCCTGAAATATAAAATGGGGATAATATATTTTTTTAAGGTTTTAGTTATTTGTCAGAGAGAGAGAGAGAGAACACAAGCAGGGGGAGTAGCAGGCAGAGGGAGAAGCAGGGTCCCTACTGAGCAGGGAGCCTGATGTGGGACTCAGTCCCAGGAACCTGGGATCATGATCTGAGCAGAAGGCAGATGCTTAACAGACTGAACCACCCAGGTGCTCCAAAATGGGGATAATCTTTGCAGAATTACAGAGTTGGTTCTTTCACATCATTTATAGATTCCTGAAAAAAACCTTGTGCTCTGCAAAGTCATGTACTAAAAACAACAGGGCATCTGGGAAAACAGGTTAGATCAGACCATTCAAAAGTCATGTAACTTTGTAATTAAAACACTAAAAATGAAAGTACAAGCACAATTTTAAAAGTCATGTTAACTTTTAAGCAATAAAAAGTGTTAACTGTGGAATTTAAAAATAAGGTGAAGGTATCTTGGTGGAAGGAGTATGTCTAGATGGAAAGGAGGATAAGTCTGCAAAGTTATGGTGTCAAAGGAAATATTCATAAAACCAGGAAGAACCCAAGCAAGAAATATTTCTAAGATGGAGGTGTTTTTTTTGTTTTTGTTTTTTTGTTTTTAACAAAAGTGAGCCAAAAGGAAGAACATGGGAGGGATGAGCATCATATGTAATTCTGTATTTCTCTAGCTTTCTGCATCCAGCTGCATTAATGTACTTTGCTTTCAGCTGCTATTGTTGGTAGACGGGGTGGACACTGTTGGTGCTCTAGCCATATCCTCTTTAGTTCAGCTGGTTTACCCATCTCCATGAATGTTGGCGGCTCACAACTAACAGCTGCCCCATTTTCCAGAGAATCGGCCTTAGACAAATGGAAAATAATCCTACTCCCTTCCCACTGGGCGTCTTCAGTTATCACTGGCTAACATTGAAGTACTAAAGTCCAGAACCCTTGCTTGAAAGTCAGAGCACTGGTACAGTTGACATTCCAGAGCCTCCAGTGGAATCAAGCTGACCTCACATTCTTACTTAGTGTCTTCCCATGCCCTGTTCTGCTAATTCCTTTCTCTTGAGACCACTCCTTCAATCATTCATGTGCACCCAGATCTTTTTCTTGCTGTATTCCTTGGGAACGTTATTTCAGATAATACTGCAAAATGGGAACGTGTTGCAAAAAAATCACATATGAGCCAGTACTTTTTCTGACTTATTTCTGAAGCAAGTGTTGTAGCACCCCACTTTGTACAGTCCCTTGCAGAGTTCCTGGCGCATAGTACAAGTCAATAGCAGCCATGGTGATCAGGATGAAGATAATGGTAGTGGGGATAATATCACTTCCTGCCCAGAAATGGTCAGCTTTTTTCCATCACAAGCCTTACCATGTTTTAGACATACACAACTTGGGCCAAACTTACTTTTACTGTTTATTTCCCTACTGCTGCCCCACACTGAATTGTGGTTTTTCTACCAACTTTGAGTTCTTTCTACTATTCTCTCCATCGGTCAAATATCTATTGCCCTCTTTAAAAAAAAATCTATTGCTTTCTAACATTCCTTTGAGTTCTGTCACTTCTAATACATTTTTCTAAGTGTGTCAAATCATTGAGATGTTTTCCTCCTCCAAACTGTCGTGGTTTTAGTCTCAGGCATCTATTGTATCTCAGCCCTGTTGATCACTACAAGAACAACAGTGTACATTGGTACTTCAGATGGTATTCGGGATACTTTCTAATATTGTTTCTTTCTTAGAGAAATAACCATAGACTTTTAGGAATTTTTGTGAAGTTAATAATTTTGAATATTTATAATTGTTGTAAAGTAATTAAAAGCTCTTTTAGTTTATTGAAGGGATGAAAATGTTTTTGGAATAAACTTGCCTCTTTTAGTAAAGATAACTAACTGTATACACAAGTTTTAGCCTAACTAGTACAGTGCCTTGAACATAGTAGCTATCTAAAAATTTGTCATTTATTTTTAATTTAAATGTTTACAAAATATGATGGTATTCTGTTTTATTTCTTATGCTTTACATTTAATATATTCAGAGGCTTTCAACTTCACTAACATTTAGTTGTTTCACTAATGTACAAAATGCAAAAGGACTTAGTGGGTAGCTAATTGTACTTTTAATCTTTGCTCCTTTAGATTATCGACACAATGGTCGAGATCTTCAAAGCTCTACATTATCAGTGCCAGAACAAGTAATGTCATCAAACCATTGTTCACCATCAGGGTCTCCTCACCGAGGAGATGTTATAGGAAGGACTAGATCATGGTCACCCAGTGTCCCTCCTCCACAAAGGTAAGAAACCATATACATTTTATTTGTAGGATGACATTAAAAACCCACCTATCAAAAAGATTCATCAATAATTTCTAAAGGTAAAAACAAATATGTTCTTCAACAACCTAAATATTGAGAGTAATATGAAGTATGGGCTACTTTGGAACTTTGATTGATGTACGTATTCTTTTATGTGAGAGTTCAAAATTATAAAGAAGACCCAGCTTTTCAGTTGCTTATCAATACTTAGCATATCTAGTTAGAGCCAACTAAGTACTCTATTGAATGATAGTTATTGATGCTTTAAGGAATAGGGGGAAATAAACTTTGGGTGGGGTTTTAAAGTGAGGAGCAATCGTGCAAAAAATTAAGGAAAAAACACAGGTTGGGGGAAGAATGTCTTAGAAAATCTGTTTAAATTTTATTTATTTATTTATTTGACAGAGATCACAAGTAGGCAGAGAGGCAGGCAGGGGGGAGGGGGAGCAGGCTCCCTGCTGTGCAGAGAGCCCAATGTAGGGCTCAATCCTAGGACCCTGGGATCATGACCTGAGCTGAAGTCAGAAGCTTTAACCCACTGAGCTACCCAGACGCCCCAGTCTCAGTGGGTTAAAGCCTCTGCCTTTTGCTCCAGTCATTTCTTATTTTTAAAAAGGACATTGAACATTATATCAAAAACCAATGATGTACTATACCTAGGCTAATTGAATTTAAATTTAAAAACTAAAAAAAAAAACAAAAAAGGATGCTTGACTTTTACCAGGGAAAGACTATTTGAACACATCTAAAAAAATAGGCAAAGTTTTAGAATAGATTTATCTGTACCTAACAGAAAACAATAGCAAAAGCTATGTAAGAGGCTTATTCTATCATGAAAAAGAAGTGTGTAAGTTGACAGTCCAGGCCAAGAATGGTAGTTTAAAAAAACTCATCATTGATCATTTATAAAGACTTCAATTTAGATTTTTAAAAAACAGATCATAATCATTTTCCTAAAACAAGTCACACCAATATTATCTGTATGCAACATGCTGAGCTCATTTTCTCCACACAAATTTATTCCTCCTCCTGCATTGCATCAAAAAATCATTGTTGGAAACCTGGGCAACATCCATTAATAATTTTCATAATCCTTATCTGTATCCTCATTGCTACCATGTTTATGTTTATCTCTGTTATAGCAGCAGTCTCCTAACTTCACTGTCAGCCTCCAGTTGAAATGTATCCCATTAGCCTGAGGTGCAATTAGTTAAAACAGAAAACTTGAACTTGACATTAGAGTGATTTCTGTCTTTTTCTACTTTATTAATAAACCTCATTTTTTAGTGTATTGTATGATTATGGTCTATTAATACATTTAATGGGTTTTGCTGTTTCAGTCGGAATGTGGAACAGGGGCTTCGAGGGACACGCTCTGCTGCTGGACATTATAATACAATTAGCCGAATGGATAGACATCGTGTCATGGATGACCATTATTCTCCAGAGAGAGACAGGTAAATAGGATTAAATACTATTGGATCTTACTGTAATCACTGCCTTCAGGAGGAAGGTATAACCATAAAATATTTTCATCTGGAACTTGGATATTTGTTATCTTAGCTTCTAACCCCATTTCTTTAACAATGCCTACATGTGTTCTCAGGACCATCCTGTAAAAAAATAAGACAAGCAAGAAAAACCTTTTCTTTACTTTAAAAATAAAATCATCTTGCTCTTGTAGTTTTGGTCCTTTGTTACATCAAACCAGTTAAGCTAGTGAGTTTGCACATGAGGTTATAAGGATAATTATAAGGAAAATAGACATTTTATTATTTTCATGTTATCATAACCAATCACTACATGTAAACATACTTCATGAGACAAGAGATTTAGTCTTTTGCATTCATCAGGGAAGCCAGTGTGACATTTTGTATATAAAAGTATTGACACAAGTCTGGTTTGTTTAGGAAACAGACACAAAAACTGATTCATGAAGAGGTTTTTCCTCATGCCTTTTCAGTAAACCTTTTAAGTATCTTAAAGAATTATGCTTGTTGATTGCTGTATTTGGAGGAATTCTCCAAATTTTCTCCATTAAATATGACATACTTGGAAAGAACATATATTTCAGTGCATTAATCACATTAGTTACTGCTAATTTGTTTTTAAGTTAAACAAATTGGTTAACCCTTGAATTCATGGTTTGGTTCTATATAAAATAAAAAATGCTATGGTATTTCCCGCACACTGTCAAATAGGCTTGAAATAAGGATTAGCAAAGAAAGCTTAGTTTCCTGTTCAGAGAATATTATGATAAAATAACAAGGGAATGCAGAAGTCTCTTTGTATGGGACCTAAAGCAATTTTATTAGAACATCTTAAATCAACTGACTTGAGAAGTTCCCAATACTTATCACTGTCAATATTTATAAATTTATTTGTTCTCACCTAAATCTAGGACTATACTCAATTTGGGCTTATAATTTCATTGTGTTAAGTATACTTTTCCAAAAGAAAAGATAGGGAACATCTATCCTAATCTTCAATAGTGTCAAACAAGTATTATTAGCTTTTGTGTCTGAGATCTAAGAAGAAATAAGAAGTTATTAAATTAATATCTTTATTAATTGTTAAATGAAAGTTAATATGGTATTTTATTTTTTATTTGCTTAACCTTTTCACAGTGACCTGTGTCTTTAACGGTAATTATAGGTGTGGTATCTATATAAATCAATTTATATCAAGTAGATACTAGTGAAAGGAAGATGAACCGTACGGGCATGATCAGGAGTTGGAAGAAGTCATATTAGGGTGGTTGAATGAATACTTTTATTACATTATAGAAAATTAATAAATTTTGATCATCTCTGGAAATTATTTACATAGTAATTCATAAAGTCCTTGTTTTTTGAAAGTTTGTCAAAGCAGTGATGAAAGAAAAAAGTCTGAAATGACTTTAAATCTTTCAAGTTTTCACAAAGTTTGTCTTTAGATTAAAAATGGACTTAATATTTTCTCTGAAAATAATATGGTCTAAATTTTGCAGTAAGGAATATAATAAAATTAACTTCTAGAATTATATTCACCAACAAAAATACTCACCATCATGTCAAACACATAATAATTTATCAGTATTTTAAGACATTGGCCACAGCATTAATGATAAGAAGACTTGCTTTTAGTTCTTTGGTATATAACTAACATAGTCATAACTGACATGTCATTATATTTTTTCTTATTTACTGTACAACTTTATGATTCTTTTCGTTTGACAAAAATGTTCAAGTAATTCAGAAGTTTTGGAGGAATTTGACCTCTGGGGTTTCATCACTTTTTTAGAGTGCTGTAGATTACCAAATCATAATTACTCCTAATTATGAGCTGTCTTAAATTTTTTTTTAAATAACTAAAATAGAATTTCTTTTAACTAGAACTATAAAACTATTTCTAATGTTATTTATGAGTTATCTGTGTAAACATTACTTATTAACATGAGGGATCAAAAGTCAAAAAGTACAATAGTATCCATGTTAGGTAGTCTATCATATTATTAAACAATGCATTCTTTAATTTGTGTTTTATTCCTTATATTCTAAATATTCTAAAAGATTTTCAATACTCGAATGCATGTGAAGACAACTGTAATTTTAATGCACTCTTTAGGAGGTAAGAATAGAACTCTTACAGTGAATTTTCATGAATAGTGTTTTATATAGTCAATCCTTTGATTAAAAAGCCTTAATGAGAATTTCCTTGGAGACAGTAAGTAAAATTTAGGCATTTTGAGTGGTGCATTAACTTTTCTTGTCAACAATAAATGGTGCATTGGACCTGAAGAGTATTTTATTGAATATACTTGCTGGCCATGTTTCTTTGGGAAAATTAACGTCTTTGACACTCGATTTCCTTATCTATAAAATTAGAATGTTAGTACCAACTTTATAGGGTTGTTGTGTAGATTAAATAACATAGCACCTCAAGTTGCATAATACATATTCAGAAAATGTGCCTTATCCTTAACATTTTAAAGGATCTTGTGGCTTGCAAGTAACAAGCACATCTTAATGTACTTATTAACTAAACAGAAATGAGAAATCAGTTAATACAGGTATTTTTTTAAAAGCTTTGTAGAGAGTATAGAACACGAGTTAGACCTTGAAAAAAAAAGCTTATTTAGGCAAGACTAAGACATAGGTACAGAGGCAGAACACACATATATCAGAAAGACTCAGTGTGAAGGATGAAGGACTTGGGACATACTGGAAAGTAGTGCATGAAGATAATGGCTTTTACATTGGCTGCACTGGTGAGAAATGATGCTATTTCGCATCAGTTTGTAGTGCCTAGCTAAACTTAAGTGGTATAAGAAGGAGATAATAGTGTTCATATCCTTTTCTTATAGGTATGTTAAAAAGAATTATATATTAGATGCCTGGGCAACTCAGTTAAGCAGCGGCCTTTGGCTCAGGTCATGGTCCCAGAGTCCTAGGATCCAGCCCTGCATTGGGTTCCCTGCTCAGTGGGAAGCTTGCTTCTCCCTCTTCCTCTGGCCTCCCTTTGCTTATGTGCTTTCTCTCTCTTTTGGGGGCAGGGAGGGGGGAGATATATATATATATATATAAACTTGATTGGATATATCTCTGCACATCTCACTCTATTATCATAGTCAAAATCCTATTCTGTGTGGTTTTTTTTAAGATTTTATTTATTTATTTGAGCGAAAGTGACAGAGAATGTGAGAGGGGAGAGATTCAAAGGGAGAAGCAGAAGCATGATCCCAGGACTCTGGAATCATGACCTGAGACAAGCCAGTTGCTTAACCAACTGAGCCACCCAGGCGCCCCAAAATCCTATTCTATTTTGAAAAGAAAGTAGATTTTTTACAAGTGATTCAGAAACTTGGATGCAGGGTTATTAGCTAAAATGATGAATTATAATGGTAAATCCTGGTAACTACAACTAGGAACATAGTTTTTTTGGGGCAACCTATGTGGCTTTGGTATTAGAAACCATTTCAAGAGTTTATTTGTTTACATGAGTTAATTTACTATTAGAATAAGAATTAGAATAAGATTAAGAATTTACTATTAGAATAAGAATAAGAAGAATTAGAATTATAATAAGAATGCTATTAGAATAAGAAGAATAGAATAAGAATTAGAATAAGAATAAGAATATTTCTGTAACATATCAGAGATACCATGCGGCAGTCATTTTTATGTCTATCCTGGATGCCAACATGTATTGGATACATTTAATTCTATGCAGTATACCATTAGTATAATAAAAAAATACAATTAACACTGGCCTAAGATACGTTACTTCATAAGCTTTTTTCTTTTGTGCATTCAATTAATACATTTATATTCTAAAAAGAAAAATGTCATATTATATGAATCTCTAGGATACCTCACACACTTATGCCTATTTCTTACTTTTATCAGCCAACCAGCTATGAGAAAGTGTCAAAATTACCCATAACTATTTAGTCTTCTTGGTTCTTTTAGTTATCAACTATAAGGGGAACATATCTCTGAAAGTTTGAAAATACAGAGAAAGTAAATGTAAAAAAGAAAATTCACTTTACAAAAATAATACATTTTATTATATTTCAGGAGTATGTTTTAACATAGTTAAATCATACTGAGTATATTTTAGGAACTATAAAGAAGCAAAACATTAACAATACTAAAGACACAGAGCGTAAAGTTTTGCAGTAAGCTGAGATTGTTGGAAACTTTGTTTACAAAAACTATAGGTTATTTAAGGATGAGTTATTATATTTCTTCCTTTAGCAGTCTCTTTTGTTTGGTGGTTTCTGAAAGGGGGCATTCAGGCTCATCTGATATAATGGAAGGATAATTCATTATAAATACAATTTTGTTCTATCTTTAAAGTTTACATTTCTTAATAAGAATCAAAGTGTGTCTAGAAATTAGATCAGTAATCCAGTTCAATTATTTGAATAGTGAAATTTGTCATTATTATTTTTGAAACTGTAACTTTTTTTCACTTTTTAAAATTTAGTAATTTTTTTAGTTTTTCTTTTATAATGAATTACTTCTCTGCTCAATTTTTTAAAATTTTCAAAGAGTTTGGATAAATTGCAATTTTTAACCCAATTTTTTAAGTCATGAAGTGTATTCATGACAGTATGGTTTGCTTAGGTTTTATAATTCCATTGATTTTTGAAGAAAAGCAAGAATGATTTAATTGAGAAGAGTAAATGAAATGTTTTTAAGTTGTACCAAGTGGATGTGGCAGAGGACCTTAGGTGCATCTCTGGCTCTTAGGTGGATTTTACTACCAAAACAATGGTTAATTTTATGTTATATTTTCTTCGATGTATTTTTATAGTTTTCAACAGAATCTCAAGGGGGATCATGACCAGATTGGATTAAGAGGTATAACATGGCTATAGACAGTAAGGATTTGACTCACATAATTATTGAGGTAAAAAGGGCCAACTACCTGCTCTGTGCAAGCTGGAGCCCATGAAATGATGGTATAATTCAGTCCAAGTCTGAAGGCTTGAGAACCAAGGTGGCCAGTGTCATAAATTCCCCCAGTTGGAGGGCCAGAGAGATAAGAGATGTCCAGCTCTAAAGTGAGGCAGGAAAAAGGGAGGAATTCATCCTTTTTCCTACCTGTGTTTTGTTGAGCCTCTCACCAGATTCTATGGTGCTCACGCAGATTGAGGAGGGCAATCTATTGAGTGCACTGATTCAAATGCTAATAGCACACCTCAGCCCCTCACAGACATACCCAGAAATAACCTTAAATGTGAGCACCCCTTGGGCCAAATTAACTTGTCATAAAAAGGGAAATAAAACAAACTGATGTTTGATAAAGTTGATCCTTGCTTAATGTTTTCTTTGGCTTTATAGAGACAAAATTAACTATAAGACACCTCAAGGAAAATAATAGAAATTGATGATGATATATATGTTCTGTGAATTTGGAATTTTTAATAGGTTTTGAAGTTTACATATTTTTATTGCTCAAGTAATTTTCAGAGAAGATCTATTTGTTCTGTGCAATAAATCCTAACATCACAATTGTTGGGTATTACTCCTACTCTTTGTAATGCCAGGAATGTCTTTTTCGAATACTGTTTTAGTTTTTATTTTAATACTACATAGGTTTGTAATGTTCTGTTTACATCTCTAGAAGTTTCTTTGATTATGTGAACCATTGCTCTCTTTGGAGGGTAGGCTCACCAGGAAAATAGTGTAATTCTGTTTTTACTTTTTAGTTCAATCCAAAATGTATTTACTGAGAGTGTCAGCATGAAGATTTAAAATAGACATTTAAAATAGATATTATCCTGGCCTAAACAAACAGATGATCCAACTAATTATACCAACTCATAGATACCAACTAATCATATAAAATACCAACTAATTATAAAGCATGGAAGCCTGTCAGGCCCAAGCATAATATTATTGGAATAGATTGGAGAGAAATTACTTGCTTGAGTAGTTGAAAAAAAGCTTCAGAGGGAAGTGAGACTAGAGGTTGAGAAGAATTTTCAAAGGCAATAAAAAGGAAGATAATGGCGTTCTTGGCAGAGTGATAAGCATGAGCAGTCTCAGAGTCAGGAAAGTATGAGATATATTTATAGAATCTTAGGTGGTCTGGCATACCCACAAAGAAAGTTGTAGTATGGGAAGTAATTGGATATGAAGATTGAAGTAGTTTAGAACTTAATTTCTATGCCGTTTTAAGGAATACGTACTTGCTTTTGATCTGTGAAACCCATTAAGGGTTTTAAGCAAAGTACCTGCATGATCAACAGCATAATTTGTAATTGTCTTGCTTGTAGACAGTGTGGAGAGTGGACTGGATCAGGAAAGGGATCAGAAGGAGGGGGGACAATAGGTTATTTCAGTAGACATGGTAAATCTGATTGAAGGTAGTAGCAGGAGAAAAGGGAAAAAGAGATAAACCTGAGTTATTTAAGCAACAACTAGCAAGGGGTATAAATCAATTAAAGGTGGAAAATAAGGAAAGTGGAGGAATTAAATTATGAGACCTGTAAACCTTGGCTCGTTACGTAGATATTTCAATCTTTCGTTAAAACTGGGATTACACAAAGAGGAATCGCTACAGCATTATATTAACTTTCAAAGGAAGGTTAAAGAATTATATTTGAAACTAGAGGGTCTTTTAGAGATCAGAGAGATCATGGGTCCTTGATTCTGAAGAGGAACCTGAGAGACTGCTGTGGTGGGTAAGGAATGACGCCAGATGGATAGGGACTTGTCTTCTTACTGCCTCTTTAGCCAGAGTCATTCTGATT
This sequence comes from Mustela erminea, assembly GCF_009829155.1. NCBI lineage: Eukaryota > Metazoa > Chordata > Mammalia > Carnivora > Mustelidae > Mustela > Mustela erminea. Next base: position 51,753,574 of record NC_045629.1, read on the forward strand.
TTATTGGCTTTCTGATGATTGGCTTTACATAAAAATTTGTTCCCAAAAAGCAGTGGTCTTCTGATCAAAAAGAAGGTTTGAAACTACTTGCTCCAGCCCCCTCATTTCACAAATGCAGTACCAGGCGTCCAAATAGGCGAGTATCTTGCTCAAACCTCAAAATTAACATGTGTTTTTCTGAAGTGTCTACACGACAGTCAGGCAGCCATGTGGAAAGCCCAGGAAGCAGCTGGAAATGTGCTGTGAAACCCAAAGGAAAAATGAAAGCTTAAGAAAGTGAGAGTTCACACTATAAAGGAAATGATATAATCCAGAAAGAATGTGTTGGAATATAAAGAAGTTTGAAGAACCCATCCTGGGAAACCACTGCCTTTAAAGGAATAAAGAGAAAGAGACTCCAGCAAATGAAATGGGTCAAGAAGCAGTTAGATGGGTGGGGAACCAGGCTGTATGTGTCAATGTTAAGAGCCTGGATTTTGGATTAAGGAAGCCCTGAGTTTGAAACCCAGTCCAGCTACTCCCTACATGACCCTCACAGCCTCAGTTTTTCTGTCCGTGGCAATACTAGAACCTACCTTAAAGAGTTGTTATGAGAAATAAATGAGATAAAGTAGACAAAGCTTTAATGGAGTACTCCTCACCTCATCAAGCGTTACGTAAATACTATTATTAATGGCTTGAGAGAATCATGTTTCAAAAACCAAGAGAAGAGAGAGTGTCAAGAAACAGAGGTTGAAAATCAATGTGTAGCTCCATAGAGAAGGGTAATATGATGAAGATCAAGAAGTTAAAGGATTTTTCAGGATTTCACAGGTAGCATTCATAGGCTAGCTTCCAGAAAATGGTAGAGGCTGAAAGTCACATTATATACAGCGAACTTCAAGCTTAAATGAGAAGTGAGGATGTGGTGACGAGAATTGTAGGTATGGCTAAGATGTTGTACGATGAAAGGAAGGTCAGAGACAGGCAAGGGCTTGAGAGGAAGGCGAGGTTAGTGAAGGGTTTATTTTTAGGATTAAGTGCTGTTCCGGAATGGAAGGCATGATGAGATAATAAGGAAGGAAGGAAGGTCATGTGGAAAATTAGGATTACAAGTAGAGGAGTTTCTTCCTTTGGCACAAAAGAAAATGACAAGTGAAGATATAAGTATAGGTACTCTGGATTTAGTGGTAGAAATATGACAGTCGAGAGAATTCCAAATTGGTTTCCTTTTTTTAAAACTGAGACGTCATGATCATCTGCCAAAATTAAGTGTGTTGGCATGAAAGGTTTGAAGGAAACAGAAAAGTTTCAGTTAGTGCTGTGGGAAGACGAGGAGCCACTAGAGGTGGGTGAAAAGGTCAGCATGCTGCTTCGATGGTTTGTGATAGTCATGAGGCATGAAGTGCAGCCCAGGCCACAGTAGGTAATAATCATGTACTAAACATAGTGGATGGAAAAATGGATAGCATCCAATGAACCTAATAAATAAAAGTAATAACCAATTCAAGACAGTTTATTCCTTACTAAATGGAATTTTAAGCCCTTTAATAATTTTTACTTATTCATGATCAAAGAAGAAATAATTATCTTGTAAAATCTCCTGTCTGTATTAGAAATTACCTCTTTAATTATTTTCTTTTTAAACTTTCTTGTTATTTTATTATTTTTCTCTTTCCATCTTTCCTCCTCAAAAGGGAAAGCAACGCTGTTTTGTATAACATTTTATAGATGGTGCTAGAGATGTTTGAGTGATAACCGATAAGATTTTATTTTGAAATATGATTTGTTTAAATCTTGATTTGCTATGTTTTTCTTGGGTTTATTTTGGAATACTTGGACTATGTTAACCTTTAGCCCTGCCATATTACAATGGACATTGGGAGGAAAGAGCAAGCTTTCTAGTAACGATTTTCATTTGCTTTGCTTACTATCTGCTTATCTTTTTTGAATTTCACTTTTTAAAATTAAACTATACCTTTTCATTTCTTTCCTGAGTCTCATTTATATTCTTGTTTCTGCCATGCTTGCAGTCATTTTCTTACTCTACCTCGCTCCAGATACAGTCAGAACATTGAACATCATCACAGGGATGGCAGGTATATTTTTCTTACAATTAAGTCTGTTCGTAGAATTGCATGTGCCTGTCTAATGATATGATATAATTCACTTCTATTTCTGCTTTTGATATAGACATATACGATTATTCATGAAATACAAAAATATTATCCTTACTATATAAATAATAGAAAATAAAGCATATGTAAAGACTTTAATTGTAATAAGATGTCAAAAACTTAGCTTCCCTTTAATGAGCTAGTATCATCTCTGTTGACTCTAAAAATTTAGTTCACCAGGCTTTACAGTTAACCCTTGATTACCTAGAAGGATAGAATAAAAGTATTTTAATAAATGAATTGCATTTGACTGACCACCTTCATAATTATGTATCTAGACATCACTGGTTTTTACATATCTTGACAATCTGCTTCCCCACCTCCCCCTCCCCCCTACTGTTGAGGAGTCAGTCCTGGAAGTGCTTAGGTTGAACTGATCAGTTTATAGTTTACCTTGTCGAAGGTGGATGCGATCTACTCCAATTGGTCATAGATGATCCATGGAGAACATTGAGTCTGTGGGAAAATCTTTGTCCATTTCTACTTTAACACCATTCTCCTTATATTGAAGGGAAGTATCAGTTACTTGGCATTTAACTGAAGGAAGGATGAACTAGAAAGAGAAAGGAAACAATTTCTCTAAAAGCTTTTGGTTTCTCCAGGCTTTCTGTAGCTTTAGGGATCTGAGTCAGTTCTGTGATACTCTGAGGCCCTGCAGGCAGAGAAGAGAATGGCAGCGATAATGTGGTAGAGGGTTCGGGGAGTATAGATAAAGAATTAAATGCTGTACTCAGTTGTTTCCGAGTGATCTGGGTTATGTGTGACCACTTTTGTACTATTCATTTAATTCATTAAGAGTTATTAATAAAAGAGTTTAAAAAAATAATTAAAACTAATGGGTAAATTCCTAAGGATCAAATTCGTGTAGATAACGTAGAAGGAAACATAAGAGATAATACCAACAATAGATTGCTGACGATGTAAGTTTTGTGATGTCTTTAAGTAAATATTCCTTCCAGTTTATTACAGGTAGTGATTATTGCTGTATTTTATTGTCTTTTGCATCTTCTCAATCTCTCTTCTGTTATTTTGTTTTGATACTAAATAATTCTTTTTTAATTTTTACTTTTGCTATGTATTACATTCTATTTTGGGTTTGCAGCAATTATACAATTACCTTACAAAAATGTAAGGAAGTAGTTCTGTAACTCTCCCTATAATTGACCACGACCTTTCTTAAAGTGGGCCACATGATGAGACATTACTGATTATAGGCTTAATTCTAATTACGCTGGTATATCTTCATTTAAATGTAAGTTAAAATCTTGCACCACATTAGTTTTTTTTTTATATTCTACTCATCTTAGTTACAATAAGTAGATTGCTTCATGTTTATTTTTTCAATGAGCCAACATGCTAGAATCAGTTCTTAATCAGCTCTCAGTTGATTATCAATTTCATGTACTTATTCAAATTCTGAACCCTAGCCTAGCTGGCCTATTTTGCGAGATTATATTTCTGAATTGCCTTTTATGCTATGATTTATTTTGTGGTCAGGAAATACACTATCATTAAAGTTTATTTTAAAGTAAGACTCAGTTAAGAAAATCAGTTTTAGAAGGCAAGTAATCAAGTGTCTTACCGTAAGATTTGCCATCAATTGCCCGATTCTAGTGTGTGAGACTACTGTGTACCTACTCCCAGACAAACTGGGTGGATTTTGTAAGAATAAAATTCTTTAGCCTTTAAAAATACTATCTTTTGTCATCATCAGTTTGATATACCAAGAAGAATGTGTGCACATTTCAAAGCATAATGATAAAATGGCACCCATGAGTCTACTACCCAAACCGAAAGCCAGAATACATGATTTTACTTACTGCATCTATCTGTAGAATCTTTGCTTATTGAATCCGTATGCCTCTTTCACAGAAGTAGTTAACATAATACTCATTTTCAGTTTAATGTCTCCTTCCTTTGCTTTTTTAAAAGTGACTTTGTCATTTGTTTTCACTCTGGTAACTTTCTGAGATACTTAGTCTTTCTGACCCTCACCTCAATCCACTATGAGATTCTAGGATTATTGAGGGTATAATCAGGTATCCATTCTCCTATGTTTATTACCATAATGTTCTAGGTGTCTTGTCTTTAACCCCTGTACCTTTGTATGTCATGCAACTGAGCACAGCCCTTCCATGTTGAGATCATCTGGTGACCTCTTGTTTATACTATTTTATTCACTGAAGATTTTAGCACCTGGCTTTAGTCTAACTTCTAATCATTCCTGTGATCAACGAGAGTAATGTTAGCGTTCACTTGGATGACCTATTCAGCAGTCACTCTCTTCCCTGGCTGTCTCAAAGTGGAGGTAGTAAACTTTATTCCCCAATTCTACTTTGGTCCGTCACTGCCATGGCCATATCTGTATCTTATCATTACTTGAAATTATTACACCTCTAAAATCTTAATTTGAACACTTCACTCTTGGACCAGAACTACACATGATATAGATATATAAGTATTTATATAAATTATTTTTATATAAATAAATATAAAATAAATACATATTATTTTTTCATCGAGTTACTTTTACCTCCCTAGCTCTTGTATCTCAAAAAAGAGCTCCACGTTTTTGTCCCCTTTTCCTTTCCCTGCTAGTCTCCACTTGGCTTCCTTACGTATCAAGAGGTTGAATCCATTCTTAGAAATATCCCCAGTTCCCTTGCTATACTGTTCTTCTTTGACCTCTTTGACAGAGTTCAAATCTGAATCAATCTCTTTCTCTTGCAGAATTGTTCTGAACTAAATTTTCCAAACTCTCCCCAACTCAGCTGAACACTTAAAGGAAGAGTTACGTCTTTATCGAGCTGTGAAAGAAAGAAAGGAAGGAAGGAGGGAGGGGAAAGAGGAAAGAGGGAGAAAAAGAAGAAAGAAAAATAAATAAAGAAAAGAAAGTGGTGCCAACTCTCTAAGTGTCCAGTTTCCCAGCCCAGATTTCAAGGTGACATTTATGTCATGGTCTGGAAATTCCCCTTCTGGGGATAAATATACATTAGTAGCTCCAAGTAGACCATAGTGCAGCTACACTACACTATATGAAATCTGCAATTTTTTGAATGGAACGAATGGAGTAAATTAAACACGGCATTCCCAGTCCGTGAAGAATCAGAAGCACCAGTATCTCTATGTGAACATTGTAAAATGAAAAATTGTGAGTGCTATCTCTTTGGAACAGGTGAATAGAGGCTTAAGTAATGGTTGCTAAACTTTTTATATTATTTCAGGAGACAAATATCAACTAATATTAGGAATCAAAACTCATTTTCTTCTGACCAGGTTATGCTAACCAGTACAAATCTGAGTCACTGTGTATTTTTAGACATAGTCAACATTTAAACAAACGTATTTAGAATAGATACCATGTCACCTTTTATTAATATCCATTTATTAAGATATAGCCTTTATTTTATGAAATATACATTTTATCTTTAAAAATTTACCCTCATACCTTACTTTTTTCCCTCTAGTATTTATCTCAACTTAAAGCTATCCACAGCATACTGAGAAATCAGCACGATGGTGGACTTTCATGTAAAGATGTCATGAAGATAAGTAGGCTATATCTTAAAAGAGGAATTGGAATTATTTAGATTTATATAGAGCTAAGATAGGGTGTCAGTGGAATTCTAAAGAAATCTGTGAGCAAAGTCACTAAAGTAGTAAGTACCATGTTTTAGTGCAATTGGAACGTTATCCACAAGGCATAAGGGAATAACAAGACATGAATCTGGGATGATAAGAGTTGGTTCCAGTTATGGATAATCTTGTATGTTCTGTTAAGGAATTTGAATCTAAGACTAAGTGATAGAGATACTTCAAAGAGTTTTAATTAGGACATGATTATAATATATTTATTCATTCTAGCTAATTACTCTAGAGACTTTATGGATGGTTGATTTGAGAGAGAAGTGTGTGGGAAAGGAAAGCATGCATAAAGAGATTTGCTGCCTTGGTCTTGGTCACCAGAAAACTCTTTGAGGCCCTGAACTAAGTAAGGTAATGGATGGAGAGATAGGAAGAAGACCAGAGATTTAATTAACTGAAATCAATAATACATGGTAAATAATAGCATTTGGATGTTGATGGGGAGCAAAGAGTCAAGAAACACAATGAGTCTCATAGTTTGGGTAACTGGATGCATGTGGCACCTTAACAGAGGTGGGGGTGGGGGGGGATGTTCAGAGAGAAATTAGTTTATGTGAGAGACAAGTTCATTTATGGAATTACTGAGAGAGTTAAGGAGAAACCTCCAGCAAGGAATAAAATCAATAATTTTATTTTATTTATTTTATTTTTTTTAAGATTTTATTTATTTGAAAGAGAGAGATCACAAGTAGGCAGAGAGGCAAGCAGAGAGAGAGAGAGAGAGAGAGAGGAGGAAGCAGGCTCCCTGCCGAGCAGAGAGCCCGATGCGGGACTCAATCCCAAGACCCTGAGATCATGACCCAAGCTGAAGGCAGAGGCTTAACCCACTGAGCCACCCAGGTGCCCCCCAAATCAATAATTTTAAATCTTAAAGAAGTTTGAGCTATATAAAGTAATTTGAGAGTAAATTCACTGGTAACAGTAAGTAGCTACAAAAAGAAAAGTGAAATCAACTGGAGAAACAACCTGTGACATGAAGGCCAAGGACTTTGTCTCTACTCTGAGAAACATAAATATTTAAATGATAGATAAAGGAAGAAACAGAGAGAAGGAAAAGTGAGAAGAATAGAGCTATCAGAATAGAGGTTAAAGCAGGAAGAATTATTGCAACAGGAAAAATAATAACTGAAAAATGCCCATTAAATTTGGCAAGTGAGAAGTCATCGGTGACGTCATCTACAATGATTTCAAAAGGAGGTGATGGAAAAAAGCAGCTTACCGTGGCCTGAGGCCTGCCTAGGGGCTAAAAAAACAGAATGCTTTTTTCAGAATGTGGAGGAGAAATACTGGATAGTGGAAGTGATATCAAAGTAGACTTCTTTTTTTTAGAATATGAAATACATCATGAGTTTTGAGGCTGGACGAACAGATCCTTTAGGAAAAGTTAGATTGAAAATACAGAAGAAGGACAGGATGACTGTTAGAAAGGTCTTAGGGCAGGAGATGGGTTTAAACACGTAGATGGAGTTTATAAACAGAAAGCAGCTCTTGTTTCTTCTGAGACAGGAAGAAAATAGAAAACAGAGTTGAAACTAAGTAAGTTTTTAGAAAAAGGTTGATAAATTGAAGATAATTATGTTTGATAGCCTCAATTTTGTTGTTGTTATACATCAAGATTATGGTGATTGTTTTTGAGACAAATTCTTGAGTGGGAAGGCCTAAGGTTGAACATGATTGATTGGAAATGAGGAAGTTTAAAATGGTCATTGGTTAAAAAGTGACAAGATTATTGGTGGGAAAAGTAAAAAGATTATTGGTGATACCAGCACAGTAGAAGTTGGAAAACATGACTTTGTCAACCTGAATGAATTTATGTTTTGCTTCAACTATACCCAGTTGTCTAGATGTAGAGAAATCCGATTATGGCACTGAACCAATTTTGGGGTTCTGGTGAATATTTGAAAGATTGGGTTAGAAGGGAATCTGAGTATTGATATGGGAGTGGGTCAGTGATCAATAATAGGAGTCTAAGATGGAAAAGGAAGGCAGGCAAAGGGAGTGATAATACTGTTAGGAATTGGAAACACCAAGAAACAAAAAGTATCAAATGAGGATCGAGTAAAGTGAGAGTGAGACTATGAGACACCTGACAGCATTAATTATTATAATCAGAATTTGAGATATTGGAGTTTAGTGTTTCTGAATTTAAATAGTTCCACTGGATTCTAAGATCCACAGTAATTTGGGGGTGGGAGTAATTCAGGAAAAATGTGAGGATCATTGAAGTTTGTGAAGATGTTTCAAGATTATTGAAGAGTTTTCTGCACTTGCACTAAAATCTCCTAATATAACCATAGGAATTACGAAAAAGAAGATGGCTGACAACTAATTCCCCCAAATTATCAATGACTAAGGGATAATGATCCCAAGTTGGATAGATACTAGCAACCTGAACTTTTAATGGATGTTCGAGCTAAGTTGAATGCTTCATAGAATAGGGACATTTATATTGTGGTAGGAAAGTAATGGCCAGAGTGTCTCTAGGAAGCCAACTTCTGGATCTGAGGACAATAAAGTATGAAGGGATAAGCAGCTTCTGCTGACGTGAGCTTTCCTGGAAGCAGAGTGTGCAAGGTTGAGCTAAATATTATTTAAGGTAGGGAAACACAGAAACCATTCTGCAAACAAAATCATTCCTTGATGACACAAGGAAGTTTGCTAATGATGGAAAAGGATTTTTGCAAATATAGCTCACAGAAACAGGGGAGATTAAAACTTTATAGAAGAAAGTACAGAAGATGAAGAATTTAGAGAAGTGACATCAGAGGCAAGTGAGCTTGCCCTGTACTTGAAAACTAAGAATGACAGGGATAAGAGGCTTGAGTAGAAGTGATTGACCTCAAATATCCTAGATTTATCATAAGTTGTTTTGGTGCCAGAACTGGGACTTGCTTTGGTGCTAGAACTGAGTAAGGTTCTGGGAAGGGTCTGAGCTGGGTCTAGAGTAATGATGAAGGATGCCGTAGAGCTTGAAGAGAGGCAGTGAATGGTCTTACCTCAGGGTATTTGGGGCCATAACTAAGATGAATCCACACGCCCCCACCCCACCCCCCCGTTAGAGAAAGGATTCTGACAAAGTTAGCGGAGTCACAGGGAGAAGGAGATTCCTGTTTGCTTATAGATGCCTTATCTGCCAAGTAGCGCTGAGAGCCCTTAATAAACGTGATCAAACCCAAGTAACTTGTACCTCCTGAGCTACCTTCCTTTTAGTCTTAACTTTGCGTTGTTACCAGTCTTCTCTCTTACAAGTATGTTCTTTTCCATCACAACTCATCTTCTTTTTGGGCTTCTGACTATAACCTCTCTTAATGCCTTTGGAATTTTTCTGCACTATTTCTTTTTTCTCTTGCATTTCAGTCTCTCCTATTTTCATGATTTTGCTTCTTCTTGAATTACTGATTAAGTCTAAATAATATCTTCCTTCTATTCTGCCACACCTTCAATCTACTTTGAGAACGATTCTCTCTTTTTTAAGTCATGTTTCTTGAGTATGTATTTTTACGAATGTTTCCAACACTCCTTCATCAGCTCCTAAGCTTCAACCCTCTACAGTTTGACCTCTGCCTCAACTCTTAATTTTAAGTTATTTTCTCCATGGTTATTATTTGCCAAGGCTTTTGTACATATTTATCTGTGTTGCCTCTTTGCACCTGCCATTATTAATCAGTTTTTTTTTTTAGCTTCTCTAATGCATTACTATCCTGATTCTCATTTTACCTTTTGATTGTTCTCTGTCTCCTCTTCTTTTCTATTTCTTCATGTCCTCAAATTTTTGACTGTGTGTTGATCCATATCTTATCATCTCTGTGGTTTTAACCAACACTTCCAATAGCTGGTGTGTTTCCTGGCCCATAATATGAATTCAGTAAATAGTATTGAAATAATGACTCAACAACCAATACTGAAATGACTCCTCAAACCATATCTCTAGTGCAGCTCTCTCCTTTGAAGGCCAGATCTCTCTATCTGATGGAAGTCAGTACAGGATATTTTTCCACCCCTCACAAATTCAAGTTCAAATGTGAAGTTATTGTCATTCCTCCCTAGAATCCTTTTATTTCTGCCAATAGGCCATCATTTCATTTTGGAGGCTGAGAATTTTAAGTTTTTTTCTTTGGTTTGTTTATTTGTACATTTAATTCACATGATGATGTCAAACATGTTTGAGAGGAGGAAAAATAAAAGTCCCTGCTATCAAAGAATTTATAGTTCAGTGATTCTAGTTCCAGCTCAGAAAACATCTACTTGTGTGATGTGTCCCAAGTTTCTGTGAGCCTTAGTTTGCTTATTTCTAAAATGACAAAGATTGGATTATATGACTTCTGTGATTCCTTCTAACCCTAACATTCTGTTTGTATAGTTTCATATATTGTGCATATTCTCTATACGGCATTTGCATATTTTGTACATCGTGATTTTATAAACTTTGTCATCCATACTTTCGTCCCTATTTTCACCCCTGTTACTACAAGTTCCTACCCTAATTCATTTCATACACTACTGCTTAATTCAGCTCCTTAATTCATTATTTAAAAATTACCTTTCTGGGATCCCTGGGTGGCTCAGTCATTAAGCCTCTGCCTTCAGCCCAGATCATGATCCCAGAGTCCTGGGATCGAGCCCCACATTGGGCTATCTGCTCAGCGGGAAGCCTGCTTCTCCTCCCCTACCCCCCTGTTTGTATTCCCTCTCTCACTGTCTCTCTCTGTCAAATAAATAAATAAAATCACATATATATATATATATATATATATATATATATATATATATATATGTTGTTCAGAAGCTTTAAGTCACTCTCACTGAAAATTAAATCCTATCTAAACTTCTTTTTTTTTTTTTTTAAGATTTTATTTATTTATTTGGCAGACAGAGATCAGAAGTAGGCAAAGAGGCAGGCAGAGAGAAGAGGAGGAAGCAGGCTCCCTGCTGAGCAGAGAGCCTGATGTGGGGCTTGATCCCAGGATCATGACCTGAGCCGAAGGCAGAGGCTTTAACCCACTGAGCCACCCAGGCGCCCCCCTATCTAAACATCTTAACTAGGCACTTACAACCCCTATAAACCGAATCCAGGAAAATTTTCTAATTAGTATTTTGCCATACTTTACTTTCTGTATTTCTAGTATTTCCATCTGACTTCTTTCCTTCCTCCAATGTGATTTATTGAGCATAACAAAACTCTGTATACAAAATGACCTGGACCTGCTGCTTCAAAATATGACTCCACCTTACTAATATTTTGATAGGTCGCTCCATAGAGTGTAAAAAAAACTTACTCTAAAATGAATAGAAAAGTACTTACTGCACTTGCAACAAATGGCCTCACTTCTGGAACTTCAATAGCTTTATAAGATAATTAACATAGGTAGAATTAAGTCCCTAGATGACTGGCTGCTGGAGAACTTGATATAAGTCATCAAGAAGCCTTATTGTGCACAGCCACTGTGATACCATCATGTTTATGGAGAATGATATTCCTGTTATCTGATTCTAGGCATACCACAGGAGTAGCAGTGGGGTCAGAGGCCAGCCCAGCTGCTTGCTGGGCTAGAACAGGTATTACCCAGCATACTCATCTGACAGGATCTCACAGCAGCCCAGATTAAGTCCTTAGGAACCCATGCCCAGGATTTAAACCGTTCTTCATTGCATCCCCCAAGTGCTGCTCCCTAGTCTCCTCCGTCACACCCACAATCCACCCTAGCCTGGGACCCAGAGCACACAGTGTCCCTTCTCTACCATGTGTCTCCCACTGGACTCTTTTTGATGGTTTCCATCATCTGCCAAAACCACTCCATCTTTCCATGCATGTTGTTCGTCTTTTCTGATGTAGACTTTAAGATATCAGTTATCTTATTTGAAATTTCCTGTCTAATCATTCCAACATCTGTGTCATCTCTTGAGTTTGTCTCTTGACCGTGGGCCCCATTTTTCTTGTTTTTGGTATTTTCGGTCATTTTTTTATTGACTATTAGACATCGTCATTCATTGTGACTGAGGTGGTATTTACATTTGAAAAGCTGCATACCTCTTGCTTTGTTAGTCTCTGTGTGTGTGTGAGTGTGTGTGTGTTGGGGGGAATTAATACTCTGACTATAACACTTTTGACTATATGATTGGGAGTAACATGAAGTGGCAGCTAAGGGCATCTGGCAGCCACGTGTATGAGGTAATCACACTCTACCCATTTCTCTCTCCATGTAACGCTACCAGAATAAAGGAAGGTTCGTGAATTTTTCAAAGTTAATCAGTGAAACTGTTGAACATAGCATTCTAGTGCGAGGACCAAGCCTCATCACATTTATACATATACTACAGTAACAGTGCATAATTTGGTCCTTTAGACATACATCTTTAAAATGTGTTATTTTATTTTCTCTGGATTTTTAAAAAAATATATTTTGAAGATATATTAATTTGCTGTATGTTAATTGCTGCTGAGTAAATAATCCTACTTATTTGTGGTTTTCTGTTATTTTTTGAAATAAAAAATAATAAGGAATATTATAAATATTTAATGGAATACTCAAAATATCCTCTAGACATTTACATCTTTTATGTTTTTATGTGTGCATATTTAATAATAAAGTATATTTTATTTTTCAGTATTGCATTTGTCCCTAATTTTCTTCAGGACATTGAGATAGTATATTTTCTTCTTGCTATCTCCTGTAATGACTATTTCTAAGAAACTACTTCTCTAGAAATGAGAACAGTTTACATCTCCTTTTGGTGATAAGATAGGCTTATGGGTAACAATAATATTCTTAACTTAGAAGTGTCTTGCTTTCTCACCTCACTATATGTATTACTGTTGTTTTCACATCTTAGATTGTTAATGTGGCTGACACTAGACACTGCTATTTTTTTGAATAAAGTCACTACTTTTAACTAACATACAGAATTTACATTTAAATGAGGAGAAATTTCTGTAGAGAGATGCTCTCAGGACTAAGGATAAATTAATCTATTTCCACCAAAATAACAAAAATGTTCTTATTTATACATAGTATCTATTTATTTGGAAGCAATACTAAATATAAACTAGAGTTTTTAAAAAGTTAAACTTGTGCAATACAGTTTATGGTGAACATGAAAATTATAGAGTTGAGTCATGCAATTTAAATTATTTGTTATGTTATATAAATATGTATCTACATTTTATTAGTTGCTCTAAAATATCTAATTTTAAAATATTATTCTGTATATATTTCTTCAGTTATGCAGTTAATTCTCAGAAAATCTCTAGACATTCCATATATTTTACCAAAAGCATACTGCTTCTGCTGGTAATCAGCTTACTGTATTATACAGTATGGACACAAGGAAGATATTTCTTGCTCCAAACCAGAGAGGTACTTGTTGTCCTTCAGAGATACATTGGAAAAAAATTTTTAATTTAAGATTTCAGCATTAGAGAAATAATTTCTTTATCAAAAGGAAAAGAAATAGTTCTGAAATAGCTTCATTTTTTAAAAGTTTATTTTTTTAAGAAAACCTATTATATTTACTTATGGCATCTTTACAATCTAAATATGAAATGAACCTAATTAACCACAGACTGTAAGTTCTGAGTCACATTCTAGGAGAACTTTCACTGATATCTGCATAGTACTTTGAAATTTTGCATTGTGCTGGTGGTTATTTTTTCCTTTCATTTCCTTTTTTTTTTTTTTTTTTGAGTTTTCCTAGTGTTCTTTTATCATACCTGCAGAGATACAGAGATGCTCTACATTGAGCTTTTGTTGTTATGAAGTTGAAAAATTGCGATGGTCTAATGTAAGTGGTTATAGAAGAGAAGGCCCTGTGCCCTGTTCTTCCCTGTTCCATTACATCTCTGCCTTGTGCTGTGAGAATAGGGAAAAGTAAATAGCAAGGGTGGTGAAATAAGTAGAGAGCTGTGCCAGATGCTTAGAAACTTAAAAAAATCTTTTGCAAGAGCAACTATAGTGAAAGGGAAAATGACTCAAATGGACAGCTGCACTAGATGATTATAAAATTATTTTTCCCTTAGGAATCCTTAGGAATCTGCCTATGCTACTATTGGCTTATAAAGCTGAGTTGTTACAATCCTGTTCCTTGTTACAGTGTTATCAGTCAGGATGAATTATCTCTGTTTGTGGACGGGCTATTAAACAGGATCCTCTCCAAACCTTGGAATAGGAGCCCCTAAATAGTGGGCTATTAAACAGGATCCTCTCCAAACCTTGGAATAGGAGCCCCTAAATAGTACAGAGCAGTGGTCAGTATTTATCCAGGTAAATGATACATGCAAAAATCTGAACTATTTTACACATGTTACAAAATATAAACTATTAAAAAATCGAACTATGAAAGACAGTAAATTACTAGATATTATATCACTTTTTAAAAGACAGCAAGATTATTCACCTAATAAGAAAGATTTAATTTTGTAGGTGGATGGTTCCTAACCTTTTTTATATGCCTTGCCCTTTGGCAATCTTGTAAAACTTATGGCCATCCTTTTTAGAAGAATGTTTTAAAATGCATAAAGTAAAATCAAGTAAATTAAGTGCAGTTACAGAGAAAGCTACTTACAGTGAAATATAGACCCCAAATTAGGTACTAAAATATTTATGCCTTGTAAATGCATAGTTCCTGTGCTACCATCCATAGTTCTTAGTGGTTACCATTCAAAATTAAATATTTTTAAGTTCTTCTCTTAAAACTAAAATTCACTAAGAATTTAGGTGGAAGTTGTCAAGTTTTATATCTCATTCCCTTAAAGAACCTGCATTGAGACTGGGTATTATAGGTAAGACCTAGGCATTGTTGCTTTCAATTTTCTCAGTAATTGTCTTCATTCTTCCTTATAAGGCTTATCCGTACCCGATTGTGGGAGCGGGAGCCTGTGTTGGTCTTCTGTTGTGTGATCTAAGTTTAAAATATGGTAGCTTTTCATTCCCTTTAACTATGGTGGACATTTTAGGAAATTGCTACCTTCTACTGTGGGTTTTTGTGTGTGTCTGTGTTTCACTTATTAACCAGTTTTCCTTCACACTGTGGAAATCATATAATTCATATTACTTATGAAAATGGAGAGAAGAAATACAAGCAAAATTTAAAATATCGACATAGTCTTCAAACAACTTTTCCACCAAAGAGAAATTTTTCTAAGGATATTTCCTAAAGCGTGGCTTGTTGGCTTTATAAGTGACAGTATCCTTTAAAGGACATAGCAACAAATTTGAAATAATTCTCTGGATTTCAGTCACAATCATGTATTTCAATTATTTAAAAGATAGTGTCAAAGAAGTAAAAGCGTATATCCTATTATCTTAGTTTTCACTTGGAAAATTGCTTGATGGAATCAGAAGAGATCAAATTTTGCATAAATACAGGAAAGATTAGCCTGATTTTTTGCTGCGATAGTCATAAACATTCCACAACATTTTGTCAGTACATGTCATATAGTAAGAAAAGTTTATTATTACCTTAAGATAATAGGAAATCTGAAAATAAGGTAAAGATCGGTATTTACCCAAAAAAATGGTTTTTTTAAAAAAATTTATTTATTTGAGAGAGAGACAGTGAGAAAGAACATGAGCGAGGAGAAAGTCAGAGGGAGAAGCAGACTCCCCATGGAGCTGGGCGCCTGATGCGGGACTCGATCCCGGGATTCCGGGATCATGACCTGAGCCGAAGGCAGTCGTCCAACCAACTGAGCCACCCAGGCATCCCCCCAAAAAAATGGGTTTTAAGGAATCTAAGATATATATGTATTCCTTTGCTTCTGCTTATAGACTGTGATGAAACTATGCAAAGATATGTACAACCAAAAACATTTAAAATAGTATTTAGCACATTTATTTTTAAAGAAAAGTGTTCTCTCTCAAATAGTTTTTCAGAAACAAAAAAATAGAATTATGAATTTTTATACATCAGGTTGCCTTTTTTAGATCTCTCTTTGAAAGTAATTGAATATTGTGTATGTATTTACACTTTGTATATGTCAGCTTTTTTGACATATCCTGGATATACTTACATAAAAACATAGATCACATGGAACACTGGGTGTTATATGCAAACAATGATTCATGGAACAATACATCAAACGCTAATGTTGTATTGTATGGTGACTAACATAACACAATAAAAAAATTAAAAATACTAAATTAATCTTAGGAAATGAATCATATCATGGCACATGCATTTTAAAATATTTTTTTAAAATGGTTTGATTTATGTATTACCTTGTGAATTTAAAGTGTAAGAGAATCACAAGATATATTGTAGAATAAACCCAGCATTCACCTCCTAAAGTCATCTAATCTCATTCCTGCTGGTCTAAAATTATGTGCTATACAATTAGTTACATGTAGGAAATTGTGCCCTTTCTTTTCTTATTTTTCTTTAATGGCCCGCGTTTTTCATTATCAAAAATAAGATTGGGAGAAGGTGTAGGTAAAATGAAAGTTGTTTACATTAGTCTTGGGAGAGAGTAATGTTTGTTTTTACAGTCCATAATATGTAAGCATTTCCATTACTGTAGTTAAAACTAGATGGTAGGTCACAGTTTAATCTGAAGTATAATATGGCCTAAGTGTTAACCTTAGAGTTCTCAAGCCAAATGACTGTTCTTAGGGATGTCTCACAGGTAGTGGGGCTCGTGTTAGAAAACATTATCCTATCACGTGTTAGGTGTTCAAAGCGTGCTAGGGTCCAGGGATACAAAAGTCAGTAATGATGGGTTCCCGAAATTTAAGTATATGTCTTTCAACAAGGATTAGGTTTTGATATTGGTCTTGTTTGTGGTCAAGATCACATTGTTTCAGAAGCATTACTATTTCAACCGAGAAATACTTTGCTGAGCGATATCTGTTGGCGTTGCTGAAGTACCCTGAGATAGGTGGCGGAGATTGGCAGATTAACCAGTTGTCTGTGCTTGTTCTTGTGGACGGTGTGTTGAAATATGGCTACAGCCTGCAAGGTTGCAGTGTTTTCTTACAACGTTTTGATTCTTTTGTTGGAATGTTTGAGTGCATCAATATATTGTGTTTGTGCAAAAGGCCTTTTTATGGCCTACAGAATGAGAAAAACCCGAACTGCCTTCGGGTCTTTAGAATTAATGCTTATAGGGTTTCCTTCACTCTTTTGGGAACGTTAGGAAAAACCATTGCATTCCTCGAAATAGACTACTCCACATATGTCACCGGTTCCACGTAGGGAGTTCATTCTGGAAAGCCAGCAGTTTCGTTTGTCGCTGACAATAACTGAGCAACTCCTATTCTCTTCGTTGGGACTTGCTGCCAAAAGCAGATTGTGGTTTCCTTAGAAATGCTGAAGAAGTGTAGTGAGAACCGCTCAGAATATGTTTTTACAAATTCGATGATTTTAAACAATGACCTTTTTCAAAATCGATTTGATGCATCATAACCAAATAGCAGAAGGGCACTAAAGATCAACTGAGCTGCTTTCTGACTAACGTTTCAGGGATTGTGAAGCAGCAGATAGACAGCCATATCACAGATCCAGATCAACAGAACAACGGCCTCTCCTAGAGCGGACCACCACCCGCTCCCGATCCACTGAGCGTCCTGACACAAACCTCATGAGGTCGATGCCTTCATTAATGACTGGAAGATCTGCCCCTCCTTCACCTGCCTTATCGAGGTGAAAGATAAATCAATCAGACTAACCTCCCCTTTGCCCCACCAGCACACCTATTTATTTTCCCAGCAGCTAAATGGTCTCTTCTCTCATCCTTGGCTGATCACTAGTAACGATCGATACTAACCTTTTCAGTGTAAGCACACTATTTATATTCAGCGGATATAATAGTGTGTGGCTACCATTGTAATTTGTTTTTAACTGTCCTGACCACATTTGTTGTGTGATTTCTCATTGATCAGGAGTCCTGGGTAAATCCCCCCATAATGCACCTCATAACTCTCATGTTCTTCTCCTACAGAATGAGAAATTGTTTGTGTCCATTAGACATCAATTTTGGAATAATCATCGTAATGACAATAACTAAAACTAGCTTTTTGTTTCTTTCTATCAATACTAAGATCACATGTCAACCAGTATCTTTAGTTGAATTCTGAATTGTTCAGGGTTTTAGTTATGGTATCATGAGATATTTTCTAATAAAGGGATATCTAATATAAGCCTGAGTAAAAATCTCCTTGCATCAAGGGAGGGAGGTTAGTGTTGAGAATTTGAAATCTGGTAGAAAGAAATGTAAAACATTACCTCTCATTTTTTGAGCTGCAGAGCTCTCCTGTTGTTTTCGTATGGATAGAATACTAATTTACATGAACAATTCCATGGACGTTACTGTAGTATTTTATGTGCATGTATCTGTGTGTGTGTATGCATATGACACAAAAGTAGAAACATCTTTCGACAATCATTCAAATATCCATATTTTGTCCTACTTTCCTAACCTTTTAATCAGCAGCTATACCTCTTTTAAAATTGCATTTGCACACTATCATATGAACCAAATGTATTCAAATGACTTCATTCATCCTACTGAAAATGAGCATCGATGGTGTATCTTGTAGGTCTCATCCTCGTACTGGGTCTGTCCAAACCAGCCCGTCAAGTACTCCAGTGGCAGGACGAAGGGGCCGACAACTTCCACAACTTCCGCCAAAGGGAACATTGGAGAGAAGTAAGTTTTATTTCTAATTATGTCATGTAGGAAATACACACGGAAGCTAAGGTGAATCAAGATATTTTTTTTACTACTTCTGTGTTAGTGTTCTTCTTTTGTTAATTGAACGCCTTAGCCGCATTTGCTAGTAGTTATAGTTATAAATATATTGATAATTATTATATATTTTGCAGTTAAAATTTGTAATATTTGGAGGGAAAATGACCTCCTGTTATTGCTTTTGCACATTTTCAAAATTTGAATAAATGCATTTTTAAAAGTAAACTTAATGCTCTTAGATAAGCAGTGGGATGCTATTTCTTTGCTACAACTAAGTGTATGTAATTGTTGATAGTTACATAAAGTTTATTAGTAACTAGCCAAATCAATTTTCACACACTGCAAAGGACTGGTTAGCTGATGCACAACAATGGTGATCCTTCTCAAAACTGGAGTACCAGAGAAAAGGTAATCATGAATATACAAAGAAAGATGCATGTTGTACTGATATTTTTAATACTTTCAAATTTTTGCATAAGAAGCACTATTTATTTATACACAGATGAGCATACTCCCCAAACATCTATAAATCCTTAGATAAAGGACCTCTAAAAGCATGGATGATAGAATATAATAATTTTTAACCTCATTTTTTTAAATGGTCCCTTTATTTAGTAACTGGATGTGCTTTGCCAAAAAAAAAAACATATATATTTATGTATATATACTTAAATCACCATTTAACTTTTCTTTAATAGATGATACATACATTTTATGCCTTTGGAAATTTCTGTTGTTTTTAACCCCTGTGCTTTGGTTCCCTTTTTTGTTTTGTTTTTATTTTGTTTTTCCTAGACAATGGAGTCAAGGAGATAGAACCTTATGAAGGTCTGTACATAAAGGAGGGTTTGTTTTGTGCTGACAGCCTTTTTGGGGGGCTATTCAAGCAAAAATAAACCCAACTGCAATTGATGTCCGTCCATGGTATAGACTTTTATGGAGAGTAAAATGATTTTCTTTTATCATTTTTGGTAAAGTATTCAGCTTTGGTTTTACTTAGAAATTACACCAAGGAGTTAAATTTCTTTGATTTGTTTCCTTAAGAATGCAGAGTGGAACTTCCTTTAAATGCCAAGATAGAATGTTCTGTTTTTTAAAAATTTTAATGTGCCTTTCAAGCAGAAATCTGTATGTTGTGCAAGACTTTAACCAAAGACATCAATTGCAGTCTGTGTTTATATCACCAAAGATGTACACCCAGTCTAGTGATACTTATCCTCATATATTTCATTTCGTATTTATGATGATCTCTCAGTCATTAAATTTGACTTTCTAGAAAAGAAAGTTGTTGAATTAGATAGCGATTGTGGTTTGTATTTCCTGCATCACTTTTCATGTTGTACCAAGACCGCTTACAGTATACCAAAGTTAAACATGTACAGTTTTACTATCAACACTACGTTATGACTCAAGAGAAAATATTGAATCATGATATGTGGAGTGTCATACATTTACTAAATCATAAAAATTCCTCTGCCAATGAAAGAATTCTAAATTTAACCTAGTAAGTTTAAAGAATTGTTAACCGTTTTATTTATTTATGAATTTCCAGCACATAGAATAATGCCTGGCCCATTACAGGCCCTCAATAAATGTTTGTTGAATGAATGCATGAAACATTGTTTAAAAACTGAAAAGCTACTTCAAATAGTGTACAATGTATTCCTAAAAGAATCTCGTCATTCTATAGATGTTTATATTAAATTGCGTTTTCTATTAAAATTTCTATAAGCTATTTGTAACAAAATTTTAAGTGCACCGCATTTGAGCAGCATTATTTTATTGCCTTATATAACTTGGAACAGCTGTGTTCTTGTTAGTTACTGAATGATTTATGGACTTCGGTATTGAGGTTTTCTCTATAATATGTACCATGATTTTAAACAACTCTGTGCTATTATGACTAATGGTTTCTTATGCTGTCTGGCAAGATTACAGCAGAATTTTTGTAGTTCTTAATTATTTGCATTAGAATGGGTTACATAATTTTAAAAGTACTTTACCGAAAGAAAGTTGTGTGATGTGTATGAAATATTCTTTGTCTCCCCAGGACTTTTAAAGACAGAGTTTTGACTTCATTTGTTGGCATGTGATGTCAGAAATAATTTTATGTTATAATTTTTTAAAAATTCAGTTTTAATATCTTTTATAACAATAGTCTGTTGAGATGTGAGTTCTGTTCTTTGTAATAATAAACTTACCAGAAAGTCAGCATAGAGCTAAAGCTGAAAGTCGGGGTTGAGGAATTTTTTAATGGGCTTGTCAACTAACATTCTATATGCCCTATAGAATATATTTTTTTTAAAAAGTTTTCTTTTAATGTCCCCTTTCACTGTGATTTTTTTTATAAGTAAAAGGAAGGAGAGCTAAAACTGCCCTTATCATTTCCAGTATGAGATAAAAGGATTTTTTGTTTGTTTTGTTTTGCTTGAATGTATGAATGATTTCAGCAGTGTTTTTGTGAATGTTGATATGAAGACTTGAGCAGATACGTAATTGTGTAATTTTCTTTGCTTTAATTGGGGACAAAAATACCTCTTTTAGAAGTTTTCGAATTCCAACTGAAGTTAAAGATGCATAATCCAAAATAGGCTGTCAGTTGGTGGTCTACATCAAATTATATTTGGATTATCTCTTGAAACGTTGTCAGAACTTCTAATTTAATGGCATTATTTCAAAATCAAAGTAATGACGTGATTATTTTTCTCATCCTGTTCAACAGCTAAAAAATGAACAATTCCTACTTAAATTCCTTTTAATTTTGGTTATATTTTAGCCTGTTAATTAAGTGAATTTAAACGTTGGCTATGTTGGTTTTCATGATGGTACAGTATTGGTTATCATCTCTTTGAGAACCAGAAAAAATAAGAACAATATAAGAAGAGTACAATGTACTAAACAACAGTTAAAGCATTAATATTTTTAAAAATTTTCTCTTAACTTTGAGGTACTGTCATTTTGTGAAAATAAAAGAGAGTTTATAATATTTTTTTTGGTTCTGTAGAAGAAAAGATATGTAACGTTATTTTTCTAAGAATGTATCAAGCTTATAGACAAAGTATTTTGCCTACTTTACACAGCTATCATATACCGTAAATATTTTAGAGGCTACAATTTCTCTTTTACAAATCAGAGCCATCATAAAAGAAGGTAGTATGATAACTTATTAATAGACTATTTATTTACTTCCATAACTTGTCAGAAATTCATTAAAAATAATCTTTTAGTCTCCCTATAATCACTCATTGTATCATGAATAGTTCGAAATTTTTGGTCACCAAAAGTAACAAATATACATATCTGGTCTTGTTTTTTTCTTCACTTGTGCAAATACAGAAGTTAATGAAGAGACTGGGCATGTGGAGGAGCAGTGGGGAGAAAAGCAGGGTGAAGAGGTCAAGGCAGGTCTGTCAGACTGTGTGTCTAAAATAAGTAACTGAATTTTTTAGAAGTATGACTTTTCCATTTCATATAAGATGTTGGGCTCCAAATTTATAAATGCACAATAAAGAACGTTTTCAGTACTGACTTTTAAATACATTGCCTAATTTTATTAATGGAGAAATATTACATAAGCTATCTAATCAAGATAACTTACCAGAATGTTTAATTTATCCATCTGAACATGTTCTTCAGTATTTAAATCAAACTAAAATTATAGACAATGCCTCTGATCAAATTCATGCCTATCCTTTACCCCAACTCTGTATTCAATTCATTTATTTATTAAAAACTGAGTTCCTACTCTGGGTTACACTGAGTAACACATTGCAGTCCTAGCTTCTTCCCTAAAGAATTTGGTTTTGTAGAGGTAAATTACAAGTAAAGTAGAGTAGAATATAAATTCTATTAAAACTTTTAGAGACTATCACAATTTTCTTCATAAATTCTTTTCCTAAAATAAGAACAATTAGCCATATATTCCTGTTCTTCATCCCAGCTCAATAGTGTTCTAATATTTATTGACAATCATAATTTCTTACTAAACATTCCATCTTCTGAGGGGAGGGCCTCCATTCTGGTGTTGTTTTTTTTTAAAGTCCTTATTATATTTACATGTCATAATTTTTGCCACTTTCTTTGTCAGCGTGTTCCTGAAAGGATTTTAAAACTTCAAATATTACATAATCAGTCAATGTATTAATACTTTTTTATCAATTTTTTTTATTTTATTAAATTCTTTTATCAGATTTTCACTATTTTTATTTGAAACGCAGAATTGAATCCTAGTCTTTTCTTAAGATGTCAGTTTAAAAAGATTTAACAGTGAAGACTGAACAAGACTGAACAATGAAGAATGACTGTGGTCCTAATTTTATCATGTTTAAATCATCACTTTTCTTTCATGAACAGTAGAGCGTACTTCATGTGCCTTACATTCTCTCCTTTTCCACTGTGTGAAGCAATGTCCTTACGGATATTGTGCATAACATGTATTTTCCCGGATGCATTGTCTCAGTATTTACAGTATAAGACGCAAGACCTCTTAAGTTGCAGTTCCTGATTACCAGTAACTATTTTTAATATCATAAAGATAAGAATAATCATCAGAATGTGTCTGACCTTGAAAATAAAGGCAAATTTAGCTGCACATTTCTAGAAATGTGGAACTATCTCTGTTCTGAATATCTAGTATTCTAACTACTAGAATGTCATGCATCTTCCATTTTCCTGCAATGCTATAGGAATCACATGTTTAGAGAATAGCATAAAAAATGAATTTAATTTTAATTTAGCTGTGCAATTAATGTTTTCCTATTTGCCCATTCCTATATGTCTCATTTTAGTCCATATGAGTGGTGAAATGCTTTCACACTGTTCATGAATTGGCTTCCAGAGGAAAGTCATTTTTTAAGAAATTATAAGTTTGGGGGCTTCAGTGGTAGTTAATATTTTTATTTATTTTTCACTTCCTTAAGATAAAGCCTATTTGTTGAAGCAGTTTGTCTCCTATCCTCAAAATTAACTTCATTAGTGAATATATCAATTGTCAAATTAGTATAAAACCATAACTATAATCTTTCTGACTTATTATAAAATGACTATTCTTCATTTTATTTTTTGTTTTTATTACTTTTCTCAGAGGATGGGAAGGATATACTTTACTCTTGTGTTCATTAGTGTGAGAAGTCATGTTTAATGCATGAATTTGTTTCCCTAGTGTGTGATTGCATCTTTTGTGGTGTGCTTGGTTTTTATTTGGATTGTTAGTGACCTTAATTATTAACCACTATTGTCTGTTTTCAATGTTAAAAGACAATGAGGGAGAAACACCAAGCCCACCTAATATTGGGAAAAAAGGCAAGTCTAATATGAAGTTAATAGTGCCTTTCTATATATTAGACACTCATTTTTGATGTTTGTGATGTGTGTGAATATACTTTCTTAGATTAAATAGATATAAATATCCTAGTACAATCCTATTCTATGGAAATGTGTGTCATTTAAGTCAGAAGTTTGGCTTTCTTGGTCATGTTAAGATTCTGAGGGAGAAAGTGTTGGTCAAGTTGCCTCGTGAAAAACACAACATAGATATTTTTCAATCCAGAAATTGTTTTAAAACTGAGTGATTTAAAAAATATTTTAAGCAGACTTTTAAATTAGAAAATGATATGAACTTAATTTAGTTTAATAATATTAAATAAACACCTACAATATTTGTAGATTTTTCAGTTTTATACACATGAATTAATACATTGCCTGAGTGAGTAAAAAAGATGATCAACTTCAATACTTAGATTTAGTTTTCTTATGATTATTGGTGACTTAATTCTATAACCCAGCACAACTAAGTTCTGTCAAAAACAACAGGGACTGTATATGTTTTATAATAATTGATAATCAGAATTAGCTCAGAATGTCAGCATTTTAACATAGTTATATAAAAAAAACAATGTTCTAAAATTTCTCTGTATTATAACAATTTGCCTTTGTTATGGGGCCAAATTAAAAAATGAATACTTTTTGCTTCAGTTGCTTTATAAAATGTCTTTTAGTCTTGATTATATACTTCCCTGTCTTCATTTGTTATAAATAACGTCTACACTGTTCTGTGTGATATTTAATTAGCACTAAAATAATTTTATAATTTTTCTTACTATGGAGTATTAATTAACACCCCTTCCAACATAAAATTCTTAAAATATGCTAGGATATTATAGGTTAAAAAGGTGAAAATAATGTAACTAAATAAATAAAATGAAATCAAGTATTATAAAATATTAACATTCTCCATAAAACAATGAAAATTTACATAAGCTTTCAGTGTGCATTTACATAGTTGTCATTTTTATCTACATTTTAGCCTCCATGATTTCTGCTTTGTACCTACAAAAGGATATGTTTATATGTACTGAAATTTATATCAGTGATCAGAAAAGTAGATATCTCTTCTTAAATGTTCAGTCAATTGTTAGAATGCAACAAATTTTAAGAACATTTCATGCCATTTTTTTTTATTTGAGTAAGTTTAAATGTATCAAAAGAATAAGGACTTCATAGGAGGACACCAAGGTAAATACTACAGCAGAGGAAGTACTCTGAGCAGGTGTTTTGGGCTTCCTGAGCTCTAGTTGACCATGAACACTGTTAAGCCTTTCACCTCTAAACTCTTCCCCACTCTTGTTATTCCTTTGATCTTGCATGTAAAGGTTCTACTGACAATGATTGTTGAGTTACTCCCACTCATTATTAGTATATTTTTTTCATGTACATAAAGATCCTCATTACTGCAAAGCATCACTATTATTATATAGATTAATCCTACATAGGTTACATAGATGGCCCACCTCTATTTAAGGTCTAGGCATCTAATTTTTGCTTCCACAGTTTTCTTTTGGGAGAGACACATTTACTGTTTGTGTTGAATTTCACAATACAGTTCATGAGTACGATTAAGGTGAGAGGTTGTTTTTAAATTAGCTAAAGCATATTTGTGGATTAGAGAAGATTCCATAAGTTAGAGGGATGTTACTATATTCCTTCTTTACTTATGTATTCAGAGGAATAAATAAATAAATAGAGGTAACCATGAATTCTGGCTGTAGCCTTGTATTAGAAATGGCCAAACATTGAATTGAGTGATAGATTTATCATCATCTTCTCTTCTGGTTTAAAATGCAAAGGGAGAAAATAATAAAGATAGAGATAGCTTTATGCTGCATCTTCTGTGACGTGCCCACATATCATTCTGGAATAGGAATAGTGTATGCTGCCTTTCAGTTAGTGAAATATGTGATCAGTCAGCCCGAGTGTCTCCATTAACCCTTTATTAAGGTTAGACTCTTTGGTAGGTGGAATGGGCTTCAGAGTTCTCAAATGACAATGTACCTAAGCCAATCCCTTTACATACATTGGCTCTTCGTACCTTTAACGAGCTAGAATAGCAATGTAAATTAAGACTTAAGCATAATTGGTGAGTTTCTAGCTATTTATAATTGCTTTCATTTTTTTTTAAAGATTTTATTTATTTATTTGACAGAGGGAGATCACAAGTAGGCAGAGAGGAAGGCGGGGGAGGGGGGAGCAGGGTCCCCACTGAGCAGAGAGCCCGATGCGGGGCTCGATCCCAGGACCCTGAGATCATAACCCGAGCCAAAGGCAGAGGCTTAACCCACTTAGCCACCCAGGCGCCCCAATAATTGCTTTCATTTACTTATTCATTCATTCTACAGATCATTTTTGGGCACTTACTCTCTTCTAGTCTCTGTTCTGGATGCTGGAAATATGCTAGTGTACCTGTCAAACAAAGCTCCATGCCTTCATAATCCTTACATTTATTGGAGCAAGCAAATAATAAAAGAATATAGCAAATCATATCATATACTGATATGATATGAAATTTCGTATGAAATTTCGTATGAAAACGAAAATTCCATCAGGATAATGGGATCATTTTCAAAAAAGTAGGGTAAATAATGCTTGATAATGCATTCTGAGAAGTATTCCCATCAAGGTAATATTTGAGCAGATACCTCAAGAAAGTGACAGAGTTACCACTTGAATGCCTGGAAAGAAGAGTGTTCCTGGCAGAGGGAATAGCAAGAAGGAAAGCTCTGTGATGAGAGCCAACTTGACTTGTTGGAAGAGCCAGGAAGAGGTCAACTTGAGTGAGACCAAGCAAGCAGGGTGAATCGTAGTAAGTTGGGTCAGGACGAGCTGCGGCAGGTGACTCGTATCATCCATCAGTCAATGTTAGGATTTTGTTTTTGCTGAATGAAATGGGAAGGTTTGATTCCAGTGACATAATACCATTTCTTTTTAAAATAAGCTAAGTGTTTTTTTTAACATTTTTATTTTTTTATTTTTATTTTTTTAATTTTTTTTATAAACATAAAATGAATTTTTAGCCCCATGGGTACATGTCTGTGAATCGCCAGGTTTATACACTTCACAGCACTCACCACAGTACACACACCCCCCACCAATGTCCATAACTCCACCACCCTTTCCTGACCCCCCCCCGCCCCCCCAGCAACCCTCAGTTTGTTCTGCAAGACTGAGAGTCTCTTATGGTTGTCTCCCTCCTGATCCCATCTTGTTTCATAAAATAAACGAAGTTTAATTGCCATGTTAAGCTAACCTGAAAGAATTGAGATAAGAAACAGGAAGGCTTTTGCAATAACCCAGGAAAGAGGTGACAGTGGCTTAGATCGTAGTGACAAGAGTAGTTGGATTCTGGATAGATATTAAGGATGGAGCCAACAGAATTACCTCATAGGATGAAAGAGAGAGATTCAATAACATCCAAGCTTTGGGCCTGTGTAACTGGGAGAATAGGGAGTTTCTACTAACTGAAGAAAAAACTTGAGAAGAATTGTTTGGTGGGAACATTTCAGGGGCTCCGTCTGGGATATAAGCTAGAGATCCTCCTGGATATCTAAGATAAGATGTCAAATAGGCAACTTAAAATGTGGTCTGGATTTCAAGTTGGAGATTTGGACTGTTAGGGAGTTACCCTCAGAGAGAGAGAGGTTGAACACCATGAGTCTGCCTGAGATTACTGAGAGAACCAGGGAAGAGGTTGAGGGACCCTGCGCTGAACTATCTCATACTCGGGAGCTGACAAGATGAAGAAGCAGGAGACAGAACTAGGAGGGAAACCATGGAGCGCAGTGCCTTTGAGTACAGGTGAAGAAAGTACTTGCAGTGGGCGAGAGAGAGCTACTGAGTGTGAAACCATCGCTCGATTTAGCAAGTATGACGTCGTCAAGTTATCCTTCATTAAGGGCAGTTTTGTTGGAGTCGTATGAAGGCTGAGGAGCATGGATTTAAAAGAAGAGGAAAGAAGGGGGACAGTAAATATAACAGATGCCTTTGAAAGAGTTTGGCTGTAAAGGAAAAAAAAATAAAAATCTGGAACTGAGGGAAGAGATCATGGGTCTACAATGCATGCAGGACACATGGGAAACTTGGTATGAACATGAGTTTTGTTTTCTGAGTCTGGATTCTTGGTTTGCTTTCTAGAACCATCTGGCCCCAATCATCTCCCTGTAGTTTACCAGTGTATCTCTTGGTATTCTGTGGTTTCACTCCTAGATTTAGAATCAATACTTTTAGATTTAGAAGAAGACTTATAAGTCTTTTAATAAAGCTGCTTTTCTTCATTGACAAAGGAATAGAAATCTAGGAGATAATCAGCTTTCTTCAATCTACATAGTAGCAGATCTCTAGTCTTGACTTCCAGAGTATGCATTTCTGTATCCTGCCTCTTCAGATAAATGGTGATCTTCTTGCATGGGTTTCAGCCATTTATTTTATTTTAAATATTAGCTAATGGCTTAGTTCAGTTCAACCAATGTCTGCAATTTTTTCAGCTAATTGTACTGGGTGGTTATTGAGGATACACTGACAGATCAGATGTGTTCCCTGCTTTGGGGATATCCCAAGATAAAACAATGAGAATAAAATGAGAATAACAAAACAGAGCTGGTAAAATTATTTTGTAGCATGTCACTTATAGAAAGTGCTTGAGACTGTGAAATATACAAATAAAGAGGTAAGTAAGTTGTGAGGGGTTCTGGGTAGGTTTTCAGCCTAAGATATTCCACTGCTTGTCCTAGTTCATATTCTGCCACTGCTTAATTATTTTAATAATATGAAGCTTTTAGGCTTTCCAGAACACTGAAATGTAAATATTTCTGAGGAGACTGACCTGAGCTATTATTACATACAGATCTTTTTAAAATTTTATTTTATTTTTTATTAACATATAATGTATTACTTGTTTCAGGGGTGCAGGTCTGTGATTCATCAGTCTTACACAATTCACAGCACCTACCATAGCACACCCTACCCAGTGTCCATCACTCAGCCATCTTCCCTAACCTCCTCCACTCTGGCAATCCTCAGTTTGCTTCCTGAGATTAAGAGTCCCTTATGGTTTGTCTCCCTTCCTGGTTTTGTCTTGTTTCATTTTTCCTTCCCTTCCCCTATAACCCTCTGTCTGGTTTCTCAAATTCCTCATATCAGTGAGATCATATGATAATTGTCTTTCTCTGATTGACTTATTTTGCTTAGTATAATACCTTCTAGTTCCATCCATGTCATGGCAAGTGGCAAGATTTCAT
Source organism: Mustela erminea (assembly GCF_009829155.1). NCBI lineage: Eukaryota > Metazoa > Chordata > Mammalia > Carnivora > Mustelidae > Mustela > Mustela erminea. The sequence continues at coordinate 51,782,625 of NC_045629.1, forward strand.
TGTTTTGATGGCTGCATAATATTCCTGTGTGTGTGTGTGTGTGTGTGTGTGTGTGTGTGTGTGTGTGTATGTGTGTGTGTATGTACCACATCTTTATCCCTTCATCTGTCAGTGGACATCTAGGCTCTTTCCATAGTTTGGCTACTGTGGACATTGCTGCTATAAACATTGGGGTGCACATGTACATACAGATCTTCATAGGAAGCAAGATAGAGCCTGTGAGTGGAGAAAGTCAGGTGTGGGAGATGGATGCTGAAAAATGCAGTAGAACACTAGGTACCTTAGAAGAGTGATAATGATGAATTCTGCCTTGAACAAACTCTAGTCTACTAGTCTGCTCTAAATAGTGTTACTTGCTATCTAGATATGCTCTAAACTTACTTTCTTAACTAATTTGATATATTTAAATTGTACAGAATAATACTTTTCAATAGTAAGTACCATATAAATGTTAGCGGTGATTAGTAAAATTTCCTCATAATATCTTGCTCCAATTTTGTATTTTCAGCACAAACTGTGAAAACTTTCAATTTAAAGTAAAAGCACACCTGATTATAAAAGTAAACCTGAACTATTTATTCAATATATATGGTTTAGTAGCTTTTAGGAAATTATTCATCTAGATGCTGTTCTTGACCATATAGCTTGAATAACAAGCAATACCGGGGGAATAAATCAGATTAGGTTACAGCATTAGTTATTATATAATATGCTAATGCATTTTTAAGGGTTTTAATCCATTTATAAAAATCAATATGCAAATATTTAGAATACTCTTCTCTAACAGAACTATTTAAATTATTAGTACTTTTCAAGTTTTATAGTGTTTAGAGAACTCCATTGGAAGTCAATACTTGGCTCCTAAGCTCATTTCTATTCCTAGGCATATGACATCTGGTAAAGTTCCTAATTTCTCTGCACCTTAGTTTCCTCTTCTGTACAATCAAGTATCCTATAAGAATTTTTTTTTTTTTTACAGAAACTAAGTGTTTTTGGAGATGTAGCTAATGAAATCTAATGTCTCATGGTTTTGTTTCTGATTTATTATCTATGTTGTTACTGTTATTTGTTTATTTTGTTTGGTTTTGGAAACTTAGCAGATGCAACCTCTAATTGACTGTTGGTGAGTCATTCACTGTCAGGATGATAGACGAAATAAATGCTACCCTGCTACCTATCAAAAAATCATGTTCCGGGGCACCTGGGTGGCTCAGTGAGTTAAAGCCTCTGCCTTCGGCTCAGGTCATGATCCCAGGGTCCTGGGATCAAGCCCCGCATTGGGCTCTCTGCTCAGCAGCGAGCCTGCTTCCCTTTCTCTCTTTCTCTGCCTGCCTCTCTGCCTACTTATGACCTCTGTCCGTCAAATGAATAAATAAAAAAATCTTTTAAAAAATCATATTCCTAAATGTACAGAAGGAAAAATGTTTTGTCCCTTTGAGCCTCAATGTAGAGTTGCCTACATTATTTCAAACATAGTTAACCTTGCGGACTAAGAAGAGAGGAAAGAAAGGAGAAAGAAGAGGGGGAAAAAACAGGTTACAAAGGAACCCAAAATAGTAAAGGAATTTTGACAATCTATAATGAATACTTGTGTCTGGAAGCATTCTAGAGGTTGGATAGCATTTACGGTGTGGACAGGCTTTGTGTTTCTGCCTCTGTATTCCTGTGAGTGCTTCTAGGGCAAGGAAAGTAAGATACCCATGTCTTAATTTCCAAATTTGATTTGTATCTAGATAATAATGGATTTTATATTTCCTAAATATGGCATTCTTTGCCAACTTAGATGAATGATGATTTGACCAAAAATCATATGAGAGAAATTCAGGGATACCATAGAATAGCAAGGGATTTATCATACAGTTTTTAGCAGGATATGCCTTCAGTCACATCTGTATTATGGAATAGTAATTCGGTGACAGTGAGGAAGATGGCTTGAAAGAAACAAGATAGAGGACATAAGACCATTTCAGGTCTTTCAATAGTCCACTATGATGGTTTGAACTAGAGCGAGGAGAAGAAGAAGAAATGCATTTTAAAAATTTTCTTCCTCGTTCAAATCCACAAGCCTGAATGAATCAGTTGTAGAAGTTAAGTGCTTATACACAAATATTTTAAAATTTCTTTTCCTAATCTTCCCTTTCTTTCTCGGAGCCCATTTCTCCTTATTTTACTTTCCTCTCCCCCTTTGCTCATTTTATTTCTTCTGTATTTCCAAAGCCTCAACTGGCTAATCAGATTTAGTGAAAAACTCCTTCTACTTCAGACCTTTCTGCGTACTTCAATCATTATTCAAGCCATACCATCACTGATTTCCTGAATATAATTCTAAAGCCATCTTCTATTTGTTGTTGAAAAATGATGTGATCTTAGGAGAGCAATAGGAGACTAGAGTAAGAGCACAGGTTTTGGGCCTTGGCTCAGGGCCTGTCTTTATTATGTACCAACGCTAGGCCCTTAACCTAAGTTCATCTGAGAAAAAGAAATCTTACCATCTTTCTTTTATGCCCAATATGAAATGCCCAATTACTTCATTTGAGAATCAAATGAAGTAATGAATGTGAGATTGTTTGTAAACTAGAGAACTAGTCAGTTACCCTTAATAACCAGCTCTTTGTTTTCTTACCTGGAGAAACCAACCACCTGATAGAAGGTCCTTTTTGTGTTTTATAGGATTAAATATGATGCTCTGTGTGGAGGCAATCGAAGCATATATTATACAAATATAGTCTTATTAACATAAGAATTTATGCTCTTTAAATTGTAACATTTATAGGATTGGCTACCTGGAGTGATGGAAAGTCGCTGAAATAGTTATTTTGAAGACTTGGGTTTCTTAAATGTCACCTAAAAGCTCACTTCATGGTTAAGTCTTCATGTGTAAAATCCTTCTTCATATTATCTAATATTTATTAAATCAATCTTTAAGCTTTCCAATCTACAAATTAAATTCACAACTGAAAATTTACTGAATTCAACTTTAAAATACTCAATTAGAGTGTTATTTTTAAAAAAGAGAGAAAATTATCCTTCTAGAACAAACTTTTTGTGTGTACTTGAGTGGATTCCTGGTCTGCACCCTTGGACATCTATTCTTTCAAAGTAATACTTACGGATTAATTACATTATACGTCTTTGATTTTCACTTTTTAATCTTGGGTAGTATGTTGTACAGAATCATGCTAGCACTTTATACTTAAAATTTCAATTTTAAGTTCATTATTATTTAACATTAAGGAGACCATTTTCATTTTTTTTTTTTAATTATCACAATAGTCCTTTAACAGAAAAGACTCTCTTTAAGGTGTTCCATCAGTGGTATTTTTGCTATTTTTGTTTAGTATGTCTAAAACAGCTTTCCGACAATTTGAATAGTTTCCTGATACAAAACTAGTTTGCTAGTTTCATTTTAATACTATGGCTCATAATTCCAAGAGGTCTAACTAGATATAGGTAGCTCTCAGCATGGGTTTTTGGGTGATAAACGAAGTAATGAGTCAATAGTTCTGTTCTTTTTATAACTTTAATTCACTTTTAAAGTAGACATTTGAATTTTAACAGAGGGTTTAAATAATTACATTTAGAACTTTTAGAAAATATTCTATACTCTCAGTGTCCTAATTTCATCATCTCTGGTATAGGTATTCTTCTACAAAATCTGACTAGTCTAGAATAATAAGAAGCAAGAGCAACTCGGTAATTTTAGAGATGGAAATAACCTTTCAAATTTTCAAGACTAAATTTCTCACTTCAAATATAACATATAAGAGGCCAGAGAGGCTCTGAACCTTGGCTAAGGTTGTACACATAGTTAATAGCAGAAATGTTCCAGAAGCCAGCATTCCTGGCTCAGTCAAATAACCTATCCGTGACATTTTTTAATCAACCATTGATAGCCTTGATCTAGGTCTTCTTTCATTGTTATATTGGCTGTCATTTATAAATTGATAGTTATGGAGTACTTTTGTTACTGGCATATAATAATTTTCAACAAATACTTGCTAATGTCAGTCTGTCAACGCAAGACAAATAACTATAAACAACTTCTCTTCAACTAAAATGTTTGTCAACTCAAAGAAAGTGTTTAAAAATTAAACATGTTATGTGTTAAGGGGCTTTCTGCCAATTTACAAATAGGCTATACCATTTTCAAAACAAGCCATTTCGACTTCTGCATACTCAGTCTCACTTCAGAATAGCATGTCTTCTATTTTGTAACATCAGAAACTATCAAGTGATGAAACAACTCCTTAAGATGACAAATGTATAGGATTTTAGCACATTTTAGGAATAACTCTGTAATCCTGTTGAATCTTTCATATTATATCGGTGGATGACCAAAAGTGCAGATTTTTCAAAAATCAAGAAATACTTTGTTTTAATGAGTTTATTATTTTCCCCAAACAGAGAAATTAGTCTGTTGGTTTTTGATATCAGATTAATTTGGTTAAAGGTACAGACAGTTTGTTTATTCCTATAACTAAAGAGAAATTAGTCTGTTGGTTTTTGATATCAGGTTAATTTGGTTAAAGGTACAGACAGTTTGTTTATTCCTATAACTAAAGAGGGCTTAACCTAGAGTTTGGGAATTTATTAGAAAGTCTATATATTCTCTAAAGGTTTTAAGACTGTTCTTCCCACTAGCAGTTGATTGAAATATAGTATCTTTATCTAGATTGTTTACCATTCCAGAGTCCTATATTGCATCTTTAGCAGATTATTTATTAACACCCAATTAGAAAATCAGGGCGTTAACTACACATCTAAGTGTAACTTTCATACTCCCAAATCAAGGAGTCTGTTTCTTCACAAAAGCTGATTTATGTTGGGCCAGAAAAAAAAGCATCTTATTATTAATAACATTTATTTTAGGTTTAGGAACTGGAAAACCCTTACAATTAATGCAGTTGATTCTAACAGTGTAAGTAAATAAAAACAAAAAATAGTAAGTAATCAAAAATCAAAAACAATAATGTATCCCAAATCCCCTATATTTGATGTTGCAGTATAGCATATTTTCCATTTTGACAGTGATTTCAACTTCCCTAGTTATGTTTTCCTTAGGTTAATATTATAAAATGTTAATATTTCATTATTTAATGTCCAAAGGTGGATGTCACCATCTTAACTAACAAAATAACCAACTATTAATAAATAACTAACAAAACTCTTAGTTATTGTATGACATAGTGAAAACTTCATGGGGATTAAAATGTACATTGACAGTAACCAGCTACTTATAATATAGTTGTAGAAATATGTGGATAAAAAACAGCCAAGTGTATACTTAAGTATTTATGAATGCTGCTATGAGATTACATTGTGATCAGCAAATCTTTTGATACATGACTTATAAGGCCCTACATGATCTATACTCCCCCACTTCCCATTTCATTACCTCTTTAACCTCATCTTCTAGTACTTTCCCCTTCATCCACCCTGCTCCAGTCAGAGTTCACCGTGCTTTTCTAGAATATGTCAGACATGCTCTTACCTCAGGACATTTGCATGTGTTGTTCTTCCGGTTGTAATGCCTTCTCCCCAAATAACCATATGGCTAACTCCCCTACTTTTCCAAGTTCTGTACTTAAACTTGTCTTCTTTGTGAGGCACTCTATGACTAACCTATTCAAACATCTGTCACCCTCTGGACATTTTATTTCTTTCTTACCTACTTCATGTTTGTCTTCTTAGCACTTACCAATATCTAAGTGACAAAACATTTTTTTTTTTTGCTATTTTTTTTTATTTTTTTTATTTTTTATAAACATATATTTTTATCCCCAGGGGTACAGGTCTGTGATCTCCCTGATATAAGTGACAAAACATTTTATTTGTTTATCCTGTTTAATCTAATTTCTCCCACTAGAATATAAACTTTATGAGAACACGGACTTTTGTCTGTTTTGTTTGTGGTTAAATTCCCAGTGCCTAATCATGCCCAAATTATAGTAGGTGCTGAATTATATTTGTTGGATTTAAACATAATTTACAGTACTACAAATAATTCTGGATAATTTTAGATAAGCCAGATAACTCATATTCAGTGAAACCAAACTTAATAGTTTTCATTGAAATAACCCCACCGCACATAAATTTTTCTGTCATTTAATGAAAGTACTAAATGTGGTAGCAAAAAATTAATCACTTTGTCTAACCATATATTAAAATGTATTTGTAGATTTTCTCTTGGTATGTATGGAAGTCTCTGTATTTTAATTCCACATAAACATTTTATTGTACCATAATAACATAATGTTTAGCAAAATGTTTATTTCTAAAATAAATTAATATTATTTAATATCAACTAAAAAAACCTTTATTTATCAAGCCATTTTAATTATATTTTCTTCATACCTTGGCCCCACTTATTTTATCGAAAATAAATTTTGGAGATTACTGGAACAAATTTTAGTGCTCTGGATTTTGAAACTCATAAGAAAATTCAAATATCACATTCCTATATTTAAAATATTGACTACCTATTAATAAAAATCTGTGGGAAAACATAAGGGGAAAAATCTAAAAACTAATTAGGTTCTGAAGTATCTTTAGGTTCTCATTGTACACATTGTCTCTACTTCTGATAAGTTCTGATGATTGTTTTTTGGTTTATACTAGAAGTTACATGGGAAGACCAGCAGAAAAAGGTGAATGGTACAATAAGTGATGACAAACCATTGCCGAAAAAGAAACACCAATCTGAGCCAGGTTTGTCAGGGTTTGGAAAACCACTGAAAGCATGAGACTCTAAGCATTGCATTTCATGCTTTTTAATTATGTGTGTGCTTGTACCTCATCTTTCTCATTTTGGTGTGAACTTTATAGTGTGTAGACCCTATTTATCTTAGAGTGGTGAACACTTTATTTCAAGATATGTGTAGAAAACAAATTCTACATATTTTGGAAAAAAGTTTTTTTTTGTTATCAAGATTACTTTTCTAGGAGAAAAATGGACTAATTTAAGCACAAATGGTCATTTATATATTTGGTTGTTTTGGCTCAAATTAAAGTACCTTCTTGGAAAAGGATCACAATATATAATTAAATATAATATATAATTAAATATAAATACATATAATTAAAGTACCTTAATGGGGAGGTATTACTTGCTTTCTTAAAAAGTACTATACAGAAGTCAATAATACTGTCAAAGCACTATACCAGATACTGGAAATGACTTATTTTACAACTTTTGCAGCTAAGATATTGCGAACAACCACAAAGAGTGATAGCATATTGTGTGAATTCAGTAGTCTCTATAGTCCATTATTTCTACAAATGAATGGAAATGAAATGAAGTGATTTTATTTTCTTCTTTCTTTTCTTCTTTGGAGAGGTATTATTAACTTAGTAGAAGACAAAAATTTGAACCAAGAGTAAAAAGAAGAGAAGCAAAGGGCAGAAGTAATCAGTAAATTGAATAATCAGTCCTAGCCTTAATCCATGATTGGATGAGAGTCCGTTGAAAATTTCTTTCCAAATTTTAGGATGGCCTTTCTGATAGTGATATTATCATTAAAATGACTGTGTCTATAGTAACAGTGTTAATGTATTTTTATATGGTGACTCCGTTCATCTTACATCTCTGAAACTTTTATACTTTAAAATGTATCAGTATAAATTAAATTAAATTAATTTTAAACTGACTCATTAATGAGTCTTCACTGCTATCCGCTGTATGCCAGAAATTGTGATTGGTACTGAGTTATCTGGGTAAACAACACTAATGCTGCAATGTCCTCATAAAGCTTACATTCTGGCAAAAATATATAAATTAAAAGTGATTATACTAATGACTAAGTTATCAATTGTGATAGTGTTTTAAGGAGAAGAGTAGGTTGCTTTGAGAAAAATAATTATGTTACATAAGTCTGGAGAGGAAGAAAAAATGCTATAGCCCAAGTGGCTTAATCTGTGAATTCTCTTTTAGTTAAACACATTCTGGAAATTTAATAAAATAAGCAGGAATTTACATTGGGAATTTAAATATATAAGTTGTCAGAGAAATATCTTGCCTTTTTTTCAATTTTCAATTACGCATCACAGTTTGTTTTGAAAATAATAATTATCTTAATATATTTAATGGGATTTAAAGGTAAACAGTATAAAATTAATGATTTATGTTATGATTTATATAACAAAAATTATTACTGTAAAAATATTTCCTTGCAATATTGTGTGATATCAGTTATCTTTAGTCATTAAACTATTGTTTGTCTTATTTGCCATGATATCTGATTACATAAATAGGCTTATAGCCATATAGATCTATATAAATAAATTACATTGAATATTAAAGTCAATGCAAAGTTTGGCTAAAAAAAATCTTAAACCTCACAAACAAAATTTTTTAAATCTAAATATTATTAATTTGTATATTCTCATAGATAGAATATATATATTTTTATCCCTTGAGTCCTCTAACTGAATATAAACATCCTGTGTAAGAGAGGAAAATTAATGTAATTAGAGTGCCTTAATGTCATGGCTTAAAATGGTTATAGATTTTTCTATTTTGGCAATTGTGCATTTTCCTATATACTAGGAAATTCAAACTGGCCCTGGAAATTCCCACCCTAAATGTCGTGAGTAAGTATGCGGTATGTTAAGGCAGCAAACGTTTGTTAAATGTTAGTATTCCTAAATATCATTGTTTGTTTCTTAAAGAAAGGTGGTATATGTAGGGATTATTTTTAACAATTGAAACTTTGAAATGATAAAATGGGAGGCAAATAATGGGATATCAAGTGAGTGGGGCTAATTACCTATGTTTTGAGCATGGGCTTTACTGAAGACATGTTTGGAGTCGTTCTCTCTTTCATATTTAAGTATGTCTATGATACTAATAATCTATTGATTGTAATCCATGTTTAATACATTATTTTCATTCACTAAAATCTAAGATCACACTTTCCATTAATTGTCAAAGATTCTTCATCAGAAGACTGTTATAGTAAACTTGTGGTGTTAGAAAAATTCATAAGGACTTGAACCCAAATCTGAGATGCAAAATCAGCTATGTGTATCAATAGTGTATACTGCTTTTTTGTTGCTGTTTTATCAGAATCTGTGCAAAAATAATAGCTGGGAATTTTACCATTTTTAGGATGTATGCTAATAACTTAAAAATCATTTCAGATTTTTATTTTAAACATAAGAATATAGAGCCAGAGGACTAAATGGCACTAAAAAGGCTAGAAAATGTGTTAATGAATATTTGGATGAACTTTAAGTATTATGGACTAGTTTCTGCTTCTTTTAAAGAAAAGTCTTGATATTTCAAAATCTGACTGTCCTGAGGGGGTTATCAGCAAGAAAGGGGATTTATTTTCAGTATCTCTCACTTAATTGATGGGATAGATGAAGATTCCTGGGAAATATAATGGTGCTTATCAGATTAGTATCTTAGATATGAGCAAAAATATAAGTATTGTACAAATGATTTTAAACTTCAGGGTTTACATATAGTGTTTAGTGTAAATCACTAACATCTTCCTCAGCTAGATGTGAATTAGATTTTGTTTAGACCATAAAGTTAATAAAACAATCTTGACAGAAGTCAAGATTATTTGAGTATGGAAAAACCCATTGTTTAATTTTTAATGAGCAATCTGATTCTAGACTAGAATACTATGGCCTATAATAATGCATTGCTATTAAACATTGAAAAACTTTAATCTGTTGAGCTTTATATTTTCACTTTGTGAGTCTATCTGTTCTTACAGTAATTGAAATGTATCTGAAAAAAAGAGCATATTTTATATTAAATATTTTATCTCATATTTTACTTAAACTCATCCCACAAAAAACTCTGGTGAGAATGCTAATTTTAGTTAGGCTGAATGACTGTTTTGGAACTGATACAGTTTCTCCAAATAAAGATCTTGGACTTAAATAGTTCAGAATGGACTTTGAGATATAATTTTAAATGATTTCTGATGTGTTTGATAATTAATTGATACTTTTCCAAAAAGGATTATCTACCTTGGTTCATTATTTTTTAAGTGTATAATAACTTAGCTACCCTTCTTGTAATTATCCTGAAACCATGATGGTACTACTTACTTTGCTGTTTCTTGTCTGGAAAATAAGTCTATGCCTTTCTGGGAAAGGGCAGTGAAACAATTTGCTGGGTTACTGTATGATTATGTATTATTTTGGAAATCGAAACTATTCAGGTAACAAGTTCTGTTTTACTACATACTCTAGCATCTTGATGCATAAGCCCTTAGTATTAGCATTATATAATTTACTTAATGTATTAACCTTTAATTTTTTCCTACATGGACTTTATCATATTGTATTCTTTGTGGACCTGTAACTGTGGTGAAGGTAGGGATTTTTTTTCTTTTACCTTTGGATTTATGCTTTGCAAAATTATCTTAAGAAAAAGTAAATACTGAAAGATGTATTTTGTTAGTGAGTTTAATACTTAGCTTTTTTTTTTTTTTTTTTTTTTTTTACTATTTTGGTGTTGTGGAGTTTTGTTTCCTTTTATTTTTGAGTACTTTGACATTTCTTAAACGTAGAAACAATGTGTTTCCATCTAAACTGATAATCTAAATTAGTCTTATAGTTAAATGCTAATCTAATTCATCTAATCTAGAAAAGAGAATCAAGGTTATGTTCTTAGTCAGTATTAGACTCTGGTAATTTCCAGATTGTTGTAGAATAAATGAATTTTATTTTTTATTAAAAAAAGATATAAAACAAAGTAAATATTTTATGCAAGACAAATCAATTGATGGAATTTCAGAATTAAATACTATTGATACCTTCAGATGTAAATATAGCATTCTTTGTTAATAACTGTGTTTTCCTATCAATAAAGAGAAATTTCATGATTTACGAGTTTAGTTGCTTATTTAAAGTTGATTCAGTTTCCTCTGAATATACAGATAAGCTTTTAAGGCCAAGCTGTAATTCAATGACTGTTGTTTTTATGATAAATAGTGTGATGTATTTTGAAAGTCAATTATTTTAAACTCCCTCAATACATTCTCTGAGTATATTTTTCTTCTGTATTTAAAATTGTATTATGTGTCAGACCTCAAGGACAAAATCAGTGAAGAACAGTACAGCTAGGAAAGAAGATATTTAAAAGAAAAACATTTTTATTAGTGAGCTTTTAAAAATAACAAAATATTTTAAAAGATTGGACCTTGCTTGTTTTAATAGGTAGAAGTTATTGTAAACATTCAGTTATTTTATGGTTGATGACAAGATTACAGAAAGTAATAATTAGTTTAAAAAAGAAACTCGGACACTTGGTTGAGGAACTAATTCTTCAAGATTTTTTCACATTGGAGAGTTTTAGTGCAAAATCTGTAAATTTGGTAAACATTTTATTTTTATATTCTAGATCCATCCTGATTTTTGTACCATTGAGACACTCCTACAAAGTAATTGCTTATTTAGTCTTCATTTTGAAAAGTATCTCTTCTGCTCCAAAGGGACATACTAAGACTATGATCTTTCAAAAGCCCTCATAATATGATTAGTTTTTAATTATATGAAAGTTCTAGTATGCTTTTAAAGTATTAAGGCTTTTGTTTCATTGTCAGGATTTTTTTTTTTTTTTTTTTTTTGGTCAGGAATCTTTTTAAACAGAATTCTTGCTCCTGAAGGACCTGTGTTTACTTAAGTACAAAATCATCTAATAGGACCAACATTATGTCTGTTGTAAATGGTGATAAATGAGAAAGAACATTAGCTGTAAACAAGTTTCAAATAGATATCATACACACTTGGTAAAAACTGTATTTATAGATAAACGGGCCCATGTACATGCCTTTTAAAATTAATTTGATTGAAGGTTATTCTTTCTTTGTGAACTTGAGGTGTATTAAGTCAAAATTTAATAATAGTTAATACATTATATTAGGAAGAGAAAATTTTTGGTTTGCTCAAAATTTTGCATAAAATTTGGCGTCATATACATTATTACAAACTTAGCTTTGTTTTATTTTATATATCTGTTTATCTTCAGTAGTTTTTTTTCCTAATTTTAAGGACCAAAATATAGCAGCTTTAGTTGGTGGGTACATAGATAGATAGACACAAAGATGTTGTATTACTTTGCTTGATGCACCTAAACTTAAAAATACTTCCCCAAAATAATTTGCCATAAATGATGAAATGATATTATGGGGTTTATGAAGTATTCATCATACCTTATAAATGTCTTTTTCGATATAATATATGAAAATATTTTATGTCTCCTTTCTTGGCTCATATGATGGAATGAACCAAAAAAAAAAAAATACTGTATATCTTCTCTGCAGAGTCTTTATATTTTTTAAATATAAAACTAAAACTACAGGGTGCCTAGGTGGCTCAGTGGGTTAAAGCCTCTGTCTTCGTCTCAGGTCATGATCCTCAGGGTCCTGGGATGGAGCCCCGCATCAGGCTCTCTGCTCAGCAGGGAGCTTGCTTTCCTCCTACCCTTTTGCCTGCCTACTTGTAATCTCTGTCAAATAAATAAATAAAATCTTAAAAAAAAAACAACAACTAAAACTACAATTCAGCCATAATTATAACAGATACCAAAGCAAGGGTATACTTTTACTATATTTAACTTCTTACTATTTAACTGGTTATTGGTTAAAGGAAGTATTAGAAAGAGTTCTCATTAGAATGGCCATTAAAACAGCACTGAAAAGTAGAATGTTTGTGGGATAGTAATGATCAAAGGAAAAATAGAGAGGAATTGTGGAGGCTGTTACTTTTAGCTTCTTCAAGATTTACAGAAGTCTGTAATTCATTGCAATGGTATATGTGAAATAAGTACTTACAGTTTATTCCCATTTAAGTAAGATCTGGCCGCTCAAATGATGCTGACTATAAGTTTTTCTTTGAAAATGAGGCTGTTATAATGCAAATAATGTATAATACAAATTCTAACAACAAGGAAGACAAGAAAGCCAAAAGATTTTTAAAAATATATTTGGTAGAACTTTAAATTTTTGAGATTTTATTATTTAAATGAATATTCTATCTGCCAATTAAAATTAAGTGATTTTTACATAAGAATGGTTATGACCTATTTATTAATGGATCATATTCATATAAGGATGGAAAGAGGATTTAATGGGTACTTTCAGTTAGTAGTGAGATCCTTGTCAAATCTTTCATTTTAGTCCTTTTATGTAATATAAATTTGTGTTATTTTATTAAAAATTAACTTATTAGTGCTAAGTGTTACTATATTTCCTCACAAGAGTAAAAACTTTAGTGAATTACTTGCATAGTTGAAGCAGTTACCTTTAAAAAAATAAATTCAAACTCTTTACTATGTAATAAATTGTCCAGATCAGGTGCCACCATGAGAAGATTTTTTTGTTTTTTCTTTGCTTGAATTTTTATTTCACGTGTTTTTATTGGGTCATATACCATCTAGTAGAAAGAAAGTTGACCTGGTAATCAGGAGTCCTCTGTTCTATTACTGGTTCTGCCACTGAACTTGTTGTGTGACCTTGGGTAAGTCACTTGAACTTTGTATGCCTCAGTTATTCTCTGTGATTAATGAATGAATGAGTGGAGAAGACTTTTGAATGTTTTGAATCTATATAACATGAAGAACATTGCCTTGATGCCATTATAAAATAATTCAAGATACAGAAAAATGCTAAGTAGAGAAAGAGCGTCATTTATTTATTTTGTGTTTACATTTTCTGCAAAAAATAATAGTAATGATAATAAATTTTTTTCTTAGAGAAGGAATATACCTAAGCCGTCATTTTATCCAGTTCTTATCAATTTCATTTTAATATGCAAGGAAATTATTTTAGTAGGGTTGTAAATATGTATGTAGAAAAATTTTGCACATGAGAAATAATATGAGATAAAATACAATTCAGAATTAAACTGCATTATTAATGTATCTCTGATTTTTCTGTCTTCTTTGAGAAGTGGGCAGACGGGGGGGATGGAAAACAAAATGTGTCATATATCATATTAATGTATGGAGTACATTTCAGGAGGATAATGCTTTTTCAATAGTGGCCAATCCTACCAACACAGTCTGGTTTGTAATACAATAATTATGATGAATGTAGTGTCCAATTTTGAATAGATCAAAGATGTGCTCAAGCAATAATCAAAATGACATTGTTAAATTTCAAAATGTGTCATTCCTTTTCAGTTCTCTACAATTCATACTAGGATTTCTCTTTTTTCTAAGAAAACAAGTTTTAGTCACCTTAGCAATCTTTTCCTGGTGGAAACTTTTCATTTTCTCACTATTCAAGAAAAGAAACAAATTTGTTATAAGAAAGAATCCTTTTAAGAGTTATAATCTCAGTATATCAATATTTCAAGTATATTTTGATATAATATGTTTTTCCATATATCTCTCAAAAAACTGTGATATAACCATTGCGGAAGTGAATTTGGTGTTTTGATTTAAGAATTATATGGTACCTGACTCAAAACTAATTATGTGATTAAATAGGAGATTTTGGTTTTGTATTACAGTGTTTATCTGTGTCAGTCATACTAACTCACTAATACCTTTGAAAGAATTTTTTTCCTAGATTGCTGAGTTTAGCAGATATTTCCTGCTTTCAATCACTGTATAGAATGTCTTCTAACTTCACTAGCAGAGGACAATGAAGTGTTTCCAAAATGTGTCCTCTACCTATTATAGTAGATGTTGGATTTTGAGGGGCAAATTTAAATAGAGATGTCCGTGATGTGTTATGTGGTGTCTGTAAGAATTTTCTGAATAAGTAGGTATTACAAGGGAATATGAAGAAATAAGATTTGTCTAGATTTAAGGTTCATTGAATTTTTAATATTTAAATAAGCCATATCTTCCAGCTACCCTTTTTATAGTGAGTCTTATAGTTATTACTCTCCATATTTTATAATATAATATTTTATGGTAATATTTTGCTGTAGTGAAGTAATTCGGGTATTGGCCCATGTGTGCACTCATCAATTTCAGAAACTTGAAAGGCATAGAAATCTGTTGGAACTATTTTTAATGTTATTTTCAAAAGTTTATTCAATTAAATTCTTTTCTTTAAATAATAATTAAAAATTCTAAAAACATTTTTACAGACTTTCAATGGACTCTGGAATGTCTTGAACAATATGGTCATATAAGGAACATTGTTTTCACTAATGGTATCTTTCTTCAGCATCAGTGTTCAGGATTGGCGGTCCATAAATAATTGTAAACTTTGAATCTTCTTTTATTTCTACACTAACTTTATTTTTCTGATTCTGCTAATCCATAATAGTTTACCCAATTCTCCATCAGTTCTTCTGTATTCTTTTTAAAAATTTTTTTAATGTGTTATGTATTTTATTATATCTTCCCTACAACTGTGTACAGGATTTTTCTCAAAATGATTTGGGGCCCTTTCCTTCAGTGTCACTTTTTACCTTTCGAGTACATCCACTCACACCCATCTCCTTTGTCTATGTCTGTCCATTACACGATGTGGCCACAGAAGAAGTGGACTCCACAAGGAGAAGACATGCAGGTCTGTCTCTTCTACTGCTTTTCTTTGTTATTTTTTCATGTATCTAACTTATTTTAGAAATTTTTTACATTTTCTTCATTTCATAATTTTTCATTTTCCTCTAATATAACAAAATGTTAAATCTTGCAGGCCTTTTTATTTTAGGTAGTGGTATATTCAACTTTTAACAGCAACTGCTCCAATTAGATTGATAAAAATAAAATGATTAATTTTTAATGTAATATGTATATGTGTGTGCATGTGTGTGTGTGTGTATTTTTCCATAATGGGTAACTGAATCCAGATCCAAATATATGTATATGTATATATGTTTATACATATATACATAAAGATATATAGTATTTTGTCAGTGAGATTAAGTTAACAAATGAATCATACTCATTCTTCAAATTATTTTAGACTTCAACTTTGTTTTCAACTTCATTTTACATAATTCTAAAAGTACTTTATTTTTATCATGAGTTCTGCAATGTGCTAGACATTTGGAGAACATTAAAGATCTAATACATGTCCTAAACAAGCTCTCACTATCACTGAGGAGTTAAAATATGTGGGTAATATGCTGTGTCTATGTGCCAATATGAATGATTCTAGCAATATGGTCTACAAAGATATAAAGTCAAATAAAATCTGTTTCAGCTAGATGGCCAGAAGAGGCTTCATGGAAGAAATAACACTTGAACTGAAACTTGAACATTCATTCAACACTCATTTATTAAGCACATGTGATGTGATACTGTTCTAGGTGCTGGAAATAACAGGACACACAATAGCTCCCCATCTTCGCAGGCTTTTTCTAGTGGGAGTCTGAGAAGTAAATGCAGTAGTATTGCCAGGGCTATGAGAAATCTGTGTATATAGAATGCAGTGGAATCATAAAGGATGGTATGATCATTTCCACCTGAAAAGTATGGATATTAGTTCAAGAAAGACTTCTGTAGGAGAGATAACATATGAATTGAACATTAAAAAGTAGAAAGATGTTGCCCTCCTGGGTAGAGTACATTTCAGGCAGAGGAAACAATATGGGGAAAATGACTTCAAACAAGTTTAGGCAAAAATAGGCAGGGGAGTGTTTCTGAAGATCATGTGGGATATTGAAACATATAAAGCAAGAAAAGAACAAGATCAGATATTTTTCCTAGAAATATTACTGTGGAAAGCTATGTAAAAAATGGGCTAGAGCAGTAAAAGCAGAAAAATCATTTATGAGGCTGTTGCACAGATCAGTAGAGAGATAATAATGGGCTGACATAATGTATCAGTAGCATATGATATTGATACATGAGAAGTTATATAAAGATGTAGAGTTTGTAGGACTTAGTCACTGATTAGATATTGTTGATGCAAGTAAAGGAGGGAATAAGATAATTTCAGGTGACGGAAATGTTGATGCAAGAAAAGGAGGGAATAAGATAATTTCAGGTGACGGAAATGTTTGGATAGATGGTGGCCTATTTTGTCAGGATAAGGAATGAACAAGTTTTGGGGAAAAAAATAAAAGAATTCAGTTTGAGGGTGGGTTGAGTTTGACATTCTTTTGGAATATTAAGATACAGCTATCTAATAGAAGTGATTGAAGGTATGGCTGTGGAAACTCAGAGAAGTCTGGGCTGGAGACATAGAATAGAGTATCATCCCTTAACTGATTCCATTGGAATGAATGGAATTGTCAGAAGCATATGAAGATTAAGAAGAGAACCAAAAATCACATTTCTGGGGTTACCAACATTTATTTACATTTAAGGAGTGGATAAAAGAACAAGAGCCAGAAAACCATGATGAAAAGAACTACTGAAGGACCGTAGGATATCCAGAAAAGAACAGAATTCAAGAAAGGGAAGTGTTTCCAGAAGGGTATACTCATCAGAAAAATTCGAGAGAAGAACAAATATTGTTAAGTGACAAAACTAACCAATAGCAATCTTTGCCTAATTAGTGTCAGTGAAGTTGTGGAGGGTGGGAGCCAGATGGAAGAGAAGGAAAAACAGATCTAAAAGGGGGGGGGGGAATGAAGATGAATGTGGACTAGGTGAATGAATGAATGGCTTGGGGGAAATTACAAATTGAAGAGTAGCTACCATGGGGAATACAAGAAAGCTCGCCAAAGATACATAGAAAGAGGATAGCGTAAGTGAGGAACTTAAATTTGTGACAGCTTTGGTTCTCTAATGTGTGATTGACTCATTAGCACACTTCAGATAAATTGTTGGAAGTTTGTGAGCAGTTACAATAGAGAGAAAAAGAGGATGAAGATGTTGGGTGGGGGCTGGCAAGTCAGGTATTGAAAGTGATCTCCTAGAGTGCCTGGGTGGCTCAGTTGGTTTAGCATCTGCCTTCCACTCAGGTTATGATCCTGGTGTCCCAGGCATCGAGTTCCACATCTTCTCCCTCTGCCCTTCACCCTGCTTGTGCGTGCTCTCTCTCTTCCTAATAAATAAATAAAATCTTTTTTTTTTTTTTAAGTTTTTTTTTTTTTCTATTTTTAGTTTTTTTTTTTTTTTAATTTATTTTTTATTTTTTTTTTATTTCCAGCATAACAGTATTCATTATTTTTGCTTGAGAGAAAAAATAAAGTGATGTACAAGATAGATTAGGGAAGTCGCGCATCATGTGAGATCATGCGATCTTGTTAAATTGTGTTCAGATGCAAAGTTTTCCATGAACTGGAAGAGAAGGGGTTCAATAAAAGAACTGGAATTTGTGGAAATATTTCAAGGCTAATGGAGGCAAATGGAGAAGGTTATTTTCAGAGACTGATTTAATGATGCTTGGAGTTTTCAGATGTTAGACAATCCCGAGTGGTATAAAGCTACAGGGTTTTGTTCTGGGAGTGAAAGTCTAAAGTGGAACGTGGGTGACAGTTTCAAAAAGGAAGGAAAGTAACAAATTTTGATGTAGCATTTTTATATAGGCATTGAAGTCACTGATAGCCTAAGTTTGACAGGAAATGGGTGAAGGAAATTGCTTAGGAAGATGGTAGCAGCAAGGAAGAACAATGGTATAAATATCAAGTGAGTCGATTTTATATGAAATTAGGTAAGTAAGCATGTGGAAGCAGCAGTGCAGATCTAGAAGAATGCTGATGCCACTTCTGGGATTCCATATTACTTAGAGTATAGGATTTCAAGCAGTTTCTCCTCAAAATGCTTCTGGCAGAGGTAGTGTTCTTGTGGAAGGGTCAACTTTCCATTCAGGGTAACAGGTGAGATGAACGCTCCAAAATGAGGTTGATAATGCGTCAGATTTCAGGAAAAGCAATGGGGCTTCAGAATTCGTAGTAGAAAAGATGAAGATATGGGAAGGAATGTGGGAAGAATTAGAGAAGGAAGCTCAGGGCACGTGCAGCTGAGGCTCCAGATCAGAAAATGTTAGAAAAGAACAGATGCTAGGATAAGGAAGGAATCAAGTATTGAATGTGGTAGGAGAGAAAGCACAGAGAAAAATAAAGAATGTAAGCTTAGCTTTGGGAGAGGGAATTCCAACTGATTGAACAAAGGAATCTCCATGATGGGCATAAAAGGAAAGTACTTAGTCGAGGGGTTTGAAAATTCGGGAGAGGAGAAGATCCATAAGAAAAGTCAGTGCTGTCTAGGACATACGTGGAATGGTTAAAATACGGAGAAAAGTGATTTTTTTGTGTTCAAATATCAGGTCCCAAATTACTTTTAATTTTTACCTAAACATAATTTGAAGTCTTTCTTAGTGGATACTCTAAAGGTGTAGTTGTAGCTATGGATCTACAACACTTCACTTTCCTTCCGGTGGGAGGAAGCTAGAGTGAGCTTTCTCAGTTCTAGTTGTAGACACCCAACGCTCAGCGGGGATTTGATCTTATTACCTAGCACTGAGTTTAGGATTCTACAAACTCTTCAAAGCCTAGAGATAAATGAAAACTAATGCATTCCATTCCAAAGGAGTAAGGAGAGAATGATAGAGTAGGTAGTAAGAAGAGCTTCAGGAAAAAGAAGGTAATTTTAGAAAACAGCAAATTTTGTGACAAGCAATTCAGAATGGATTTCCAACTGTTTGATAAAAGTTAGATGAAGTTAAAGCTTTTCAGAAACTGACTGGAGACTGACCAATAAAATCATATCTTTTTTAAACTATCATCATATCTCTAATGAATATGTAAGTTGGTTATTTCTCTTTATCAAACACGACCTCTTCATACTTGGAGCCAAATTGTGATGGGAAAATAACTTCTTAAAGCTAATCATTTTACTGACAATTAAGTTGAAGTGTATATTTTACATTTTACACCACAAAGGACCTTCGTTTCTGTTTATAGTTCCAAGTATGGTCATTGCAACATAGTTCTACACCCTAAATGAAGGAATGACATTTGATCACACATTTTGAAGCAGAAAAAAAAACAAAACACTAATTTTACCCCTTGCAAATAATAACTGAGTTTCTTCTAAATGAGAAGTAGTGAGTTTTATGAGGGTTTACACTTTTCTTCTTACTCTTAAGAAATTTCATATGACAAATGTATTTTTTTTTTTTTTAGATAATTGTTAAACAGATCTTAGAAACCATTTGACAGAAAGCTAATGATGCAGAAAGGATTTTAAAAATACAGTTTGGTATGTTCCATGAGATAACATTTGCTCACATTTTTGAATTCAAGTTTTAACTACACAGATTTTCAGAATTACTTCTAGACCTGGTCTAGAGCATCTAGCAATCTTAGTGCTTATGTAATATATATTTTACTCCTAAGAAGATCTCTCAAAAACAAAAGATGTTTTGTCAGCCGTATTTCTTACTAATTCTGTAGGTAAATT
Source organism: Mustela erminea (assembly GCF_009829155.1). Taxonomy (NCBI): domain Eukaryota; kingdom Metazoa; phylum Chordata; class Mammalia; order Carnivora; family Mustelidae; genus Mustela; species Mustela erminea. The sequence goes on from NC_045629.1 coordinate 51,802,906, forward strand.
ACTATATTTTAATACCAATTATTACATTATGATGTTAACTAGTTGTTACTTTGTTACAGTTGGTTCTCTGCTACATCAAGAGTTTTGGAAAATATATTTAAAAATTTCTATTTCAGACTGGTCCATTGGTCTGCCAGGCACTAATGTTAATTTGCAAAGCTTAGCAATTCAAATTGAATAGACTTTAAACACTTCTTGATAAAAATACAACTGGGAATAGCTAACATATCGTTTGCATTGAAGTTATTCTTTTCTAATTTTTTAAAAATTTATTTTTAATTCTTTTAAAAAATTTTCCAACATTTCTGAGACATAATTGGCATATAATATTGTTTCAGTTTGAGGGTTGGCACCTGGCTGGCTCTGTCGGTAGAGCATGTGACTCTTGATCTTGGGGCCGTGAGTTCAAGCCCCACGTTGGGCATAGAGATGACTTAAGAAGACAAACATTATATTAATATTAGTATAACACTGTGATTTTAATTTGTATAAATTATGAAGTGATTTCCACAATAATTTCAGTTAACATTCATCATTCTTAATAAAATTATTACTTCACTTCCTATTAGCTAAGGCAATTTTTTTCAAAATTAATACAGTATTATTTTTATCATGAAAACAGTTTCTTTTTTGTTTTTTTTTCTGTGATTTTTATGAATGTTGCCCTTGAGATACGTTATTCCAAACCTGCACTTCAGTTTTTATCACATTTGTTTGGCATATGTGCCATGTTCTGAATGCTAGGTGTTTTCACGTGACCTCTTGTTCTACTCATGTTATATTCTAAAAGGTAAAGAGAAGTAACATTCATTGTCGGGGAAATTTGCTATACCTATGAATATGTACACATGTAAACATGCATATAAGCTGTTACTGAAATTCTCCCAAATCTTTCAATTATTGATTTATTATCAGTCTTATCATTACACACAGGTTCTACCCATTTTTAGGTATTTTCTTTGTATTGATTCTATCCTACCTATATTTCATGGGCTCTATTATTGACAAAAGTCTAAGATATAGATAGATACTCAAGATTTGCTCAGTAATGAAAACCATAACTCTGTAGTATACTGAAATTCTACTGGAAAATATAAATCAGTCAGTTTCTAAGGAAGAATGTTGGGTCAACTCAGTGTTCATTACTGTGCTGGCTACCTTGGACATTAGAAGAGACAGAGCAGCTTGGAATATTTTATGTAAGTTTGCGTTTAACATTTTATTAAGTAGTATTGGGATTTTTTACAAAAGATCTTATTTATTTGATGGAAAGAGATCACAAGTAGGCAGAGCAGCCTGCAGAGTGACAAGGGGGAAGCAGGCTCCCCACTGAGCAGACAGCCTGATGCAGGGCTCAATCCCAGGACCCTGAGATCATGACCTGAGCCAAAGGCAGAGGCTTAACCCACTGAGCCACCCAGGTGCCCCGTGTTGTGATATTTTAACTAAAGGTATCACATAAAATATGAGTATATGCAAATATATATAAAAACATAATTACATCCTATTAATAAAGCATAATACTTAAGACTAATTCTCTAAAGCCTATAAATATGCAAATATAAAAGAGTTTAGAAAGTTCTTGGAACTTGAAATAATAGCAATAACCACACATGGAATAAAAATAGTCTTGAGTATTTCTTCCTTGTGTGGGTGGTGTGAAGGAAATTAGAAAGATGACTCAATAGGTTATGAGAATATTAATTAATATTAATAAAAGATTAATAGAATAAACTGTGAGACTAGGAGTCAAGAGACCTAGTTTTCGCTTTAGTCTTGCTACGGAGCTGTGTGATCCCAGACACATAATTTCAGATCTTTGGGTTTCAGATATCTTGCTTTTAAATTGGGGTTTGGAATGCATTGTTTTTTTAACTTTTTTATGGATAGAAAATTCTGTTTGCCTTGGAAGATACATCCTGAATTTAAGATGTTACTTCTCAAGGTATTATTTGTGCAATCTGAATACTATAATCTTCTATTTTACCTTGGCCTATTGTCCACCTTAGCTCCCTGTCCTGAAAATTTCAGTTATTGAGGAAAATATTTGTTCCCATCAGAAATGTTAGCTTGCACAGCAGTATTGGAGCACAGACTCTGGAACTAGACCGCCTGACCAGCCCCACCATGTATTTGCCCATTGATCAAAGTTGCTCTTGGTACACGCCTCAGATTCCTCCTCTCAAAACCAGAGATAATAATAGTACAGCAAAAGGCTATTGTATGGATTAAATACATTCATATATAACCTGTAAATCACCTAAAAGCAGTGTCTGGTGCTTAGTAAGCACAATGTAAGTGAAACTATTTTTTTTTAATTTTATAAAGTATGTTAAAAACCAAGTTATTTTGAGTAAGGTGGATTGAAGCGCAGGCATTTTGTTGTGTGGTCCTTCATTCTATGATACAGAATTAGTAATTTTTGTCATATGCATGACAAATACCTTCGCTAGCTTGTGACTTCCGGTTTAGGACGTGGCTGCGGTCCCAACCCGGCGTCCGCAGAGCTGCAGCCAGACTGCAGAGCTTTGTCATTTCTGGGGCGACAGAGTTGGGTAGAAAGCATGAACATTGGAATGTGCTTGGTCTGAATTCTAATCCAGGTTCTGTCACCCAGTGGGGATGTGACTTTGGGTACAGTTAGATTAAAGGGTTAATTACGGGCTCCTGGGTGGCTCAGTGGGTTAAAGCCATTGCCTTAGGCTGAGGTCATGATCCCAGGGCTCTGGGATTGAGCCCCGCATCCTGCTCCCTGCTCATTGGGGAATCTGCTTCTCCCTCTCCTACTCCCCTTGCTTGTGTTCCTGCTCTTGCTGTCTTTCTTTCTGTCAAATAAGTGAATAAAATCTTTTAAAAAGGGGATGGGGGATTAAAGGGTTAATTATGTTTTAATGAAAAAGCTTTTCTCTTAAAAGAGCAGGACTTTCTAAGAATAAAACAAATACATTCCTAAGTAATGAAATTTGGAGCCTTGCCTGCAGTGTGACAGGTATAAACTTCAGAATCTCAAAATCAGCATAAGCCAATTAAAAGGCAACAAACTGTGAAATGTATTTGCAGCACCTCAGATTATTAAAAGCCTTAACATCTGAATCACTGGGACAAATAAATTATGTAGTCTCTAAAACTCTAATAGAAAAATGGGCAAAAGACATGTACAGAGATTTCACTAAGCAAGAAATTTAGTGGATAGTAAATATATTTTAAAAAATTCATTCCTCTGGGACGCCTGGGTGGCTCAGTTGGTTGGACGACTGCCTTCGGCTCAGGTCATGATCCGGGAGTCCTGGGATCGAGTCCCGCATCGGGCTCCCAGCTGCATGGGGAGTCTGCTTCTCCCTCTGACCTTCTCCTCGCTCATGCTCTCTCTCACTGTCTCTCTCTCTCAAATAAATAAATAAAATCTTTAAAATAAATAAATAAATAAATAAAAAATTCATTCCTCATAATCAAATAGATGGCTTTTTAGAAAACAAAATACTGTGTTTCATCTGTTTGAAAAACAATGCTTTAATGCTGGTGAGAGTGTGTTATAAGAGTGGTGACATAATTTAGTATAATCTTCCTAAAGAGTAATTTTTCAATATAAACCAAGAGCTCTTTAAAATATTCACAGACTTTTGACCTAGTGGAAATAGAGTTCAGATAAAACTGTATGTACCAAAGTCTTATTAAGGCATTATTTGTAGCAATGAAAAGGATGTTACTGTGAATGTTTACTAATGGCAGAGGGCTAAATAAATTATGATACATATGCAACCATTTAATTGAATAATTTTATTGCCATAGAAATTATAAATACTTTTTTCTATATTTTTTTATAATTTGAAAAAAATTTGAAAGTAATATTATCTGCAAGGAACCTGTCACAGGGTTCTTTCCATACTAGAAAGTAAAAAATGGTAGTTCCCATTAATTATTACTACTGAAACCAATTATGCCAAAATTTCATTGTCAGACAGATACATAATATAAACAGTGAGTAATAAAATTGAGTCTTTATTTAAAATGAGAATAAAAATAAAATAGGAATAATAATCCAAAGTAAAGACTATTAAAATGTCTATAAAATAGTCCAATAATATGTAAACTTGACTATGTTAGACTCAAATCCTTCTCTAAGTATCAAAATGGCATATTAAACTATCATATAACATAATTGGCTTATAAAAAGGAGAGTTTATGCCTGAAATTCTTATTCTAGTGGCATAAAGGTATTTCACATCTGAAAAATTCATTTGTTTAACAGATATCTACTAAACATTTTCATATGCTAGTTCTTATTCTAGGTACTGGGAACATAACAGGTCTCTCCGGTCATGGAAATTATAGTCTTGGGAGACCAAATAACCACTAAACAAGATAAGTTTAGATTGTTATAAGTACTATTATTTAAAACCCTATGTACTTAGTGTGACTGGGGGGGAGAAAGCATTATTTTAGATGGAGCAATCCAGGAAGACTTCCTGAAGAGGTGATAATTTGAATTAAACCAGAAGGGTAAGAAGAAATGGACTATGCAAAGGAGCCAGGAGTTATATAAGTAATTAAGAGCAATATATAGCAGATAAAGTCAGGACATTTGAAGTTCAGAAGAGGAGAATAATTTTTGCTATAGATCTTCCTTTTCTGAGAAGATATTTAAGTGTCAGCGATGGATGAAAGAGTTTTAAATATTGAAGATTTTCAGGGAGATGAAGGAATAAAGTATAGCTATGGATGGTAAAGTGATGATTAAAATATTTTTTAAATCATTTGAGTTGAAAGGAAAGGATTATATGCAGTAAATTAGTAATCAAGTTACTTAGTATTAACTTGTACACAATACTTACTAAGTATTCATTAGCACACGGTTAAAATAAGTTATGATTGTTTTCAGATCACTTTCTCTTTGCTCACTTAAAGCTCTATACTTTTATATCTATACTGAAAGCATTATAATATAAAAGGGTTGGTCTGAATAAATCAGTTTCACATGAAAGAGGGTAAATTGGCATGAATAATGCTACATTGAAGATAATTGCTAAGGGAATTTAAATTAGATTACAATTCAACTGAAGAGAGGGATGTTATTTGACAGATGATAGTTTCTTTTTATTAGCCTGTATGAAGGCTTCAGGGGATGGGGTGTAGGATGTGAGAGTAGGGATGAGGGAGGAAGGGAACTGAGAGTAAGAAAGGCAAAGTTTAATGGAAGGCAAAATGATAGTAAGTAAAAGTGATTAGATTCATTAATCATGTGACCTAACTGATGGGGAGATCCTAGTTACAGATTCTAAGGTCATGAAGAATGTGAAGGAAGGTGATACGCTATTTCAGAGTAGAGGAATGAGAATCAGAAGGAATCTCTAAAAAGAAGATTAAACATCGAAAACGACTATATTATAGTTTAAGGTTGGGTCATTCGGAAATAAGTTAGTATGACAAAAAAAAAAAAAAAAAAAAACCCCAAAACCCCAAGCAAAGATGATGCAGTTAGAAAAGGAAAAGGGAGAAATGTTAAAAGGAAGGAATGTTGGGGCAAAAAAAAGAACTAAGAGTTGCATAGTATGTATGTGTGTGTAAAAGAGAGAGAGAGAAAGAGAAGAGAAGAGAGAGTGCTTTCGTGACTAAGTATGTCAGATCATAAATTTTGGAAAACAGACCAGTCTAAGCCATCCACTAGTTATATGACCCTATATAAATTTTCTAATAAGTAAAATTGTGAAATAGTCCTCTTACATACAGTTGTACTGATTAAATGACGTGATCATTATATGCAAAGCTCTTAACACAATTCCCAGCATGTACAAAGTATTATTCTTAAGATCTTAATTTTTAGGAACATTAGTATTAAGTTCTAGAATACAAGATTTTAACCATATATTCTTTTCTTTTAAAGATTTTATTTATTTATTTGACAAAGAGAGATCACAGGTAGGCAGAGAACCAGCCAGAGAGAGAGGAAGGGAAGCAGGCTCCCTGCTGAGCAGAGAGCCCGATACAGGGCTGGAACCCAGGACCCTGGGATCATGACCTGAGCCGAAGGCAGAGGCTTTAACCCACTGAGCCACCCAGGCACCCCTTAACCATATATTCTTAAAAGCTTTGCTATACCTTATTTTCTATGCCTTGATCAAGTAAAATTAAACATTATTGAAAAAAAATTAACAGCTAGACAGAAATCTGATCAATGGTTGCCTGGGCTGGCAGGAAAATTATTGACCACAAAGTGGCACAAGGGAACTTTTTACAGTGACAGAAATACTCTGTACCTTGACTGTGGCAAGGTTGCATGATTATATACATTTGTTCAATGTCATAGAACTCTGCACTTAAATAGTGTGAATTTTAATTTATGTAAGTATGCCTCCATAAATTTGACTTCAAAAATAACTGAAAATACATAAAATTTAATTGAATTTTTTAATATAGTACCCAAATAGCATTAAATAGAAGCGAGCAGAACATTTTATTTGACCTAACACATCCCAAGCAATTAAGCCAAGTCCCATCCCCAAATAGGTTTCAGTGGGCGTGGTAATGGCCGGGGTTAGCCAATAACCTCGTAGCGCGGAGAGAAGTAATAACTACATGGGTTGAACTAGCAAACAAAGGAAGGCCTAAATGTCTGAATCGGAAACAGTGGTCAAGAAACCAAGAAAGAACAAGGAGAGTATTTAGGGTTGACATATGCAAGAAGAGGCAAGACATTAACAAAGATCTAGACTCTGGATATTCTAGATATTCATTAATAATAACTAAAAAAAGAAGAACAGGTATGAGAAATAATGTTAAATTGTTTTGGACCAACTGAGTTTTAGGTATCATTTGGGGATGGCTAGGAGACAACTAGAGATGTGAATCTTAAGCTTCCAGAAGAGGTAGGAGCTGAAGGTCAGAGCCTAGAGCCTTCAGCAGGCAACATTTTGGATAATTAAGTCACTGTGATATAAATTATTTTTAACTATAGTTAACTTTAGGACCCATTATAAGTATAATTTTTATTTCTAGTTTTACAGATTGAAAAATTAAGGTAAAGATCAGTTAATAACTCGTTCCAGCCATTTGGAGCTGGGATTTAAACTAAAGCAATGGGGCTTAGTGACAAAATCCATGCCCTTAACCTCAGGAAATGGAGTCTTTACCTGTGACAAGGTAAAGGACAGGTTGAAGCCAAGAAGCTGGGGCATGTGCATTGACCACCATTAGAGAACAAGGCCAGATGTCTAGAAAAAGGAGAAAAGGAAGAGAGGAATTCAGAAAAGGGGATTTAATGTCAACAGAGAGCAGCGCATTCTAGTTTGCAGTTTTATTTAGAATCGTCCGTGTAATTAGTATTCCCATGTGAGTGTTTGGAAGGTTGAACGACGTTCAGCCTGGTCTCTAGCTTGGGCTGATCTCTCCTGGTGTCTCCACTGCATCATCATCTGTCTCTGACAGTGATCCTACCTAATTTTCATTCCTCTTTCTTCTCAGTGTTGAATAGAAGCATTTCAGGAGATGTCCCAATTCAGGAAACATTTAGGATGCATTCCTTTGAATTCTGAGGGGCTATTAAACTGTAGGATATTAGTCTCTCTAGATGGTTTTCTAATTCCCTTGACTGATAACAGTCATCATGAGCACTTATGGAAAAAGATAATCAGCTTGATATCCAAGCATGAGAATTATTTAAAATCCCTATATTTAAGTAGTTCCTTTTCTCACTGTACATAATTACGCTCAATTTAGGTAATCCTAATCTAATGGAAAGTATTTATTTAGCTAACATGGATAAAATTATATGACAACATGGATTAAATTATATAACAAAAATTACAATGTACTTTTTTCCCTTTTAATCGCACTAATACTACATAAGCTTCACTTATTTTATCCCAATTGATACCTCAAATGTATAATCTTTTTTTTTTTTTTGGAGGCTTATGTCACATTTGCAATTAACAAATATAATTTAATTTATTTTAGTAATTTTTAAAATTTCAATATAAAAAATTTTCTTTTTCTCTATTCAATTTAATTTCCCATGCACAATTTTATCATCTTACTTGACTTGGTATTGCTTACCTACAGGTTATTATCTTTAAAGCAAATGTGAGAGGGGCGCCTGGGTGGCTCAGTGGATTAAAGCCTCTGCCTTTAGCTCAGGTCATGATCTTAGGGTCCTGGGATCGAGCCCCGCGTCGGGCTCTCCGCTCAGCGGGGAGCCTGCTTCCCTTCCTCTCTCTCTCTGCCTACTTGTGATCTCTGTCAAATAAATAAAATCTAAAAAAAAAAAAAAAGGAAATGTGAGATTTTATATGCATACCATCATTGAAAATATGAAGTGAAATATATCTAACAACTGACATTTATTTTACTCTTAGAAATTTGGCCATATTTATTTCATTCCTCTCTCCATTTATTAATGACCCCATTATGATTTTGCTATTCTTGGAGGAGGAACAAAGCTAGGTTCATTCTTTCACACTTTCGTTGTGGTTTGGGGGACATGATCACATGTGTTTGGATCCTTTAAAGAATCTCTGTAATAGAATTCTACTTTGAATGACTTGTCCCCCCTTATCTGCCTCTTCGTTGGCCTGATCAGCCTTTTTGTTGGCCTAAATTAGAAGGTAAAAAATATATTTAAGTGGCGCTTGGGTGGTTCAGTGGCTCAGCTCAGGTCATGATCTCAGGGACCTGGGATTGAGCCCTGCGTTGTACTCCCTGCTCAGTGAGGGTCTGTTTTTCCCTCCCCCTCTGCCCTTACCCCCAGCTTGTGCTCTCTGTCTTACAAATAAATAAATAAATAAATAAAATCTTAAAAAAAAGATATCTTTGTTGCCTTCAAAAATATTTATTTTAATGCCATGTTTAATTTAACTTATTAAGTTTTTGCTTAAATTCCAGTTAGTTAATAGTGTGATATTAGTTTCCAATGTATAATACAGTGATTCAACATTCATACAACACCCAGTGCTTATCATAAGGGCACTCCTTAATCCCCATCACCTAATTCGCCACCTCCCCCTTTCTCCCTTCTGGTAACCATCCATTTGTGCTCTGCAGTTAAGAGCGTGTTTCTTGTTTTCCCTTCTTCTCTCTTTTTGCCTCTTTGCTTGTTCGTTTTGTTTCTTAAATTCCACAAATAAGTGAAATCGTGTGGTATTTGTCTTTCTCTGCCTTATTTTGCTCAGCATAGTACTCTCTAGCTCCACCCATGTCATTGCAAAAGCAAGATTATATTCTTTTTTATGGCTGAGTAATAGTCCATTATATATATATATACATACACACATATGCATATATACATATACATACATATATATGTATATGTGTGTATATATGTATATGTATATGTGTGTATATATATGTATATATGTATGTATATGTGTATATATACATGTATATATGCATATGTGTGCATGTATATATGTATACATATGTATGTGTATATATATGTATGCATGTATGTACATACATATATGTGTATATGTATGTTATATATCTATATATTCTTTATCCATCCATCAGATAGATGCTGGGCTGTTTCCATAACTTCACTATTGTAGATAATGCTGCTATTAAATTTGGTGTGCATGTATCTCTTTGAATTAGTATTTTTGTATTCTTAGGGTAAATACATAGTCGTGCTTGTGCTGGATCATAGGGTAGTTCTATTTTTAACTTTTTGAGGAATCTCCATCCTGTTTTCCATAGGGTCTACAGCAGTATGCATAACCACCAACAGTGCACGAGGGATTCTTTTTTCTCCACATCCTTGCCAATGCTTGTTTCTTGCATTTTTTATGTAAGCCATTCTGATGGGTGTAAAGCAATATCTCATTGTGGCTTTGATTTGCATTTCCCTGATGATGGGTGATGTTGAGCATCTTTTCATGTGTCTGTTGGCCATCTGTGTGTCTTCTTTGGAGAAATATCTATTCATGTCTTCTGTCCATTTTTAAGTTGGATTATTTGGTTTTGGGGTGTTGAGTTTTATAAGTTCTTTATATATCTTGGATACTAACCCTTTGTCCTAAACAGGCTCTCAGAGGAGTTTTAGAAATGCTGAAAGGAAACCTAAAGAAATGAAAAGTAAATAAGTAATCAGTGTGAACAATAGCAAATACCACAAAAATTGATTTGGGGAGGATTTATATTGTTTCGGTTTACATTTTTATTAATTCCATACCTTAGGTCCAGCATTTTGGTAATCATCATTATCATTTCTTTTCTATGCAATCTTTGTGAGATGGTTAGAGTTCTTTATATAGGAAAAAGTCGATAGCCTAAACACAATTTCATGAGCAAAAAATCTAACTAATAGAAAATCAAAAATTTCACCACGTGTTTGGAATCCTACCATGACTATTTTTTAAAAAGAATTTAAAGTATTGATATTAAGGCTAAATACAAGTTGGAATGCAGAGATCTCAATTTTTAATGTAATGTGGGCAAATTTAGATAAGTTTTTAATTATAGCACAAGGAATATACTGAGTTTCCAGTATTCATAAGAAAAAATATATGGGTTTCTTCCTAGAATAGGCCTCATTACAGTTTGTGTATGGTAGACATTTTTATCTTTTTATGATTTAAGTTAGCATTCTCAGCATACTTAAATTGCTATTTCTAAATTACCATAATGTAAAGTTACATTTATATTTCTTCACGATGCTCCTATCAAACCTTCCATGCAATCTGTGATTTGTAAAATAGTGGATGTAGTTGAAATACATACAGCTCATGGCTATGTTCATTAGCCTCAGGTGTGGGACACAGTGGTCTTTCATAGTATGTCACACACAACCGTAATAGGATGGGACAAGTCATATACACAGGGTGATGATATGTACCACTCCGTGGATCATCTCTTCTTCCAGGTAGATTTTGTCCATCAGGAAAAAGGTGGGAGATTCCAAAGTGCTTAACACATTTGGGGAATAGTATATTAACTCAATGATTCTGACTCGTGTTTCCATCTTTTATCAGTAGTTATTGTACTTTCTCGTAAAAGCATTTTTAATAAATAACCATTGTTTCCTTGTCTGAGGGACTTTTACTTGAAAATTAATTATGCTGTAAGATAAATTTTTTTTTCAAAGAGACAGGAATTGTGACTAACAAGTTAAAAATAACTAAGTTATTAGAAAGTTACTAATATTTTCTTTCAAACACCTCACTGTATACAGGGTGGGGAAAAACATGTGCAGTAGAACAATTACACTTGAGCTAGTCTAAAAGATCTCCCTAGTATCCTATATTAGATCATTCTTACAATTCTTTTTGCTGGGCAAATTCTCTGATTTAGTGAACTTTTCAATATAGTTTTTGTCTATCTCTGTGCCACTCCCAGGCTCACTCTTAAGATCTTTCTCTCTCTCTCTCTCTCTCTCTCTTTCCTCCCTCCTCCTTTTCCTGTCTTTCTCCTTCCCTCTCTTCATCTCATTTCTGTACACACACACACACACACACACACACACACACACACAGTGTAAAGTAAATTTTAATGTATGTAATACCAGGGCAAAGAGAGTAGGGATTTCTAAACCACTTTACACTATTTATATTAATGAAATAAATATAATATAAAAGAACAAACACTTAAACATTATTTGGCCTCAAAAATAACCGGTCAGTTAATAGTCCCAAACTATTAATTTTACAGATGGTGCATTTTATGGCCAGAAAGGTAAATGAGGTGCATATAGTTTTAAGGCTTGTAAAATTAAGACTTCAACCCAAGTCTTGTCTCATCTTTTAAACCAGTGCTGTTTTTAAGATTTTGTTCACTCCTTTGTATCAGAAATAGCCCCGTTACTCTAAATCTGGACAGTTGCAAAGTCACATCAACTCTGTAATGGTTATCTGCACTATACTCTCCATACACAAAGCCCAGATTTTCCCCTATAGGCTAAATGTATCCTGATTGTAAGTGTTGAAGGCTAAAATGGTACTAAAATCCAAGTCTTCTGAATAATAAAATCTCAGTAATTCTGTTTACTGAACTTAGATGTCAAAAACAGGTATACTCTGTTTCCTTAAATCATTAGGTCACTCCTAATAACATCTTGAAGTAGTTTAAATATAAGTTTCTTTTGACTATAGGGAGAGGAGTCTGAGCAGTTTGCTATAACCTCTCCTTTGAAGGATTATTTAATGAATGTGGCAGAAAGTTAGCAGAGAAATAGTAGATAGATATACACAGCAACAGGTAACCTAAATATCTACAATAGGTTGTCAAGGCTTAGAACATAATTTACAAGCCTATGAGCTTCAAGGTAGTACAATAGTTTTGTAAGTTTCTTTGTGTTTCAGTTAATTTCCATGTTTTTTCACTTAGGCACATGTGGAATTCAGTCTCCCTGCATTCCTAGAACCAAAGGAAAGATCATTTTATAAGCAAACACATTATAAACCAAGTCACATTATATTTTCTTTCATTCCCAGTGTTAGCTCCTAGTAACCAGAATAGAAACATCCTCAAAATTGATTGATTTTGAAATAAGCACTCCTTGAAATGTGTATACCTTAGTTACACAGTTAAAATTAAGAGTATAGGGAAAAGAAGAGAAGCCAGCCAAGAAATAGACTTAACTATAAGAACAAAATGATGATGACCAGAGTGGGGGTGAGCAGGGTGGTGGAGGAAATAGGTGATGGGGATTAAGGAGTGCACTTATGATGAGCACTGGATGTTGTAAGGAAGCATTGAATCACTATATTGTGCACCTGAAACTGATATTATACTGTATGTTAGCTTAATTTAATTAAATGTTTGTTTAATTTAAATTAAAAACTTAAAGAAAAAGATTACATTTGTTTACACTTTAAAAGAAAATGCTCCCATTTGTCCCAGTACTGAAGGGAAAATAATCTGATTTATAATTTATCATTTTTATGTCAATATTTATCTCTATATTTTTTAAATTTAACTTGTTCCTCTATTTGTTAGTCTCTGCATTATATGCATTTAGGCAAATAATTTAGCTAACAAAAGTGTACTTCTTATGAGCTTCTAGTACATAATAAAATTTTAGTATAAAAAGATCAAAATTTATTAAGTGATTATGAAGTGATTAGGAAGAAGTGATGAGGAAGTGATGAGGAAGAAATAATTTTAAAGTAACTTTGAAAAATTTTGCTGCATAGTTTCTTAAGTCCCACATTTGAAAAATCTATCATAAGGAAAATTTTAAAACATTCCAGGTCACTTTTTGTTTTAATATTCATAAAAATTGAAAAGATCTGCACTTTATTATGTTTGGAAATATTTCTCATTATACAGCATTTTCAATAAACACAACCAAATGCTTTTATTTAACAAATAAATATATATCCCTAAGATAAATTAAGCAATGAAAAAAAAAATCTATATCCCTTAGATAAATTAAGAAATGAATGGTTATATACTTGCATTTTAAAAATCATTTAACATTTATTTCCAAAGCACTATTACCGACTCATGGCAGAAGTACAGGTTTTCAAACAGAATGATTTGTCTTTTTTTTTTTTTCACAAAAACATTATGTTTTGTGTTCTTAAAGTAATATTTTTCTTCTATATAATGCCTTTCTGGGCATTTTATAAGCTATATATTAACCCACATAAGAAAATAATAGCACTTAATTTCAATAACCAGCAATAACATTCTGGTATATAAAGCTTAATTTTTTCCCTCCCTTTGTCTTTTGTATAGGTAATACGTATACAGATTTTTATGAATATATATAGTTTTTTAAATTATCAATTATAAACTATAGTACTATATCATCATTTAATCTGTTATAATTACAAATTGCAATGTCTTTATTTTACATTTATGTATGTGAATGTATGTGCACATCATATGGTTTCTTTTTCATGGATACATCATAGTATTCTGTAGATATACCACAGGTGCGGTTACTAACGCTTCTTGTTGGACATTTAGAGTTTATTTTCCTAGGCCTTTACAGTTTTCAAACAATGTAGCAATAAATCTACTTGCATGTACATCTTGCACATTGATTTCTTTAGGAACAATTCTAGGAAGTGAAGTTTCAGGTTCAAAGGTATGACCATTGTAAACCCTTTTGATACACAGTACCAAATATGTTATATTTTTAAACAATTTACTTTTTATCATTGTACATCAGGTACTTTGGAAAACATTCATATAAATGACCATCAATTTTTCTGTCAAAAAAGCTGTCAATGACTCAGTCTGAAAAACAAATTTTTTTCACAGTTAACAGATATTGAAAGACAGTTAAAATATTCAATGAAAGTCAAGGACAGTATTTTCTTTTTGAATTGCTTGGCCTTTGAAAATAACCTAACAAAATACCATGTTTCTCTTTTATCTCAAGTACATTTTTATTTATTCTTATTTATCTCATTACATCTTATGTAGTCATTTTAACAATTTCTATTCCTAGTCCTCTGACCAGTGAAAGACACTGATAGGTTATCTTAATGGTCTTTCTTACTGAAACTAGAAAATAGACATGAATAACCATGCTTTCTCCTGTGTAATCATCACCTTGAAGTAGGCAAGTAGAGATTGTATACACTGGTTTACCTTTTTCTTTATTGCACTTTATTTGGTACATACACTTAAAGATTATGTGAATTTGGCCCTTTTAGCTTTGATCATTTGGAATATGTTAATATTTTCACTGTCATCATTCCTGTCTTTAGTCTTCTTTTGTTTTGTTCCTTTTCCACTTTGTTCATATTTTCTTGGAAGAAATGTTTGTAAGCTAGGATTCAATAAGACAGTTACTAAAAGTAATTTTTTCCTTTCCTCAATGGTTTGGCAAAATATACTTAAATTTTAAAGATATGTTTCTACTGTATATACAGTAATATTCTTCTTTAACCTCCATCAGAAAAATGTCTCAGATTTGTTTTGTTCTATGCTCAGATTCCAATTATTATATCTCTGTGTATTTTATGAAAGTCAATTAGATTTGTTAAAGCTATACTTTATCCATATTGTTATAAAGTGTTTGGGGAGTTTCAACAGGTGACAGTTTTATATTTCCTATGAGGAATCTCTTTATCAGTAGGATACTTTTCTCTCTAAGGATATCATTGTGAAGTGTTCTTTATGAGAATATGTTGATAAAAATGTAGAAGAGAAATGGAAGACTTCATAAGAGCCAAACAGTTTGGAGAGAGGAATGTCTGGTTACTGTTTGTCCTAAGGATTAGCCACCTAGGAGAATTTAAAGTTGTAAGTTAAATGCATATTTACCCAAGTTTGTTGACTGTAGACCCAGTAAGGTGGTCACTTGAGATTTCATTAGTTAAGGCTCTTAACAAAGAATCTTCTAATCTAAGGTCTGTCTGTAGATGGTAATTGAGTCTGGAGATGAGAGATGTGTTTGAGATTGGAATTTAGTTGATAACATATTTAAATAATTTTATCACTCTATTTACATCTTTGTTTACTTACAGCAAATACAAATTAATATTCTTCTTAGTCCCCCTGTGATGTGTTAAATATAAATGATGTTCCATAAACCGGATTCTATAAAATCTTTAAACCATTACTAAGGAGAAAGGCTTCTTTGTGAAGCAATATTAAATCAATGTGTTGTGCTTTTTTTTTAAAACACAAACAAAAAAACCATTATGCTTTAAAGCAGGGATTATCAAACCATGGACCACAGACCACGTCAGGCCTGCTGCCTGTTTTGTAAATAAGGTTTTAATAGAACAGTGACATTCATTTGTACATGTATTGTCTATATCTGCTTTCGTGTTATAGTGGCAGAGTTGTGATAGAAAACATACAGTCCGCAAAGCCTAAGATACTTACTATGGGCCCTTTACAAAACAAGTTTGTCAGCTTCTGCCAGTATATATCACAATGGTAATTAAAAAGAAATTGATGTAGCTTCATAGGAGGCTGATGTCCAGCAAATAGTCTAATTATTAGAAAATGCATATATATGTATGTATGTGTATGTATCTATGTGTATGTATATATATTTAAATATGAATATATAAAATGTGTTCAAGCTTCTTTGTCTGTTGGTGCTATTTATGTTAATATACTATCTTGCTACCATGATATCAAAATGAAATTTTTTCAGAGAACTTCCCAAACACTCAATTTAGGTAATATTCTTTAAGTTCACATAATTTTTTGGACATGGGGATGGCTTTTTGTTTCCCTGCCCTTGGAGAAAATAAACATATTTACCTGAGAATAGCTCTTAAGGTACAAATAATTTCAAAATTGTATTTAAATAGGCTGACAGACATTTATACTTTACTGTATTCTATATTCATATCACTCACTCAATTATATGTGTCAACCAATTTATATCAATATGACATATCCCTATTCTATAATTTGGCACATATTTAATAAAATCACTGTTAAAACGAGACTCTTAAAAGAAACAAATTGCCTCACTTTATTGAATAATTGACTTAAATTTACTGTTATACTTAGAGGTCATGTAATATAGACTACACATTCTTTTATTTAGGATTTTCTTACTCCTTTTTGAATTTTTTCTTTTTTTTTAATCTTATTTTAAATTAATCAGTTTTTACTTAAAATTTGTTACCAACAAGAATTATCTGATATACAATGAGATTTTTTTCAGGCTAAGTATTAAAATACTTATTTTTGAATAGGCATACTTTTGTCTAAAGATCTTTACTTCAGTTTTCAGTTAAGCAAGAGCTATATATGTATATGTTTACGTTCCTCCCCACACTCAGTGGTTATGAATTTACATGATGACTTATTGTTGTTGATACCCACTGAGCCCAATAAGCTATGATTATTTTTCCCAGTTTATAGATTTGTAGTATACAGTTGGGATTTTGTGAACATAATCTCATTATGCATACTTATGAGAAGTGCAATTTTCCTGTAAAATCTCCTTAATAAAAGTTATAAATATAACCTTAAAAACACTTTTCACGTTTGCCAAGATTTGCTAACTGAATTTAGTTCTTATTCTAACCAAAGTTTTTAAAGGTCCTCTTAACATCTATAATTGATGTTTTGGAAGTAGGACCCGTTATAGAGAATTATTAGTCTCATTTTGTAATGGGTTTACCATCTCACTTTCTCACCTCCTTGCATATTTTTTTTCCTGAAATGATCTCAGTTATACTCTGCGCCTTTACTGGCATGGTATATTCTCAGCAGTATTATTCCCAGTGCCTCTTTCTTGATGCTATTTCTAGAAAATTCAAGTTCAAAAGATCCAATTGTAAGCTTGGGAAACCTGCTCTAACACATGGGCTAATTTTATGAGAATAGTTTCTAAACACAATTGTAAAATTGTAGTTGAAACCAATTAGACTTACGGCTATTTTTCAGTAAATAATCAAATCCTGATGAATCACAAGCCAAAGTTTTTATTTATAATATTACTATTGTCAAGTTTATGTGCTGTCAACTATATTCTCCTGGGCATACATGTACCAGAAAGTGTTTTCTATCTGGTTAAGATTTGTTGTTCTGTTAAAATTCATTTACATTTTATTCAGATTAAATTTTTGTACATATTTAGTAATCATGCTTTTATTCACCAAATTGCATACTTTAAATAAATCTAAGAAACAATATGACATTTTAATTTGTATATACTACCTTGAATGAAAATACCATATCAGCCTAGCATTTCTTCTATTATTCTATTATACATCCTGTAAGTTGGGCTCAGAAATAAGAACTGAACATTAATTTTATGGGTTTTTTTCTACTCGATAGGTGCTATGGATATAGAGGAGAGAAATCGCCAAATGAAAATTAACAAATACAAACAGGTAGCCGGATCAGATCCCAGACTGGAGCAAGATTACCATTCAAAGGCAAGACATTTTTCTTTTTAAAAGTTGTAATATAAACAATTAATCATATGAAACCGTTAGATTCTCTTCAACTTCTGAATGCAGATTAGTTAGACACAAACATATAATGTAATGGCCCCATGATACCAAATGCTAAAATTTATAATGTGTTTTATATTCCAACTTTAAGTTGTCTTACTAAAAACGTCATTATATAATATAGGAAATTAAATATATGAAACTCATAAATGATCTGAAGAACAAATCTTTTAGAATTTTTTATTTTGTAGAACCTACAAGGGTCTAACACCCTCAAAAATGTTTAGGAAGAATGGCTGTGGTTTTTCTGTACATAGATTTTTTTTTTCAATTTTATAGTATTTCAATTGATTCTGGTTTAATAATGAGTTACTAGAACAAAATATATATTCATATGAGATGTAAGTTCAAGAGGTATTTTTTAGTGAGCATCTTTTGGAGCTACTTTTTGGGAACAAGTTGAGGTTTGAGGTCTACCAGGGAAGATTCCTGCACTTCGTTTTGTTTTTATATTTTCAAAACGTTTTTAGGTTCATGATATTATTCACGGGCAAAGTCATGAAAAGACTTCGCTCTGATGTACCTATTTAAGATTTAATAAGAGAATGAAAATAGCAAAATTTACTCATAACATTTAGTTACTATGTGTTCTGTGACTTAGTAATGTGATCATTGCAATTGTGTAATATTTGTGGTCTATAGATTTCTGTGTATTAGAGAAAAGTAGTGTCAGTTTTTTACACTTAGGTCTATTTTAACTTTACCCACTTAACCTTTAGTTTTTGTCCATTATACTCCATTATTTGGTGAAGTCAAACTTACTAAGTAAAGCATAACTGACTACATTAGGTAAGCATATGTGGTCAGTATCAGACGTTTTCATTTCCCCACTGGACCACCTAAAGGAGATACAGATTCCCACATCAACGTCACCTTCCAAATCACCAATCTCTTCCCAAAATTACGCAAATATCTACATAGTCAATGTAGGATTGTTCATCACAGAGTTCTGATGTCCTGGAAATGACACAGGCCTAAAGCCAGAGAAAGGTAAATTCAAGACAAATAAAGCCGTGCCTTTACTTAGCAGGCCCTAAACTATATTTGTTTTCTAAAATAAAAACATGAATAATTTCAAATAGGCTCAGTGAATTTCATAGAAAATAGTTTTATAATGATACAGTATTTCAGATACCTACCCATCTTTTGAGCTTCATGTCCGAAATGATACCTATGTCTTTTCCCAGGTACTTTGTTGGTATTTCTTCTTAGGGCTAAATACACCTGACCTTTTGTGACATCACTTATACTCGAATCGCTCATTCCTTCACTATGTATAATGCAAAGGCCAAAGCATGTCGTCCTAACAAAAGAGGATCTTAAAACTTCTAGAAACATGTCTTCAACTAACAACATCAATTTTTTTTAATCTCCTGCTATATTTTAGGAAAGAATGTAGATGATTTTTTAAAGTACATATAATACTCTCAATAGTAGTCAATGAAGAGATGAGTATGAAGGGAAAATGCAGTCAAGGCAAAACAACACAACAGTACAAGTAACGGGTGGGAACAAAATGCATAATATGAGACCCTGTATACTTGCGGCTTGTGAAGCGAGTGTTTTAACTGTGAGCTTCCTAAAAAGCAGCAAAGGCAGAAGGGGAAACTGTATCAGTTGTTTAATTCCCATTGTTTATACGATAAAAACGAGTCCCTTAGATGCAATACCAATGATTCTTGTTATAGATACCTGACAGAAATTTGCTCTAGGAGAATGGACCAATGGAATACAAGAGGCATGGCTCCAGATTATTTAAAAAAAAAAAAAAAAAAAAAAGTTTTGATTCCATTCCAATTCATAAATAAATTAATTCTTGAATCTTCAAAGTTTTATAACTTTGATGCCAATTATTTTGGGCTGGAGAAGATTTAAATCTTGGCAAAGGACTAATTATACTAAGCAATATAATTTCATTGGTATTCTGTAAGGAAGTGGTTTTCTAGGTATAGTCCCAGACCAGTGACATCATCACCTGAGAAATTCTGGAAGTGCAATTCTCTGGCCCACGTACTTAATAAAAACTCTGGGGGTAGAGTCCCTGTATTTTAGCAAACCTACCAGGGATTCTGATGTACACCAAAGTTTGAGAACTACTGCTCTAAGGTGAGCTGCTTGCAAAATTGACTTCCATTATTAGGGTCTTACCTGGAAGCCATAATGAATGACGTCATTAAAAAATGGAGACTTTGAGGTCAGATGATCTGACACCTTCACAAGGTGCTCATTAATTTATAACATCCTATCACTTGAGTATCAAACACTTACCATTATGTTTTCTGTTACTGAGGTTATGCATTCAGCTTAACTAAAAATGTACTTAAGCCATTAAGGTACAACTTCTTTAAAGGGTCCAAAATACAACTCTATTTCATTACCCCACAAATTATTTACTGATATGGAACTATCTTTGCTGGGTCATCTATGTCCCCATCATCCCTAACTTGATCTTCTCTGTCCTGGATCAAAAAGAAAATTACAGAAGATACTTTTTCAGTCAAGAGTATATATAGATTTAGTTATTATTCATTTTCATACTAATAATTTCTTAGATTAAAATTTTTGACAACATCTGTCCTTTTAATTATTCATAAATAATTCAGTATAAATATAGCTTGTATTCTCATTCTTTTATATATTTTAATAACAAGTATTAATTTAAGGCTTGCTCTTGAGTCATGTGCTTTAATACATTAGGTCTAATTCTTAACCAAAATCATTTACAGATGAGAGAACTAAGATATAGAAAAGTTAAGTAATCTGCCCAAGTTCACATGGCCACTGAGTCCTGGAAATTATCATTCATAGATGATCTGATTCTCAAATTTAAAATAACTAAGACCAAATCCCAAACCTCAAACATACGGAGCCTATACTCTACTTCCAAGCTATCTCCCTGAAATTTCAGAAAGGCTATTAAGAAGCTTTGGTGGAATCTAATTTAGTGTTAGGGAATCTAACACTAAGTTTGGTGGAATCTAATTTAGTGTTTTTTTTTTAATTACACAAGCCACATTTTAAATGGCATTATATCCCTGAATTTTTCAAGCTTTCCATACCGATAGTTGTAAACAATTCTTACTAAGTTTTTAAAACTCTCCTTAGTAACTGACTTTGAAAGCATCTGTAGAAACAGTAACTACCAGGTTACTCTCTAAGAATATTTTAAGTATACTAGGAAATTTGAAGACAGAAAATTTGTATCAAAGAAGAGCCATAAAAAACATGTGCAGACATGATTCCTATTTAACCAGTGGATGATTTCTTAAGGGGTTTTCCCTCAAAGAAGTATTTAACTATGTAGCTGGTGTACCCCCATGCCTCTCTTTATCCCAGCTTAACTCATCTATTCTATTCTCAACAGAAATTTAAGGAGCAACATTGATTTTTCCTATAAAATCAATATTTTCTGCTCTTCATTGGTTCAGAAGAAAAGTGATTTGTCTATTAAATTTAACAGTGCAAAATATAATTCGGCAAAGAACAACTACCCTGCTTTGCTAATTAAAAGAATTAGCAGTAATTGAATGTTGATGTGTAACTATACCTGAAAATTAATATGGAGAATTTGATAATGTTTATTTAAATAAATAATTTTTTTTTTTTTACTTAGCCATGTTTATTATTTTATAATGATCCTGGAAGATATTTTTTTAAAAAGGTAGTCCATAACATTTCCATAAAGAATGCTATACAGTTCATTGGTACAGCATTTACTTGGAAATCAAAGCTTTTATCTCTGTAGAAATAATGCTGTTTTTTAAATTAAGTAATTTTGTGTTCCCACAAAAATATCTTACTCTTATTATAACTGTTATATATAAATATCATATTATAATTTTGTTTTCTTATTTATCTCCCTAGAATTAAGTAGGAAAGCCCATAAGTGCCCAGAACTTTTCGAATGTGAACCAAGACTATATTAATGCATTTAACCCTTAATCCAATAGACTGACTTAGTGTTCAGGGAGCAGAGGACAGTGTAGTAAAAACGAGTAAAAGGGTCTTTCTCCATTCATTGTGCACAGTTGATCCCACTTCTTGTCACTTTGTTCCCAGGCTTTTTATCCTCTAGGGATCCATTCACCAATTTCAAAGAGGAAAACAACCTAACTCAAGTAATTTACATTATAATATGAATAACATAACCACACAGAAATAATTTCAGTTTTTTAAATCTGTAAATACAACTAAAACTCACACTGATGGAATTGCAAACAATATCAATGAAAACAATTTCACTTAAAAGTATTTTTGACAACTAGGTCCCCACTGTTAACTAAGCTGTTCCCTTTATTAGAGCTTACTCTCTTCTCCACACTGAGGATACACTGTCAAGGCCAGCCTATGGTATTTTAAATTGATTTCCAAGACATAGGCCAAAAGGGAACCAGGAGAGGGAGACAGGCTGGGGCAGGTTCAAAGTTGCTGCCTATTGGCTGTTTATAAGTTTGCTGTTTGTGAACAGGAGCGCTTGAAGACTCCAGTGGCCTCACAGTGTGACTAGTCCATCAATGTCGGGTAGTGTAGTAAATGGACACACAGCTGGGAGTCAGGCAACACCCCCCTGGGTGACTTTGGGTAGGTTGACCCTTTATTTTCAGTTTCTTTATCTATTACACTGGGCTTTGAGACCTGCTCCCTAGGGTGGTAGGGTAAAACGAGATGATGTATACGAATGGCTTAGCCGTTAGGGATTAAATGTTGAATACACGGTGCCCATAAGATTAGTTTTTATTTTTGGAAAAATGAGGGCTGATGTAGTCATAGATACCAGAAATTAAAATGACAAGGTTGAAAAGAAATAGTAAAGCGATCAGGGAGCTAATGAGAAGGATTTCAGGGCAACTCAAATATCATGGAATGGTTTCTAGGTTCTCAGAGAATTCAAGCATCAGAGATTTAAAAGGAAAAATAAGACTTAAGGGGAAAGAATTTATGAATCTTCAAGGGATATGGAGATTAAAAATGAGAGACTGGAGCATAATGGGTGATGGGAAATTACAAACTAAATTACTGAAATTAAGAAATTATGTTACCAAGGCTGATGTTAAATGGGGCTGTCCTTTGGAAAGTGCACGGGCATTTAACAGGAAATGCTCCTTAATAGCGGTGATGTATATGGATCTGAACACTGATTTAAACCATGGATAAGTGGCCTTGTACAAATTACTATGAAAATACATGCATTTAGCAGAAGTGAAGAAATGAAGGATCCGTTTTAATTTTATAGCAGTGATTGAAATAAAATGCTCAAATTTTGTTGGCTTGAGCAGACAGGTTGATTTGCTGGCAGCATATAACACAGTCCAGCAACAGAACAGTTGAGCTCGGCTTTGTGCCTACTGGAGGAAATGCGGCTGCAGAATCCCTTCTCAAGCTCCCAGGAGAACCCAGTATTCACATGAAACAGACCCCATCGTACCAGTGTTAGTCAGATGGAATCATCTGATAAATAGAGCAGGAGAATTCTAATAGGCGTGATCTCAGTAACTCAGTCTCTACCCTGCAAAGCCCTCCAGGAATAAGTTAAAATGTCCCAACAGACATAATGAAGCGTCCTTTCTTGGAAGAAGCAGTTTATTGTTTCTTGAATAGAGGGAGGATTCGGATGTTCAGAAAATTCCTGCAAGGCTTCGTCTGGCCAAATATGGAACAGAATGATTTCATTTGTAAAAATCAGAATTAAGATTACTTACCTGTGGTTTCCATCCCAAGCTTGGTCAGGAAATCTTACCACCTCCTGATGAAGAGGCCATATCGAGAATGCCAGTGGCTGCACTTAGATTTCTTCACTGAAGCACACTATTTCTCTAACCCTCTCTAACCTTCTGGTTAGACCTAGCTTCAAGGTCTGTAGCGAAATCCCAAGAGAAACTTAAGGAATTGACTGAAAGTGGCTAATATGCAAGCCTAGGAAGAAAAACGGACAAGTTTCTTTACCCAGAAGCATTCTTTTTTTTTTTTTTTTTTAATTTAAATTCGATTAGCCAACATACCTAGAAGCATTCTTAACTGCCAAACTTAGTCACCAAGTCTCTGAGAAAATGTGCTGAGTCCTGGGTGCTGCTGTCCCTTCTTAATATTCTCTCCCTCTCCTCCATCTCTTGAGAATACATTTTGTCCAATACCAGCACTGTAGTTTGCTTCCTGGCCCCAAACCAGGCCACACCCTTCTGGACTGTCTGGCTGCTTGCCCAGTCCAGACTAGCCTCCAAGCCTCCAAACCTCTTAGTAGTCACCTGCTGTGTACTTTTTTACAATCACTCTCTGGTTGTCCCTTTTCCAAGTATATTTACAGAGAGAAATAAAACCAGATTTAAAAATCTAGATTATTAAGCTAGTAAGTAAGAGCAACCACTTAATATGGCACTACAAATACAAGAGATATTAGTGGTAATCTTACCAAGGCTTGAACAAAAAAACTTTCCGCCTCACCTACAAAATTGACAAATTATATATAAATATATATATATAAATGTATATAAATATATAAATATATAAACCTAATGAAAAGAAAGTTGGAGATTGAAATGAAAAAGGAACCAGATAAAATCATATTGTAAAAGACTTCATGTCCTATTTTTCCCTCTTCTATTTCTTATTCATGTCTATGAGTTTCTTATTCATGTCTGTGGGGGTAGATTTCTCACTTATATTATATTAAATGTCCACCAAACTAGAATTTAAAATTAACTAAACAATTTCTATATATATTTCTTCCTTTACCTTTGAAATAAGTAAAGGGATGATCAATGCATCATCGAGGGAGAAGGGGCCATTGGAAATACACCTTCATGCTAATGGGGTGCGTTGCCTAGAACCATAATAGCAGCCATGATCACAGCACAATGTGTGAAGTCTTGATTGCTGTAATGGAGAGATAAAGCCAGTTTTGTTAGTCACTTTTCAATTATTTTTTATTTTTATTTTTATTTTATTTATTTTTATTTTTTTAATTTTATTTTTATTTTTTAGCGATTATGATTACATATAGGCTGCAGAGTGTATTAAAAGTTTGAACTCCAAAACCAAATTGCCTGGACTCCAATCCTACCTGTCATTATTTGTATGACCTTGGGCAACTTCATTAACATCCTTGTGCCTAGGTTTCTTGTTCCAGAAGATGTGCTAATAATAGCACCTAACTCATAGGACTGTTTTCAAGATTAATTCTATTTATATACATGTAGAACTCTTAAACAGAGTTTGGAATATTAAGAAATACATACATGTTAGCTGCGATATGATATTGGTAATGATGGGGAAGAAGAAAAAGAAGAATCATTTCCAACAGATTACTTGTTCTTAGCAAAGTTCTTGGGAGTTCAGGTCTGTATTTGTTGCCTTTGGTAATATACCAGGTAGAGATAAGCATATCTTTAAGGTAATCCTAAAAATATGTGGGTGGAAAAGGAGGAAAAATATAAAAATTAATGATAATGTTAAAAGTCTAAAAATTGATTAAGGTTGTATTATTTTTACTAGTTTAGTCAAATCTTTATCTACCCCAAATTATTTTTCTTACAATTTCTACTCCCTAGTAAGTTGGTTGTAATTCAGTTTTAGTTTAAAGAGAGAGATAGAGAGAGAGAGAAATATTTTTGCACATAAAATTATCTGTACACATGTATACACACATGCACACACCCTAGAACTCTGAGCCAAAATAGAATTTCTCTTTTCCAAATTTTAGCTGATAGAAGCAACAACTATTCATTTCTTGCTTATCCCATAGATACAAATATAACTCACTTTTCAAGCTTTATGATTTTTTAAAATTTTCATCAATTTTTTCTATTTCGTCAACTATAGTATCACATCCACGGAGATGAGATATTTTGTTTTTGTGACAACAAGTTCATTTTTTTTTTTTTTTTTAAAGATTTTATTTATTTATTTATTTGACAGACAGAGATCACAAGTAGGCAGAGAGGCAGGAAGAAAGAGAGAGAGGAGGAAGCAGGCTATCCACGGAGTGGACAGCCCGATGCGGGGCTCGATCCCAGGACCCTGGGATCCTGACCTGAGCCGAAGGCAGAGGCTTTAACCCACTGAGCCACCCAGGCGCCCCAACAAGTTCATTTTTTAAATTATTTTTCTTAGTGATAAAACCACATTTAAAATTCAATATGGTTTTCTTGGTCATAATTTTATTCTGACATTCAATCTATGGGTCTGTTTTCTTTACATATATTTGTGAATTGTTACCTAATACTATCTAACCACATGTCAGGCCAAGAAATATGAAGAGAATATTTTTTAATTATGAAGAAATCATTTGAGATTACTGAGACAGCCATTTATATGTTATAGAACACGATAAAATTACAGAAGAAACTGTAATTTCTCCCTTTTCAGTAATTCTAATGTTGCTAAAAACTGACAAAAGAATTTTAAGTAATTTGTATTCAACAACTTGCTGCTAAACGGGTCAGTCTATGAACGACAGGTGCCATTGCCAAGATCATAATTTCTTTTAGTATACTGCCTAAGAATACAGAGGAAAAACATTTCTCTTTTACCTCTCCCCCCCCCCCCAAAATAAACTCATTCATTCACCTTTGCTTTCATCAGGCCTCCAGAGTTGCTGGCTTGCTGACAACTAGTATACCTTATAAGGAAGACAGGAGATGAATGATATGGGTCACCAAGAGGAGAGAGATCTTGCTTTATAGAATCAAGGAGAATATGGGAAATCAAGAAGAAAGAAAATGTGATAAGTAGGGCAGAAATAGTATTTCCAACTCAAAATCCCTGTGATCTAGAAGCATGAAGTTTTTTTTTTTTTAAATTACAAGTATAAGAATATACAAAACAACAGATTTGAAAACATATATACCTTCTGAACCAATCATGGCATTTATCACCTCCTAAAATGCATATACTCTGCCTTATATGAGAGTTATTTGCTTATTTTTTTTTACCTTCTTGAGAATGGGGACTATATATTTTTTCATCTTGGTAGTCTCTCTCTAGTGGCAAGCCTTTGCTTTTGCTATAATAAGCACTCAATGGGATATTTTTCTAGATTATGGGCATCCATGCTGAGAAGAAGCTAGAGTGTCAGGGGTGGTATATGTTTGGAAAAGGCTTTAGAGGAGGTGAATGTCAAGTATTTTGTACCAAGGTATGGCAGGATATTAACCCCAGGATGGGGTATGGCTAAATTATTGCGTGAGAGTCACAAGCAAATTTTGTAACAGGCATGTGATTATTGGTTTGTGTCTAAAAGTTACTCACAGTAGAAAGGATACTGAGAAAAAATTAGAAGATTTGGGCTTTAACTTTTATTCTACCATCTATGTGATAAGACTTTGGAAAAACTGCCTAGTTGTTAGTTCTTCACAACCCAGCTTTTTTTCTGTGTAAAAATTGAGGGAACCTGGTAATCTATTAAGTATTATACAAATACATGGTACTTCGAAGGCTGCACTGGGAAAAGAAAAACCTACTATGCATTAACAGTTGGGTTTTAGGCAACCTCATCATTAATTAAGTAAATCATTTAATCTCATGGCCTACTATTTAAATGAAGTTTGAAGTAGATTTTCAATATTTCCTTTTCTTCATCTAAGTGATTCAGCAATCTCTGATCAGGGCCAGGCTCTCTATTAGATATATTCTTAAAAAGGATTGAATCTATGTATTTTAAAATTAATTGATGGCATATTAATTATGATTTAGTGAATTAATTTATAGGTATAATATTTTAGCCTATTACTTCACATGAAATAATTGATAACTAGGTTAGAATTGACACATAATTCAAAACGTTTAGTCCATTAGGCAGTCAGTCAAGTAAAGCAGCATGGAGCTGTCTGTACCTGTACTTTCAATCTAATTTGGCCAATTAGAATTTGAACATGTCTACAATTTTATTAGGTAACAGCTTGTTCATGAGCATAAAAATTGTTGTTGTCATTTTTCCTCAATTGGAAGAATTACAGATATTATTAGCAAAATAAATTTTCTGTTTTCCTAAATATGGAACTTTGAATATTTCTATTTCATCGGTTTTGAAGATTGCCAAGTAATACTCTAGTCTGGAAATAATATAACCTATAAGAAGAGGAACTTTTGGCTGTTGATAACTTCGAGAGGTAGAAATGTTGTTTTAGAGGGTCTACAACTTGACTTGGCTCATGGATATGCCCAGTAATAACATTTATTTTTATTATCTATTATGTATGTGACAGAGTAATAAAAGAAAAACCTTGCATTTGAACTTCATTGTCATGGATGAACCAAAATACACTAGTTCAATATAACTTCCTAACTAACAAAGAAAATGGCTGTGATTTTTATGATTGGCCCTTTTCATGACCAGGCATATTTATAGCAAACCTACTAGTCTTCAAGGTAGAATCATGTAAGAATATGTTACTTCTTAAACCCATTACCATTTTCTGTCTACCCCCAAACCCCCTCCAAAAAAGCTGACCTGAATTTTAAATGGAATGTAAAAGAGTTATTTCAGTGGGACATAAAACATCTTTATATTTTTATTCAAGTTAGTTTGCAAGATACTGTTTTTTTAATTACTTTCAAGCTTTATTTGTTTAAGATACATCCAGTTGTAGTTTTTGTATTCTGATTATGCAGATTGTTTTAGGTAGAGTTTTAAAATTCAGAAAAGGAAGAAAGTCTTTATTCTGAAGTATACTTAAAAATATGAATTTTTAGGGACGCCTGGGTGGCTCAGTGGGTTAAGCAGCTGCCTTCGGCTCAGGTCATGATCCCGGCGTCTTGGGATCGGGTCCCACATCGGGCTCCTTGCTCCGCAGGGAGCCTGCTTCTCCCTCTGACTCTGCCTTCCACTCTGTCTGCCTGTGCTTGCTCTCGCTCGCTCTCTCTCTGACAAATAAATAAATAAAATCTTTAAAAAAAAAAATATGAATTTTTAAAAAGAAATGACTTAGGTTTTACATATGCTTGCCTAATCTCCCATTAAACTTGAAATTATTTTTTAATGAAACACTTTTTTAATGAAAAGAAATTGAAAGACTTCAATATTAATGAATCATACAAGCTTAGTCAATTCACTTCTCTGTTTCTTAAGTTTCTCATCTATAAAATTAAGAAGCTAGACTATATTCTCTCTGAGATCACTTTCAGCTTTAAAATACTGTGATTTCTTTTTAATGACTCAGTGACGAGTGAATAACAATAAGTAAGTTTCAGCACCAAATAACTTTCCTGGACTTTTCTTTTTTTTATTAATTATTTTTATTAACATATAAAGTATTATTTGCTCCAAGGGTACAGGTCTGTGAATCGTCAGGCTTACACATTTCACGGCACTCACCATATCACATCCTGGACTTTTTTCTTAAACCCAGGATGGTTATAAATGAGTCCTCTTCTGTGTGTCTGAACATAATCTCAGGGGACAGTTAGTAGCTTTTTCTTTTCTGCAACTCAGAACTGCATGCCTGGTGTGTCTCTGAAGTTGATCAGCTGTAATTCTGGTTTCTGGTTGCAACATTAAATGACCAAAAAATTTCCAGGGGAGCAATCAAATGAGGAGCAATAAAATGAAAGACTAAGTGAATGCAGGAAGGAAGGGAGAAAAGGAGGGAATAAGGAAAGAGAGTTTGAAAGCAGAAGAAGGAAGGAGGGATGGAAGAAGGGAGGCAGGCAGGCAGGCAAAATTCCTTCCAGTCTAGGAGTTCATAAGTTAATCGGGGACACAACAGGTACATCAGTGCTACTCTTACAAAATAGGCTGTATTAACTGATGTAAGAAAACTGAACCATGCAAAGGAAACCTAAGAAGAGAAATATTCATTTGGCTTGGAGAAATCTGGGACCATGTCATGGAATAATACATGAGGGGAAGGACATATCACGCAGAGGAAGAGCTTAAGCAGAGTTGCAGAAGCATGAGAGCAAAAGCCGTATCTTTAAGGAACAGCAAGTCGTTCTTTAGAATGGAAATACACAACAGATCAGGTTACATATTAGGATATAGGAATAAAAAAGTTGGCTTGGGCCAGATAACAGAGGGCTTTGAATCACTTGGTTTAAAATCCAGAATGTTCTTCATTATAACCATGGGCTTTGAAGATCTTTGAAGAAGTCGCCACTATGAACACACATTAATTCTAGTGGTAAACTTTGAAAGGGAGATTAAAGACAAGACGTCCTATTCAGAGGCTACTGCTATAGTCTAAACAAGAAGTAAATGTAATGCCTTGCCGTGTTTTGACGGTTGCCTCCATCCAAAATGGTCTTAATGCACACCCAACTGATGCTGCTCTGTCTTGTCACATGACGAATGAGAGCAGTGGGCCACTTCCAGATTTTCAACAGAATGTAGTTACCTCTGCCCTATTCCTGAATTTAATGGATTGTGGCAATTCTCCGACCCTTTCAAGTTTATAATACTTCGTGGTTATTTGGACTGTGATTTAGCCCCAATTCTCTTAAATCCAAGTACTTTGAGTTACTCTAGTGCTTCCTAAGGTACTAAGATTTGAAAAGGAGCCCTCTCCATATCCCGAGTCCATTAAATGCTGTTGTGTTTCTGCCAGCTTCACATTCCTAGGACCTCAGTCCTGATGCTGTGTTCTCGTTTTATTTCTGCTGCAGCTTTTAAAATGCTAGCTTGCCTCTCAGTATCT
Source organism: Mustela erminea (assembly GCF_009829155.1). NCBI lineage: Eukaryota > Metazoa > Chordata > Mammalia > Carnivora > Mustelidae > Mustela > Mustela erminea. The sequence goes on from NC_045629.1 coordinate 51,833,405, forward strand.
GTATTGTCCCTTCCCCATGTCCTAATACAAGTTATAAATATCCCCTCAAAAATACAAAAGTCATGTACTAAACCATGGAATATTTAAAGATGTTCACAAGGGGCCAAGTATAAGGGATTCCTGTGGCCAAGGAGAGCTTCTTTGTGATATTACTGAATTCTAGCTAGATCTTTCAGGTTTCCTCTCTGAGGGTTTGGAGAAGCATTTGGTCACAATAATGGTACCCATGCTTTAACACTGACTCTCCTGTCTTTTGGAGAAGTTTCGGTGTGTTGCTTTGCACTGGCAGCAGGCATTCTGTTCTCCCCTCTGTCAGCTTGGCTATAAATGAAATGTGTGTATCACAATGAGATATTGCCATTAATATATTTAATGGTCTGGGAAGAACAGACTTTGAGAACACTTCTTCATTGAGGCAGAAATTTCAAATGACATTTGTTTGAGATATTACTGAATAATAACACCATAAAAATAAATGTAAGACTCATTAAGGCTTTTGGAAAAGAAAAAGAAATTACCTTATGTAAATACATCTAAATCAAGAGATAGCTAAGTGTTAACACATATTATCTATAAATTTAGAAAATAATAGCTGTCTTAGGCATTGTGAGAAGAAAACAATATATAAAATATTTGGATGTTTGTTGGAACATCCACATTTTAATAATTATTAATGTTACAGTCATGAATTAGTTTAACTTTCTTTGATGCCAAGTATAAGCATAGTTATGAAAAGTAAAACCCAGGTTAATAGTTTTGAGAATAAAAAACATGGATTTCCAAGTCAGGTTTGGTGTTATCCTACTCCTAAGTAAATAGGTGTCCAAGAACAATGCCTTTTTATTTTAGTGAGATATGGAATTAGGAACTTACTTATAAAGTTTTCATAGCTCTTTCCAAGTTTTTTTTTAGCCAAGAGAAAATGTTTGAGATGATAGCTGAATGCTGATGAAATCTGAGTAACCCAGTCTGGAGCTTCTTTCATTTTATCACAGACTATGCCTAATTGTTATTATAAATACTTACTATGTGTCAAGACCTGCGACCTCATTTAAAGCTCACCTCAGGCTCAGAGAAGTTAAGAGGCTTGCGCCAGTTTGCACTGCTCCAGTAGGAGGGAAAGCAGTACACATCCATGTATTTTATCTCTGTAGCCCAGGGTCACTATGATATATGGCCCCTCACCATCAAAATTAGATGACCGCATTATAGAGGTTATCAATATTGTTAGTTAAAGAATGTGCCTTTATACCATGAAGTCAGAATCTGACCCAGATTAGGATAAGTGGTATATCATTCAGGTTTGTATTCACATGTTCATGGTATTAAAAGAAAAAAAAAAAAACCTGGCAAAATTATCTGAATAAAAAAAATTTTTTTCCCCACAAATAAGAAATCCAAACAGCAGCTCAGGGCTGTTCCTGCTGTTTAAGCAACCAAGCTTCCTATTCTTAGAGCTTCTCTTCCTGCTCCCTGTTCTTAGAGTAGGACACTCATCTTATTGTCACAGAATGATGACTGCACCCGTAGGCCCATGTTTAAATGCCAGTTAGAAAGAAAAACAAAGAGGGGAGGCAAATGGCCATCCCAGCTGAGTCAGCTGGGAGTAATTGCTCTCACCAACCCCCACCTCCCCGGTTTCTGCTTACGTCACAGAGATCACACTCAGGTCAGTTGATCACCCTGGCTAAATGGAAAATGGAAAATGAAAAATGGAAAATGAAGTCACTTTGTTTTGTTCTTGTTTGTTGTCATTGTTAGGCTCCTAAAATAACTCCGGATTCTTTGAGTCTTTGAGTAAAGAACAAAAAAGGAGAAAGAATATGGGTAGGCATTCAGCCGCACCTGTGACCAAGGAATAGGAGTCGTAGGCTTGAATTACCAGCAGGAAAGACCAAAGACCTATTCCTACACCCCTCGTAGCCAAATACCTAGATATTTGTTACCATTAAATGAGTAAGTGATATTTCTTGACTAATTAGAGTGGAGAATATTGAAGAAGGAGAAAGTCAAAGGTAACACAAATTTTCTGTTTTAGTTCAATACTGAGCCTATTAAATAATTCAGGGAATATACGAGTCATAAGAATAGCTGGTTTGAGGTGAAAGAGAATAAATTTGGTTTTGGCCATGTTGAATGTGATATACCTGAAAAACAACATGTGGTACATGCCCTGTGAACACCTGGTAATCCAAGTCTGATGTTGGGGGTTGGTGAGAGCAGATGATAAGGATTTATTTGTCATTACATAGCAGTGGAAATGCACAAATGAAGGATCAGATCATCCCGGGGTGGGGGGGGGGGGTATGCGTAGTGAAAAGAAAAGTGGACTATTGATTGAAATTTGGGGAAAATATAATTTAAAATCAGGTCAGAGAAAGTGAAACTGGCAGAGGAGTTTAAGAAGGGACAGTGAGAGAGCCAGAGGAGAAACCACGGGTGACATTATCTGAGAAGCTATTCATGGAAACGTTTCAGAAGGAGAGAGGACTTCAATATTAGATGGAACAACAACATCAAGAAAGAACTGAAGACACTACCGGCTGGTAAATTAGGATATTCTTGGTGTTTTCTGTTTGTTTTTGAGAACAATTTCAGTAAACAATAGACTAGAATGGGTGAAGAGTTCTGGATTCTGAGGAGAAAGTGGTTAAAAGCATTTGCTAAGAGCAAAAGAATGAGTTCTGTCGCAACCTGAGATCTGCAGCTCTGGAATTTCATCACAGAACTGGCATTTCCCTTTCTAAAAATTGTGAGACCTTGGTGAAAATAAGTAACAGATGATGAGAGCCGCTGATTGCTAATAGACATGGAGGTTCCACAGAGCCAAGCCTTTGTGAGAGTCAGAATTGATTACTAGCAATGATTTCTCCCTTACAAATTCTCCAGGAAAAATTTTTAATCTTACAAGTTTCCCTCAAACCAAAAGACAGTTGGCTCTTTAGTAAGTCTTGGCCAATAGGGTAATGGCTACCATTTCTACTATTAACAGTTTTTTTTTTTTTTTTTTTTTTTTTGCCCTTACGCTGTTCTTGATATTCTATCTTTCACAAGGTTTCCCTGGTTGAATAACTTACAGATCTGGCATCTTATTGTCCTTCACTCATTGTCTCCTGATGAATCTCAGTGAATCCTACAAGCAGTGCACATATTTCTAAACCCTGTGCTTGGTAGTATATACCATGTCTGCATTTGGTGACCATCTGGTAACTTGAAATCAGCCATGAGGGGAGTATTTATTCCTCAGAAATTAGCAAACTCTGTAAATCAGAACTTTTTCCCCTTGGGCACTATTTGTTAAACATATCATCACACTACTGCCTATACCCACCATGGGGAATAAAAAAACTACATGACTAAACTATTCGGCTATCTGCACAGTATTTTATCCTCTGACTTAATGCTTCATCCTAGAGATAATACTACCATATAAAGTCCAGATAAAACAACCATTCCCTGCGTTTCAACTCATTAAACATTTACTGAGTTCCTATTACCTGCCAGGCAAGGGTCTAGATAATGGGAATACATACTAAAATAAATAAGACAGACATTATTCTCAGGGAATTTATAATCCAGGCAGGATAGATAGATAGATAGATAGATAAACAGATAGATAGATAGATAGATAGATGTGAGAAAGAGATACATGGTAAAATTGTAAGAAAGGCATGAATAAAATAGTATAGGAAGACTCTGGGCAGTGACTAACTCTTCTTAAGGGAATTAAGGAAGAGTTTTCTAGCAGGGATTTCATTTGCAGAATATTGTTTTTAAGACTAAATCTTAAATTAGCCCTCAGTTTTCTGTAGCTTTTCTCACTCTCTTCTCCCTCTCAGGTAGAGACCTTATCACACAATAACCTCTTTAGGATCCTACCTAAACAAAATGATCTCTAACAGATTTTCACACAGAGCAACATTCCTATCAAGCCCTGATAAGAACCTTGGCTAGGACAGAGGGGAAGTCATCGGAAAGTAGCTCTTCAAAGGGAGAGTCTGCACTTGTGGTACTATCAAAAGACAACAGGACTCTTCAAATTATGATCTGAAATACTGTAAAAATAGGTTAGCAAAAATGAGAGCGATCTTCATTGACCACAGTGACAAGAGTCCCCCTTCTCTGCTCTTATGTCCTCCACACCCCCAGACTGGTGTCCAGAGCCCTGTCCAGAACTTCAGCTTCTCCTTTACCATCATTATGTTTGCCCTATGTTTTTCCCAATCTTATGATCTATTCATTGTGTTTTCTCTCTGAATGTGACATGAATATTCCTGCAAGTATTTCTCAGTCACATAAAACTTATTTTTCTTCAAACTTGGACTTTTCCCCTGCCTGGTACTTTGCAATAACCAAGTCTTGACCTAGATTGCCAAATTGCAGTTTTCTGGTGAAATTTAATGTCAAAGATAGCAATGTTCAAGGGAACTCATAATCCCATTCCCATGTCTTGTCTAAGAAGTTCATGTACAAAACTCAAACAACCTGAGTTGCTAAAATGCTGGTAGAGAAATCAAGCAGGGAAATTGCCTAATCTGAGAGCTTCAAATGAGTATGCTAGAGAAATGAAAATCTTATTTTAGAAATTTGAATTTACTTTTTTCTCAGGAATATTATTCTAAAATTTTAATAATAACTCTCCTTTTAATAGAGCCTTGATGATATGCTGTTACTTTCCACTATTGTCAGATGAACAGAGACAACATTAACTTTTCTAGGCCACTTAAGAACTCTTTAGAGTCTGGAACATCCTGAAGAATAATAATTTCCTGTAAATTTTTCTAGTTCATGATCTACTTAATAGTAATGTACAAAACATCAAAATGCTGTCGGGAAAGGCTTCCTTACTCTCTTCCAAGATTTTAATGATCTCCAATCAGGGCCCAATTTTCAGCTGAGATCATATAATCCTATGCAATAAATCTTCTTTGTTTTTGTTCCATTAAAGAGAATGGTGAGGATATCATCCATTGTTGATCTGTCAGCTGTAAACTAATACATGCTAATTGTTGAAAATGTTTTTTACTTATGGTGCCAAGACAGCATCAACCATTTTTAAGTAAATGAGCTTATTTGCATTCATAACTACCTTGGTACCATAATAATTTAGTGGCTGCTATTTCACTGTTAAACTAGAAACTTTTGTTTATCATAATTTAGGAAAAGAAAAAAATACATTTAAGAAATTCTTTAAAAATGAATTGTTTTAAAAGTAAACTCTAATATTAGGTCATTCATTACTTTGATTTTGGGGTTTTTTTTGCAGTTGTGTATATGAAGATGTTATATTCTAAGTATATTCAAAATATGTTCTTTTGAAGTTCCATTTATAAAAAGATTTTTTTGTATTATTTCTCACTTTCTATATTTCTCATTCTGTGTATCATGTGTAAAATTGTAATGGAAACCCAAGCTATACCCTAAAGGTAAACATACTTAGTTACTTAGAAGGACCAGAGAAATGTTCTTAATACAAACCTTGAGAAGGCACTAGAATCATCATCAAACTTGAGCTGTTAGCTTATTTGTAGTCTTTCTTTATATAAACTTTTCCACTCAGTGTCTTTTTATTTAATGACTTTCTGCTTTAGGCACTAGAAATGAGCAGTTGCTGTGAACTAAGCACACTACTGGGTATTTTAAATGTATCATGTCTCTTACTCCTCGCAAGAATCCTTACAATGTGATTTATCCTTATCTTACTGGTACAAAAATACTAAGCCTCAGAGTTTAAGTGAAATCAAATTAAATCTTTGACTCTTAGGTGCTAAAAGAGTTACAAAATTAAGGAAGATATTGTCCTGGCCTTTAGAAGCTTATATGCTAGTAGAGGGTTTGACAAATAAACAAGAACAAACTTACACACACACACACACACACACACACACACACACACACACACGCACACATCCTTTAACAAGAGATAGTATGTCTTGAATTCTATAAAACTATATATGTGGAATCTTATCTTACCCTAAATTTTGCAAAACCAAAATTTTAGCTCCGCAAACTCAATTATCTAAGAAGTCTTAGCCAAAGATATGTGCAATGTACATTTTGTGTGTTTAAAAAAAATCTTAAGCCTTAAATTGGCCTGTATATACTATGAGTCACAGCAATAGGATTAAAAGTCACGACAACTCAAAAAGACAAAGACTAGAGAATGCAAAGTCAGAATCCTAACTAGTGAAATATAAAAGTCAAGTAAGATTTAGGACCCAGAAATGAAGGCATAGCAATCAAACAAGAACCAATCAGGGAAACACGGGATATACAGATAACCAGCTGTCTTTGGATATTGAGATAAAGTACCAGAGACAGATATTAAAAATGTGGCATATTCTGTGTCAGCTAAGAAGTATCCTGTATTTCCTGATGAGATTAAGCTACTTCTCACTGTGTGGCTGGGAGTCAGTAGTTCCCCATAAAATAAATAGTAAAATAGTAAAATAAATAGTCAGTAGTTCTCCATAAAATAACAGGATGTGGAGGAACCTGGTCAAATGGGGAAAGTGAGGTCAATGAGGACAGAGAAGGAGTCAGTGGAAAAGTTTGGTTTAATATTATT